>NC_056735.1:1982426501-1982606501 GCF_019279795.1 Protopterus annectens
GAGGGTCCTAGTTTTAGTTTAAAGTGTCTGTTTGAGTGGAAGTTTTAAAGGAACCTGTCTGAACTGATGCCAATTTCTATGAGTTTGTTAAGGAGAAGTAAATGTTCATTTATATAGAAAACGTGTATGGTCCACAAAAGGAGATACTATGAGATTGCTTTTTGCAGTGTTTAACAGAATGTGATTTGTGAGGGTCCAGGGGGCTGTTATGGTATGATGTCCAGTACCTATATTGCTTTTGGAAGAGAAGGTTGCATTGCTGTATGATAGTTGCATATAAAAATTTATTTCCAGGATTTTTCCTATTATTGGTAAGACGTAAATAGGGTTAATGTGATGGTTATCTTTGAGGTTGGCTTGTTTTTGCAGTGGTTTAGTTAAAGTGGTTTTCCTTCTATGTGGTATGATTTTTTTTTTGGATAGACAGTTGTTATAGATGTGGGTAAGGGGTTTAGTGAGGTGGTTCTTTCAGTGATAAATGAACCAGGGGTTAAGATTGTCAAACCAAGGGTTTGTGTCTGTGGAAAGGCTGTTGAGTAGCACAATGCCCTCTTTAGATTTTATTTGTTTAAAGCAGAGACAGGGGGTGATGGATCAATGGTAGGTTTAGAGGAAGTTGTGTTAGTTGTGGGGAGATCACTGAATTAACTTAGTAAGTCCATGCATGGCATTTTTCTTTTCCTACTATGGGAGACATTTCAGGGGTTGATTGCTTCAGCAGTGCTTCTGTAAGTAAGACAGTTAACTTCTGTTGAGAACTGATTTGTTGTTTTATGAGGTAGATGGCTGATTTTGTGCCTGTTGATAGGTTCATAGGTGTGTACTAGGCTAATGACCCTGGAGCCTTTACAAGCCTGGCCCATAGAATTACCCTGGCATCATGCCACCTGACCTTAGTTTCCAGTGCCTCTGATGAGTAGAGCCACTGGAGTGATCCCTGGGGTGAATTTTCTATTTCCCATCCACTCATCAAGATTTCTCTTGAATAGGGCCAGTGAGGTGCTCTGTTTCACATGTATGGGAAGTATATGGATTGCTTGGCTAAGTTTCTTAAGGAGATATATAAAGCCTTAGTAATTGGAGCGAGATCTTGATTACATTTTTTGCTAAACTTCATCTCTGAATCTGAAAGTATGTTTGAGTTCCTCTGCAATCCTGTTGTCTTAAAGTCTTCTAAGATAATAATATTGTAATTTTTTATTAATTTGATGATGATGGATTTAAATGTTGGTACTGAGGATGAAGGAAGAAGGTAGGCAGTTGCTACCAGAAGGGGAGTTTGTTCTTAAGTGATAGAAACTTAGTAGGATCCAGTATTGATTTGAGTCAGACTGGAGAATGGTTTGTACAATCACATAGGGGGTGAGGTTGTTTTATAGAGAAGCAGAACACCTCTTCTTGGTCTTTTCTCAGGTTTGTTGCCTTGGAGGAATTTGTAGGAGGGAAGAAAGTGCTTGAAATGTGGAGAATCATGTTTAAGATAGGATTCTGAGATTGCTACATGGTCTATGCTATGCAATGAAGAGATGTAAAGGCATTTATCTGATTTAACGTGTTCCTGATGTATGCATTAAGCTGGATTCAGGAGATGGTAACCTGAGAATGGATATGTGGCTTAAAAATATTGGTAGTTGGCCTGGGGTTAAGTTCAATATTCCCTTTTAGGAGAACTATGAAGATTATTGAGATTACTCAGAGGATGGTTTTAGGGGTTTTGTTTAGTGGCACAATTATTTTCTTTATGCAAATTGGGATCCTAGATTGTGTGTAGGAATGAGTGATGACGATGAGTGTGATGGGTGGTGTTGGAAACTTATAACAAATGGAAGAATTGTGGAAGCAGGAAATGATAACTATTTTGAGAAAGTGAAATAAAGAAATTAATTAACATAAAAAGTATGATTCCAGGTTGACTGACACTTCTTCAGGAAGTTACTTTCTCTTCAAAGGAAAACTGGTGCAAACATTTATTACCATTTCAATGAAAAAATCAAATTCTTCTTCATTGTAGGGTGACTCCACCTTATATCTTCAGATTGTGTCTATACCTCTCAACTGCCCAGATTTCTGCAGAATGTCCAGATTTCTGCGTCATATTTCTGGTCTGTCTCTCATAACAGTTGTGGTTTTCTGGCAAACCACAGAGGATTGAAGTCACTAAATAATGACATGCATTTGAGGTTCAGACTTCATGTCCTTGAGAAAATGCAAATTCTGTTATTCTAACAACTTTAAATTTATAAGAGCAATACTTATAATGTGTTTCTATTTTTGGGCATTTGTCCCCCAATTATTTTAGGCTTTGTCCAGATTTCTTGTGCTAAGAGGTTGAGAGGTATGACTGTGTCATATTGTTCTCACATATATCTCTTTTTTGAAACATTGTACCTGACATTCTAGTTACATATCTTTTTTAAGCTTGTGCATATTAAGAACTCTAGCATTTTTTGATTATAAAGTTTGCAATGAAAACCAATCAATGTTTTTTAACTTTTGTTTTCTCTGGATTGCCTGTATTCTTTTTGCACCCTGCAGAATGTGGTGTCTCTAGTGTTTTGCACAATACTCTGCATGCTATTTTATTTGCTGAATTGATTTGTACTCCTTGAAGGCTTAACAGCCGAGGCGCTAGAGTGTGTGAAAAGAGAATAAACTTGTTTGCTTGAAGACTGTGCCTTCCTTTTGTTGTTCTATTATATTTTATTTGTTGACTCTGTGGCAGGATAAAGAAATATTGCTTTTTCCTGTTGGTGCAGCCTTCTATTTATGTCAGTGTTCTGCCTGTCATTTCTATTTTTCATTAGACTATGTACTTCCCCTCAGATCAGGTGATGTGACTATTCCACAGCTGTTGTTCAGTCTCTGATGTCTGTACTATGTCTCCTCTTTATGCTCCTTTCATAGGGCATTGTTTTCCTGATGCCTTAGTTTTAACTTCTTTACACTGATTGCAACCTACCATGATTTGTACCACTCCTGCACTCATGATGAATCCATTTTCTGTTCTTTGTATATTATCTCATGTATCAGCCCTGTTGAATATTTTTCTGTTATCGGTAAAAAGGCACACTTTTTCTTACAGACCTTTTGCAATCTTATTTACTTAGAAAGTGGAAAGGACTAGCTCTACAACTGATCTGTAAGGCACCAGTTTGATAACCATCCATTCTCTGTGAGCCACGCTGTCCTTGTTTTAGTCAGCATTTACTCATGCTATTGATGCATGACATATTGAGAGGTTATTTAATTTGTTTATTATGTTTTTGTGTATTTACTTTGACTTACTGAGAATAAGTTTCACTCAGCCCACTATCCTAACTACTTTGTGCAACAGCATTATTTCACAAGAATGAGTTTTTCAAAAGGTTTTTTGTAATGGGACAATACTCCATTCATATCCCACTGTGGAAGATCTACCCCATATCACTGGTGCCTAAATATACTATTTCAAAGGATGGACAAACTTAATAAATTTTTATGTTGTGAAACTGTAAATGGTGGTGGGGCAGCGAGTGTTAAGGAAGTGGTCTTTCTAGGGTGAGCAGCAGTAATTGAAAATAGACTTGTTTTGGTTTTGGAACTGATATTACTGTCGCAAAGACCTCTAATATATCTACCTGGCATGATATTCAATATTGGAAGTCACGCTGCTTTGATTTGCTAGAATTAACTACCAAAACTGATTCTATCAATTTACCTACACCTGATTTCAAATTGACAGATCTCTAGTATTCTTATTTTCTGATCTCTGAGAATCACAACTACCTTTTTTATTCATAAAGAATGGGGGTCTATATCGGATAGTCGAAGTTTGAAAAGAGCAAACATTTTTATGGCGACTGCAAAATAGCAAAAGCACAGAATGCCGAACGGCTGGAAAAGCAAATTTTTTCCTGAGGGAAAATAATCGCTGAGCCATCGTCAGGACTTTGCTGCTTCCTCCACTGTGGTGCAATCTTAGAGTTGGTATATTTAAGTAGGGTGAGTATGGGGAGCACAGACCCCCACATCGGGGGGGGTGTGGGGCTAAGCCCCCCACTTTATTCTGTGTGTGGATTTGTTTTTTTTTTTTTTTGGAGCAGCAAATCGCTGTTCCGGACATTCGATATTCTGTGGTTTCGCTATCTTGTTGTCAATTTTAGAGCATTCACTCTTTTGAAACTTCGACTATGTAATATAGACCCAAAGAATGGTACTTGTGAACTTGATGTTGAATAACAGATATTTATTTTCTCTGAGCAGTGGTGGTAAAAATGCAACAGCTTATGCAAGTACTAATGATTTGTAGTAAGCCATTGCAAGATTCTTACTGGTACAATAATATGATTCTGATTTATGATTTTTATATTATGAATGCTCTACTTCCAGGTCTGCTGGGTGCCATATAGCACTGTAATAATCTCATAGCATGACTGTAGTATCTGCAGGTCTTGAATATGGAATGGCTTAAATGCAGAAAGGAGTAGGCTATCTCTTAAAATTTGAGTGCTATAATTTTACCAGCTAATACACTGTTGATTAAACTAAATAAACATTTAACAGTTATACATTACTAAATAAAAGTGGTTGGACAGACACTAATTAGTATCCTTTACAATCATTCACGTCTCTTTTTTTAAGATTAAAAAATAAGCAATTCAAAAAAGCATAGCCTTTGCTACTAATGGGACAAACACCATAATATGTATCCCTCATTCCCTCTTTATTGCCATCTCTATCACTTCCTCCTCCCACATTTTGGCAAGTCTAACCTCCAAGACTTACTTCAGTGTAACTTGGTCACCACTGTCCTCCTTTCGAAAAATGAGTCCCTTTGTTTTTTAAATCCCAGTCACCAAACACTAATTTGCCCTACACAGTGCCTCTCACTTCCTTGAATTACTTTCTCATGTCCATATGACCCCTATCTGCAACCTTTATTATCTATCTTGTACTTTTCCTAAAAGCTGTTTCCACATTTCTGTTCCCCTATTCCTCGTATCTGACTATCTGTCTCTCTCTGCACACTCCTTTTTGTGTCATTATGACATTGGCTTCTCCAAGGTTAGATCTGCCTTCTTCTATACTCTGTCATTTGCCACTGCACCCATTCCTCCACATTAACTTCCTTCCCTTGTCCTTTTCTTCATTTTGCTTTTCCCGTTTGTCCCTTCATCTTATTTGATGTTACACCACTTGTGTAGAATTATCTGACTATTTCACATTAGTTGAGTGTCATACCATCTCTGCTGGCCCAATAATCCCTGTTACATGTCCTTTTCTGAAAGACCCCCCCTATGTACTCTTCACTAGGTGGTTCACTCATATTGGATCTCCCATTCTGTAAGAGTCCAACACTGAAGTGGCCCAACACCTCAACCAGGATTATTCTTAGTGAAGGGCA
This sequence comes from Protopterus annectens, assembly GCF_019279795.1. Classification (NCBI taxonomy): domain Eukaryota; kingdom Metazoa; phylum Chordata; order Ceratodontiformes; family Protopteridae; genus Protopterus; species Protopterus annectens. Next base: position 1,982,431,885 of record NC_056735.1, read on the forward strand.
TGCTGAGCCATGACTATGTTGGACTAATCTCCCTACCCCTATGTGCTTACATCATATTTGTAGACTGGGAAGTCAATGGGAGGGCAACATTGAATGCATCCCTCAACCCTGGCCACAGGGTGGTCCAGTTCCTTCTGCTCCCACTCTGGCATCTGTCTTTTTGCATCCTGGTTTCTCCTAGGATTCAGTGGGCAATACCCATCATGTCCCACCCCTCCAGGACAGGTATGTACATCCATCTTGTCATGCCATCAGTCACTCAAGGTGCTAATCAATTAAGGCTTGCTTGGAATGCCGTCATGACTGTAACCCTTTGCACCATTGGACTAACTCCTTTAACTTAATTTTGTTGTGTCAAAACAAATAATTATGGCATTTTATGTATTCTGCTGAATAATCTCCAAACTCATCATCCATATTCTCTTCTTTTGATCATCATTTCCCCTGTACCACACATACATTTTCATAGTTCACTTTTTTAACAGTCCCATACTTCAATCCACACAAATGATATGGATTAATGACAATTATGTTACAAATAGAGTGGTTCATACTTTTAATCTCCTTGGCCATATATTGTCCTCTGTTGCATCATTTGTCATTATCTTGTACTACCGATTTGTCTTTATACCTAGCTTCTTGTGACTTTAGATTTATAAAACATCCTATGTCTCTATCTTCATTATTCACTTTTATAAACTTTAGTTTTATATTCATTTCATTCCCAACAAAAGCAATACAATGAAAAAGTGACACATATTCTACTTTAAAAACATTTCCCATCTATATTTTCATATTTCTTTGATTTTTACCTCACTTGCATTACTGTTAACATATACCACACCAGCAGCTATGTTCTTTACATGCTCTTTCATTCCTTCCTTGTACTATTAACCAATCATTGTCACAAGTCTTCTCTTATCGCATTTGACAGATTAAAAATCATTGATTAAATTGTTCAGTGAACAGAAAACTTTTTCTACAAATCTGTTCCCTGTGAGAACAGTACTGAGCAACACTTTTTAATACAATACCTGTTCGAGAAAAGCCTACTAATACTATGGAGGTCTTATGAATAAGATTCCTGTCCTAGAAACACCTACTAAACTGCACATACTAGACTGATTTCTTATATTTGATCATGAATAATGTACTTGTGTATACTGAGCAAAGTATACAGTGGGCTACCCAAGAAACAGTTATATCACAAGTTCATAGATGTATCCTGAAAGCTTTGCCTAAAACATCTAGTGAAAGGGTATATGGCATGTTATTCCATAAATCTGTCATTAAACATTGAGAATACTCCACAGGATTATTGTAAAGTATCAAAAATGCAGCATCAAATTAAATCCTCAAATATTTAGAATAACAGGCTCAGTTAGATCATTAGTTACATTATATGGTAAATTAAAGTAAAAATATGCGATGAAAATCATGCAAACAGTTAAGTGACCACAGAACAAACCCTTATACTCATAAGAATGATGTGATAAGACTGTGGCTGGACAACATAAAGACTATGCTGGCTTTTTCCTTGGAAAAGTGTCTCCTGTCTTCACAGATAGTCATTCAAAATGGATGGATGTATTGGTCGTGATTCTTGCTTCTTGTCATGCAAGACTTGAGATGCTAAGAAAACGCTTTAGTATACATACTAATCTGGAAATGCTAGGGTCTGGTAATGTATCTGGTTATACCAATGTGAAACCTGCTAACCTCATGAAGAGAAACAGAATCCATTATATTGCTATTATAACATGTTACATTTTGTCTAATTGTCTGAAAGGGAAATAATACAAAACACTGTACATAATTTGAAGGAAGGTATGAGGAAAATGGAAATAAGACTGTAAGACTGCTGTAAGAAAACATTCTTGATTTGTTAAATTACAGAATAAACATTTTTTTCAGTAGAAATGTTTATTCCCATAAGGGCAGGGTCTTCCTTGCTTTTATCATAAAGAAAAGTTCTGGAGCAAATGTTGAATCAAAATAGACTTTTGATAAATATTCATGGTTCATACCTGGAAATGAAACCCATGTGAGAAATTAAACTTAGGATTGTGAATTATTGGAGAAACTGAAAGTTTTTTGTGTCTCTGCCACTGGCAATGACCATGGGTAATGTTTTATATCTCAAAAGATATGTTGTACAAATCAGAAACATATACAAGGAGACAGCAATAACCTGTGAACCAGAAAAATGGGTGAGTGATTTCCTGAAAAGTGCAAAAATTCCTACAGTTTGGCTACCCAAACAACCTGACACACCAGTTTTATTAGAGGTCTAGAATCATTGTATTTGTATTGCTCATCATATAAAATTTTAGATGAAATATTTGAATAACTTGTGTGTAGCATAGTTTGAAATTATTAATGCAAATACACACAGGCAATATTAAACACCAACAGACATCACCAGGATGTCCTAGAAAGATGCCAAGATGTACCTCTATGGTTTATCTGAAATGCTGTTCATAAACTCTTTGTTTATATTACTGTACATGTCATTTTTCTTTAAATATTGCAGCAACTTAACAACAGAGGCAGAAGCACTTAGTCTAACATGAAAATGTATAGCAGGATGAAAATAATGCATTTGTGTAGTTTGAGGGGTTACTGCAGTATCATAAGTTGTTTATAAAAGCTTAAAATAATATATATATATATATATATATATATATATATATATATATATATATATATATATATATAGGGTTCCTATCAGCAGACCGAGGACGCATGTTTTCGAATGCATCTTGGTCGAACTGACAAAACTGAAACTGCAAAATATCGAAGCGGCATGTAAGCAAATTCTTTCCCTGGGAAAGAATTTTCTTGACCGCTTCGGTACTTTGCCATTTTCGGCACTGTAGTGCGGTCTCAGAGTTGGTATATTTAAGTAGGGGGGTGTGGGGGGCACAGCCCCCCACATCGGTGGGTGTGGGGGTGAAGCCCCCCACTTAATCTCATGTTTTAATGTACTTTCTTTTTTTCTTTTTTTTTTGTTGGAACAACAATTTTTTTTCCAAGAGAAAAAAAATTGCTGTTCTGACAGTTCAGTTTTGTAAGCTTTCGCTTACATGGGGTCGATTAATCACCATTCATTTACCTAAGCATTTGGTGATCTAATATAGACCCTATATATATATATATATATATATATATATATATATATATATATATATATATATATATATTTATATTTATTGTAACTTATAAAATCCATTTAAGACCCAGAATCTAATGAGTATGGTTACTGTAAAGACTGGTTTGTGCTGAACATTTTGCCATTTACATTACTTTAGTAATGCTTATAATTAGAAAAGTATTAACATTTCTTTAAGCTGTGAAGACAAACTTGACTTTTGTCAAAAGTCTGAGGATGGAACTAATAAAGATTAGAGTACAAACTTTCACTGGGGGGATGAGATACAAAGAAATTGTACTGGATATGAATACAACTGGCGAATAACTCTTAGCTGTACTTATTGAGACTGAAGACACACATTCTTTGTAACATTCATGTTTGCCTGTTTGGTGTCACGTATATGTTTTACTCATAAATGCTAGATTACTTCTCAGTTGTTAATGGCAAAACATCTTGAAAAAATCAGAATGTTTCCTGGCCTCACCAAAAGCTTTGTAGTCTCGTTAGATCTTCTTAGTTAGGACATGACACCAAGACCTTCAGATTGTCAGTTGTTGACTTACTGCTTTTGAAGGCTCTACACTGAAAATGTAGACATAAAATGTGTGCTATTGGAGGAAAAATTCTTCTGTGTTAACCATTATAGTTTTCTATATAGAGCCATAGAGATGGTGGAGGAAGGGTGTGTTATCGTGCATGTTCAAAATGTTTACTTTACTTGCTGTGACATCTTGTTGTATAAAAACATTCAGCTTTGATGCAGGTGCAGTAAGTTTACAGCTTATTCTAGTCTGATTACCTCCTCACCCATTTCCTGTCTGTATGGAACCTCTAAGAAGCTTTCTAGCTCTGATGCTATACTTAATATATACACTGTTGGACCACTGATTTGCTGATGTGGATCTATTTAAGGTGTTGGACTTAAATATGAAGGCACAATAATATTTTCATATCTTCTTTGCAACACTCCCTGTGCTTTTTAATGTACCTTCATATGACGTATTCACTTGAAGATGCACAAAAATCACTCTTTTTTCATTCAGTCAGATTAGGGTTTTCAAAAAGACTATTAGCAACTGCACTTTCCATTACATGCACATCTTTTCCCCAGACAGTCAAAAAGTATGACAAGTCACATCATGTACCCATTGCTAACACAGTTCTAACTAGAATTTTAAAATATTATTTCAAGATAATGCTGCTTTTATTCATTTGGAGCTGTAACTTGCTCTTCCAGCCCTACTCTATATCATGATGCAGTTATTAAGTGACATCAACTAAACTGTCTTGCTTGTAAGGCAATCCAACAAATCTGTAAAACAAGTGAACAGAGAGGAAACTGTAATCACATATCATTCATGTATTCATCATTTGCCTCCAATTGGTTTTGGGCAGTGCTAATCTAGTATTTAAACAGGGTTCCACTGAGGCTGTCTATGGCCACTTATACACATTCAAAACTAGCAACAAGCCAAAATAATGCAAAAAAAAAAAAAAAAAAAAACAGTAATGCTATTCTTTATAGCCCATCTAACAGTTCATGTCTTGGGGAATCAAACTGCGCATTAACAAAGAACAGTCTGACATGATCAGCATCAGATTTAAGTGTGAAGATCTGTTGCCATTTCATGGTGCACTGATGATATCAATGCTAATTGATGAAAGACGTTTATAAATGACGATAAAATGAGCCAAAAACACCAACCAAAAAACCAAAAGTAGGTTGAAGAAATTCAAGTAATCACCAGTCAGGAACACCTTTATTACAAATATCCTGGATATTTGAAATAGAGGTGTTCCTGGCTGGTGATTACTTGAATTTCTTAAACCTACTTTAGGTTTATAAATGAGCTTTTCTTATTCCTTTTCTTAGACTCCAATAAATGAAGGTAGAAAAAATGTAATTATATCAAAACATGATTTCTAGCGCAAGCTACACACGTGCGCACGTGCACACACACACACATACGCACACACACACACACACACACACACACACACACACACACACACACACACACACACACACACACACACACACACACACACACACATTTTTGTATGGATCTGCTTCACATGGCTGAAAACTCAAAATACTGAAATTCATTTTACTGAGACCACAATACCTAAATTTCATAATACTGAAAACATATTTGACTGAGAATTATTATACTGAAAGTTTACAATGCTGAATTTCAAAGTACCGACTTTTAAGGCATGCATATTTAGAACACCAATGACTAACTCTTTCCAAAACTTAAAAACTACTTACAGAATATGGATGATATAACACCAAACTAGGTGGGGTCTGTGCTCCCCACACTCCCAACTATATATACTAACTTCAGGATCGCACTACAGTAGAGGAAAGGGCATATACGTTTTACTTACCTTATAGTACTGTACACACTGCCACTGTTTCTGGGAGTGCATGGAACGTCCTCCATATTACTTTAGATACTTCCTATAAAAATGTAAAGAGACATACCCACATTTAGAAACACTACAACACTACTTTCTACACTACTATCAGTATTCTGACAGTCGGCACTTTATGTTACAGTAATACAGTATTTTTTTTTTATCACAAGCAAGTCACTGGTGAAGGGGAACACACGTCACATCTATGGCTTAAAATTCAGCATTGTAAGGTTTCAGTGTAATAATTCTCAGTCAAATGAGTTTTCAATATTTTGAAATTTAGGTATTGTGGTCTCAGTAAAATGAATGTCAGTATTTTGAGTTTTCAGTCATGTGAAGTAGATCCATACATATCTATATCTATGTATGTGTATATATATATATATATACATACATATCTATATCTATGTATGTGTATATATATATATATATATATATATATATATATATATATATATATATATGAAGATATGTGTGTGTGTGTGTGTGTGTGTGTGTGTGTGTGTGTGTGTGTGTGTGTGTGTGTGTGTGTATACATCTCCAGACTGTGACAGCTCAAACTTCATAGCAGACTACTATTAATTTAATGTACATTCTATAGAACGCTTGCTTGTGCTGCTTTAAAAAAAATCTATATGGGTGGTAAAATTTCTATTTCCTGAATGATACACAAAAATATCTCACAAATGTACTTCACTGTAATGACTGTAAAACTGCCAGCCTAAACTGTTAGAATTAGATTAGACAGCATTTCTGCACTGTTGCCTTCAAACCTGGATATGGACCTATTCTTCAGCTATGTGTAAATCTATGTACTACCATTTTGTAAAATAAGAGTTACAAGCCATGTGTGAAATATCCTGAAAAACTAAATGACATGAGGATACCTGACATACCTGATTGTAAAGTTTGAGAAATTAATACACACAGATAGATCATTTTTTGTCTGTTTTTTCTGTTGGGGGCAAGGATCATGCCCTTTGCAAACACATGAATTATGTCACAGCTCATAATACTTTACATTCTATGCATGCCATCTAATGCTAGCTACTTTATCTGGTGACATGGCTTAAATTTGATAGACTTCACAGGTCATCATATTCATTGCAGTATACTCATTGTGGTTCTGTTTTCTTTTGGTGGCACAATGAAACAGAACATGATAATATTTTCATATCTGCATTTCATGTGGGCTGAAAATTTGAAAGCTTGATGCTGCAATTTCAGTAGTTGGAAGCTTTCAATATAAACTATTTTTATATTCCTATATGGGATGTACATATGCCATTTTCCAATACTTGTGCAGTAAGTCAGCAGAATAGAAATGTACTGTATTTAGTTATAAGACTTCCAGTTTTATTGTCTTTATTTTATCATATAAAGGCATGTTTAGTTTGTTGCTTTCAGTTACTTGTCAAGCTATATGACAGTGCCAAACTTACATATGCAGGATGATCACTTATGCTACCTAGTTTCTTAGATGGCATAAAATATCAAAGTCCACTAACTAATGCCTTATATCCTGCAGTTATCTATACAAAATGATTTGAGAACACTGGGATTTTTCTATGTTATGTGATTGTCATAGAGAGAAGAGACAGCTGAGAAGTAAGAAATGTACATTAGCTATTAACCTTCCCCCAGCCCATCAGCTTTATTTTGCAATCTTTCTCAAAACCATTAGAATACCCTGAAGAAATGACTTTCCAATTAAACAAGATCTCAGAGAACAGAGCCTTTTTATCTCTGACTCCTGGTGTTCTTTATTCCAATAATTTAAATTGGAATTGATTTTTCAATTTAGCCGCTGACTTGCTATGGACACACAGCTGAAAAGGCCGAATGGAATTGCAGTGCTGAAATATTTGTCTTTGCGATGTTCTTCTCATAAATTCATGGGAGTCTGAGTATTTAATGTGTTCTTTTCTGGCACTGCCTAAGACAACAGATTTTCAACTCAGCATGGGCAAAGTGAACAAATACATCTGCAGTGACCCCAAGGGTATTACACACACTGCAGTTATAATCCCATTTAAGCAGTTTAAAAAATCTCTGATAACAAAGGACACATTTATAGGAACTGTTGCTTACACAATATCTTATCATCATTTTTATATTACTCTAGATCTTTTCTTCCTGTTTTTGCTATTTATTATGTTTCTTGTAAGTGAATATAATGGCCACAGTTACACCCACAATTACATTTGTTAATGGTAGAGCACATGGCAATTCAATAACTTTGGCTTTGCTTTTATCTCTAAAAGGCCCATTAATCAAAGAGAAATAGACAAACAGAATTATGTTAAAAGGGTATAACATATAACTTCTGTTCTTTCTGTTTTTATAACTAATGGGACAGTGCTGTAGCATGTCTGAAATCATTTAAACAAAGAAATAATTTTTCCTATAAGGAAATGTGCTATAAATACTTAACATCAGAAAAAAAGAAAGCCTGAAATGTTTGCTTGTACTAGACTAACAAGCCCCTCAGCTCAGAGGTGCAGATGATTTTTTTTCCTTCTGTTTTAGTAACCACTTTTATATTTAGCGTTAATGTAACTTTAAGCACTTCCATACAATATGGTTTAGTGAGACTGATCTCCCTTTCTTATTATTGCCTCTACCGCATATAATACTATTAATTTCAGTAAATGTTCTTATTTGCAAAACTAAAACATACTTTTGGTGACAGTCTGACTATGACCATTTAGGTGAAAAGTTCAAAACAGCACTGCTCCTTCAGAACAGAAATTTCTAGAGATGATGCATTTTTGCTCTTTTAATCAAACATGTTTATCTCACATCACTACATTTTCAATGTTTTCCAAACTACTGCAATGCTATAATGTTCATTTTTTAAAGGTGAAACTAAAACCTTCATTCAGATCAAACAAACTGGAATGTCCTTTCTTTCTTTAACTCTTGAAGGTAATTTAATTTCTTGCAAATTAGCAATAGACACAAAATCTTGGGGCATATTTTTGCCTTCACATACTAAAATCTATAACACCCACTTCTTCACATTAAGCTATGTTGCAGAACTTAGCACTATAAACAAGTAAAAACAACTGAAATTTTAATACTATCCAATATACAGACAATTCTATGGACATATCCATGGGTCCACGGCACATTATATGCTTCAAAAATAGTACTGTGTCATTTAAATTTGTATGTCTTAAACAATGTCTATTATTGCTGATTCATGCAGCATCAGTTTGCAAATCTTGAATATGTTCTGTTAGCCTTTTGGAAGTGGTTTATAAACATTGTGACGTCCGTGCCCTGGCCCAGCAATCAAGGAGCCTCAATCCTCACCACTAACACCAGTGAGGGGCATCTCATATAGGAGGAAAGGATACCAAATACACACAGTAAAGTGCAATTTCCCTTAAGAGCACACAAAGATCACAGTCAGTCTGGGTCTGGTCACTCCCTTGCACTTCAGGTCCCCAATAAGACTCCCCAGTGGCATAGCTATAGGGTCCAGATCTCAGCCTAGTGGGCAAGCTAAAACCTCCAACACCCTCTCTGTCCAACCAGTGCTTCATGTCCCTGCCCAACTAGCTGACACACACACACACACACACACACACACACACACACACACACACACACACACACACACACACACTTTGAGAAGAGTTTATACAACCACACAGACACTCCTGGGGAAGGCTGGCACAGTTTCTCCAACTGTGCCCCTTTTTCCCAGACTATACGGTAGCACCAGCTGCCACCACCGACTAATATTTATCAGCTACTCAAAGGCCCTTAAAAGGGTGTCCAATTATTACTGGCAATATTATTATCCAATTGGTAGTATAGCCCAGGGGTAAAGCTATTGAAGTGGCTTTAACTTATCAAAGGCATGCAAGTATTCTAAAGAGTTTAAATTATCTCTACAAAAACAGCCACAGTTGAAAAGGTTTAAAAATATTTAATAACAAATAGTCAAAACACAAGACAATACTTTTACTACACAGTGCTGGTCAAGAGTTCAGAGATCACAGAGAAATACTTACAATATTTCAGTAGTGCACTTCTGACATCACAGAAAAACACTTAGTCTAATCTTTCTAGTTTCTAGCTATTGCTAAGAGAAAACACAAGTCTAAGATAAACGTACATATAGAGCAAGACAGTGCTGGTGAGTTGAATGGTTAAGACAAAAATGCTTAATGCTCTCTGATTCTCTCTGTTTTTAAAATCACATTCCTGGTTCACATTACATCATTCTTCACACTTCCCTGGGTTACATTACATCATTCTTCACACCTACATTTACATTCTTCACCTCTGGGCAGAAACCAGAGCAATAAAGGACATTTATGCATGCAACTTCTGGCCATTAACTCTGGCCTTAAATCAACAGGCAGGATTCACCACTCTAGACTTACTGGCTCCGAGTTTTAACATCAAAGGGTCACAACATGCTTTACTTGGTCAGTAGAGTGAACTGTTACATTTTTTTTCAGTTCCACATGTAGCACTATTTTTACTGTTTAAGACAACAAGCCTGTGGTTTACATTAATATTTACAGATGACAGAATTATCTCCAAAATTCTATCTGGCTAGGCTGGCAGCCTTCATCTATCTTCACCCAATCTTCACAAACATATGCAAACTTAGATGTGCAACAAGTTTCAGTTGCTACTTTAGAGATTTACTGTTATTTTCTGTTCACCTTACATGACATACATCATGTAATTATGCCATGCTTTGCTTGCTACTGTTACTGCCCAATAAATTGACCAACAAGCTATTTTTGACTATGTGTTCAGTTTGCTTATCTGAACAGAAACAAGGATCTGTAGTGTGGCCAATGTCTCATTCCCACAGTTGCCCTGTCTTGCAGCATTCCAGCTCTGATATAGACATATCTGTTTGTAATTTCTTTTCTAAAAACTATTTTTATTCTTTTATTTCCTAAAGTGTGAACTGTACAAAATGGAAAAGAAGTGGAGATAGGAGTGTCACAAAAGAAGGCAGAAGAGTTTAAAAATATCACATTTAGTTCTCACATTGTTATAAGTAAACTTGCACTTCTCATTTAAGTAAATTAGACCATAAAAATGAACATTATGTCTATATAAACAAGGTAGAAATGGTAGGCCATATCATATAATACTGTGGATATTATTATCATATAATATAAGCATTGATTTAAGTATGGATGCCTTGAATTTTGCTAACCATTTATTATTCCTTGATTTACATTTTATTTTTCATTAGTCTGGTTAAAGTCTTGGACATCTTCTTTTCTTGGTTATAACTTTTGTTGCTTATCAATATTTACAAAAAGAAACAAAAACAGCTTTTAATGTGTTTATTCTAGGAAATCAGTTTGGCAAAGTGGATCAAAGGAAGCCAAGATGGAGATTAGTAGTGGAAACATATGAATCTATAAACATTTCTATATTTACATGGAGAATTAAATATTCAACATTAAGACCTGTGATTCTTCTAGTTGTCTAAAACGTGAAGTGTTAGTAGAAGCTTGTACAATGAATTCCAGCAAAAAGATACACTAGTGAGCTCAGGAAACTGCATAACACAGCAACCTTCATATCATGTCTCTGTTCTCAATAAAAATTGCAGTAGTCATAATACTTGCCACCTGTAATCCATATATTTAATTGGCATTTACCTTATTGTAACTAATAAACTGATACAGTTGTTAATGTGGTCTGTTTGATGCATGCCATGTTGGGCTTGCATGATGTAAGTCTAAAAGAATGGGATGGCTTTCATAAAGTGAGATTAAAATTATTGTAGATTTGAAGTCAGATAAAACCATCCCTGCAGATTGGTATAATAATCCAAGTCTGCTTAAGTATAAACTATGTCGGGATAGTGAACTGAACAGATGTAGATACTAAAAATTAAGTGTATGCAGTTCTCATAATTTTTCCTCCTTTAATAATAGTTAAAGGTGTGTTGACTGTAAGTAAAGACTTACTGGAAGAATTATGAACAACACATCACTGTATGTTTTTAGTTAGTGCTGTATGTTTAAGGGCTGAACATCCTATATTATTATAAGAGATATATTTTTGAGTTAGGACCCTGACTAAATATATTGCTATAAGTCTAGTTGGGTTAGTAGCAGCTGGTTTCTTAATTGTGTCATTTTACTGAAAATATAAAAAACCTTTCAGATAGTCTTGCTCAGGAAATTCCACTGGCATAGAGGTTGGCTACAATGCTTTTCACATAGTTAGACAAGCTATTATATAGGTAGGGACTAACAGTGGAGGTGTCTTGATTTACATCAAAAATAAGTATATCTCCAGGCTGGTCAAATAGTACAATGCACTTGAGCTTCTCCATATTTGAATCACCGTGATCAAAATCCCATACCACTTCTTTCCAGGACATAGGTCTCCATCTATAACCCAGGAAATCCATAACATGCATTTAACCTTACTGGAAACACTCCTCATCCAACCCAATGCCATATTCATGGTTGACTTAATTAACCCACTATTCACTGGACATCATATACGGCACCAAGCATGCAACCACAGAGATTCCTAAATTTTGTAAACACATACTCCCTGGACCAGACAGTCAATATGCCAACCAGGGGCACAAACATATTTGATCTGGTCCTTACTAATATGGAAGAGCAATGAACCCTCACCCCTAGTGTAATGTCCTCTCTGCTGAGGTCAGACCACAAAACAGTTTACTTTGAAGAAAAACAAAACCTGCAACCCCAGCTAACCCTGGAATGTTCAGGAACTACATTAAGGCTAACTTTCTACTGTTAAGTGATAACCTGGTCAAAAATGTCAAGCTCCCCCTAAACCATTAGACCACTGCTGCCTACATGGAACTGTTGGCAGAAACCTTTACAAGCATGTTAATAGCTGCATAGAGGCAGCTGTGCCCATCAGAGGTAAGTAAAGAACTAACTCAAAACACAAGACACCCTGGTGGAATCACAACATTAAAAGGATGAATAACAGAAGAAAGAAAATTATGGCAAAAATTAGGAGTTGTGGAACTCAGCAGGATAAAAGTGCTCTCATCAAACTAAAGAAACAAATCAGAGGACAAATAAAGTATACCAAAATTAATTTTGAGGTAAATTTGACCTATCAGGTCAAGGGCAACCACAAGTCATTCATTAGCTATGCCTACAACCTTAAACTCAATACACAATTTTGTGCAGAGCTCTTTGTTAATGGAGACACCTATAATGAGGCAGGAGATTTAGCAAACCAACTAGTAGAAAAATTTAGCTCTAACTTCTACCTTTTCCCCCAGCCTTCCATCAGGAAATACTATCAAATATGACTCCCCGTACTATCACTATAGAACAGATCCTCAGTGCTTCCTGTAAGGCCAAGAACAATGCATTGATGGGCCCCAATGATATTCCAGGCTGTCTTCTAAATAGCATGAAACATGACCTATCAGGCCAACTGAAATCACTGTTTAGCCATAGCTTTCAAACAGCAGCCATCTTCCCTCTTCACAAAGGCAGGCCATCTACAGATCCTGGAAATTACAGACCTATAAGTCTTATTAGTCTCATACGCAAACCCATGTAAAGTATCACAGCAATAATCAGTAATGACATAGAAACCATCCAGACACTCCAAACAACCCAGTTTGATTTCATTAAGGGCAGAGCATGCCTACTCAAGCAATGGATGAGGGCAAAATGGTTCACATTGTCTACCTTGATCTGGCCAAGGCATTTGATACAATACTCTACTCAGGTATTTTGACAAACGCAAGAAATTAGGTATAAACCCTTATTCTACCCAGTGGATAGCCAGCTGGCTAAGAGACAGGATCAAGGGAGTTAGAATTGGGGAGTACACCTCTACAAAGAGGCCAGTCACGAGTTAATTCTCTCTGGGATAAGTCAAGGGACCACTTCCTTTTGGCATCTAGTCCTCTGAAGTCAAGGCCAAAATCAAGGGCATCTGACTGACTAAATCTGCAGATGACTGGAGATTAGGAGCAGTCATTGAATCCACCACTGAGCAAAATGTTCTCCATGAAGGGCTGACACAGGCGAATAACTTGTGTCAGAGCCATGGACTAAAAACTAAATGCCAAGAAATGCATAATGGTATCCTTTGGGAAGTCATACACCTTGTGGTAACTATTATACTGACAACACACTCCTAACAGTCACCCCAGTAGTCGTCAGGGACTTGGGGACACACATAGACAGTAATCTAGGCATTGACAATCATGTTTCTATGGTAATGAGTAAATCTTATGTTGTGGAACATATAAACAAAAGTATGACACCTAGGCCCAAGATAATCATTGTTCCACTATATTCGGCATTCATTAGACCTACCATTGAGTAGAATGCTCCCTTTAGTATGTTCCTAACCAGGCACATCCAACAAGAAAAACATCCACAGAGGGTCTTTATTAAAAGAATACAGGACATAAATAGCATTCCCTATGCAGACTACCTCAAAACCCTATCCCTGTATTATGTTTCCTACAGGCTGTTGAGGGTAGATCTATGTCTTGCATACAAGGCATTGTCAGACCCCACTCTGATGAACCTCCTACATATCCACAAAACAAACACCACCAGAATTACACATTCTAAAGACTTAAACCTTTTCTGTGATGTAAACAGGACCTGCTGGAGAGCAGGTATGTATCCCACAAACTACCCATTTTCTGGAACAGGCTCCCTATCCATGTGAAGAAGAGTTCCTCCCTAAGCAAATTCAAGTGCGACTTGGACAATTGGATGGGGAATATGAAATGTATTCCTGGTTTGGCACCTATGTCTCTAATGGAGAAAGACAGTCTGTAAAGGGTTCATCGCTCAGATACCTGTTTATAAATGTTTTATCTCCCAATCCCCTGTTTACACTTACCAGGGGGACCAGAGACTTGGGATGCATGGCTAGGCTTAAATAGAACCCAATGGTTGTTAGACTAGTACACACCTATGAACCTATGAACCTATGGAATCCTGCACGTAACACAGGTAACCACAGTTACACTTGTATTCACAGTACCTGTGGTGCCGGCCAGGAGATGCAGGACTAAACAATGGAAGATAATGTCTCCTTTTTCCTGGGGACAGATAAAGGCTCTTCATAGCAGGAATATGCTAGTATGCTCACTATAGGGATGGTTACTTGCAGCTGCTAAGTGTAAGAAAGAGCATGGGGAGAAGGAGAAATCAGTGATGTGGAAATACCATGAAGAGGATTCGATGTCAAATGGTCAAAGGATCAAACTGTTAAAACCCATATGTTCTAGACTATATGGTTGACAATTTGGTATGCTGAACTGTTCTGATTAAGATCGCAGTACAGTAGGGATAGGCGAATTTGCCCTTCTTGGTATAAATAATTAGCAAGGGGTGTGGAGGGGTGCAGGGGGGTTTTGTTTTGTGGATTTATGTTAGTTTTTCAATCAACTGTGTTGTCAATAATATGGTCTTGTCAGTATTGGTTTCAGTAATTTGTATTTTTAATAAACTAACATAGATCCTAAATTAGATATACTGTGCATTGAATTGTAGAACCAGTAAGGGGAAAAAAAAAACTTATGACATGCAAGATAGCCATATATGATGGCTAGCAGCTTGCTATAGCACTGATAGATGCGGTTAAGACATTATCTGTTCAAAAGGGCGTATCCTTCCTCCACACGCAAAAGGCAGTATTGTGAGCTATGGAATGCTTCCATGGCAGACGGGATATAGATGACCAGGCAAATAAGGGTGAAAAAAATGTGCCTTTTAATATTCAGCTTATTCTTGGTAACTGAACTAATAAATATTACATGAAGAAATGGGAAAAGCAGGTAAGGGAAGCAATACAGCAAGATATTCAATTAAAGTGAAATTGTGAATGTACTGTATCAGCTACCTGGGTACAAAAACACATAAAATTATAAACAACCCTCCTATTATGCTGATGGGCTATCTGGAAAGGCAGATCAAGAGATCTCTGTCTATACCTTGTCAGTCAGTACAAGCAGTAGTCTTAATGTTATGAAAAATAAGTGTTGTAGTGAAATGTAATATCTATATCCATATATCTATCTATATCTATCTTTCACTTTATCTTATCACATTTGGTCTAAAAAGTGATCTAATCACAGCTAATCTAATGGTAGTCAGCAATACTTCCTACCAGATGTAAGTCTGATAATAAGGCAAGTTTATGATATATATATATATATATATATATATTTATATATATATAGAGGTAGAAATATATATATATATATATATATATATATATATATATATATATATATATATATATATATAATATAATACAATATATATATATATAATATATATATATATATATACACATATATATATATATATATAATTAATATTTAATATATATATATATATATAAAATATATATATATATATGTGTATATATATATATATATATATATATATATATATATATATATATATATATATATATATATATATATATATATCTATATAAAATATATATATATATTATATATATATATATATATATATATATATACATATATATATATATATAGTTTACTATCAAAATGTCACAAAACAATTGAACTCCCTGTTAGAAATATGAACAGAATGCGTGAATGAAAAATAAAAGCCTGCTTGCAACATCAACTCATATACTTGACAACTACAGAGTTGATGTTAATGTTGAACACAAAAACATACAGTGCAAAAATGACACCATATCTTCGCAGGGCGGCATGCCCACCTGCACCCCCCTGTGGGGCTTGCACCCCCACACACTCTGAGATCGCACTACATTGAGGAAAGGGATGAATGTCCCAGTCTGCACTGTACTGCAATATATAGGCCTTAGATGGAGTTCATATCTCTGAATGCACAGTGGCATTCGCTGATATGAACTGCCAATAGTTGGCAACACAGCAATCGACCATCTGCCACCTGATATCCCTTTTGCAGAGCATCTGCACTCAGGATTTTGATAGTAAACCGATATACACATATATATATATATATATATATATATATATATATAGACAGATATCTATATATAGGGGCCTATGTCAGTTTACCAAATTAATATATGACCGCAACTGAAAAGAACGAGATGACAACATCGAAACTGCAAAACAACAAATGTTCACAAAAGCGAAACTTACAATATCAAAGCAAACACATTCCATCCATTGCAGGAGAAAGAGACGTCTGTCCCTTTAAACTACACTCTGATTTACAGCAACTTCTGCGGCAAACATGGAGCACTTTCCAGGTGATGATCATTCCAGTAAAATGATGAACATGGTGTTCTATTTAGCTTCACAACAACCTTTTCCTATGTTTTGCAGGGGGCAAACCCTCATGCGCCCCTCACACCCTCTGCAAATGATATATATCAACTATGAGATCACAATACAGTGGGGAAAAGGGTGACTTTCCCAATCCTCACTTTCTCCATTGAAAAGCTATGAGGTTCCAAAAACAATTATGTGTAACATGAACAGCTGGTTTTTCAGTGTCTTGAGTTTCAGGTCAGTGAATGTTCGTTGCTGTGCCATTTTGATGTTATCATCTTGTGGTTTTCAGATTCAGTCATATGGTAATTCAGTAAACTGATAGGGACACATATATAGATATGCAGATAAATAGATATAGATATATACATATATACATATATACAGGCATCCAGAGCATTGTTCAATCACTCTTTCCTCAACACCTTTTCACTGAGGTGCATTCATTGACTGGCATTTCATCAAAGTACAGAAAATTGGAGAATCTGACCTGCCCCAATGAAGCACCAATGTTTAAGCTCATTCTTGCATTTCAGTAAATGAGAGGCAATGATTAGAGTTAGTGTTGCATTAGGTCACCTAATAGTCTAGTTAACAAAGTGACATACACTTAGATATGTATAAATGTACTGCAAGCCTTTTGTGCACAAATACCAGACTGCACTAAAGGTAACTCGTTTCAGAGACAAAAATGATGAAAAAATCCACCTACTCGTCACACAGACATTTTTGATGGTACCAAAATTGTGAAAAGTGGAGATTAACTTGCTTGAGAATGTACTGTACAAGAGATGCAAATAATCATTCATTAACTGAATACCCTTTGAAAAGAAAATATTGCAGTTTGAATGACATCTAGTCTTTTAATATATTAGAGCATATTGACCAACTTAGTTTGATCCGCTAGGTGCTGTTTTGTTGATATTTTAGCTGCTCATACTTATATACATACTTGTACATAGTATTATACATCTTTAATTGTAGAGAATTAAGACAGTACCACATTTACCACTTTTGTATTAGTTGCTTTAATTGTATTAAGAGTAAGTAAGCTGAAAAATATGAGAAATCATTCCTCACTCATATGAAACTTAAGTTACATGTAAATGGCACAACATATCCATTGAAATAAAAGGCAAGCATAACCACTACCATGAAACATGCATTCAAATGATGTAAGCAATTTATTACCAACATCATCAATGAAGTCCAGGGTTTGAATGGACAAATCTGTCTCTGTTTCAGTGGGATGTTTTTTTCAGAAGTTCTGACTGCAAAACTTCCCATGCCTGCCCAAAATCTTGTCCATGGTTTAATATGGATTTTAAAATAATTTATTCAGCATCAAGTTAAACCCCTAGGAGGAATTATTTCATTAGAGGCACATTCTTAGCTACCCTTCTGATTCAGAAAGGTCCAAAAGGGCAATATCTCAGAAAATACCAGTCTAGTATCAATGGTATTTTAGGTCTCTACAGATGTTCAAAATTTCCTTGTCCCAAGAACAAGGCAGTATAGAAAAAATGACATACTCTACCCCTTGTCGTAGAGGCCCAGTCATTTTATTCTTAAAGGTTTCCAGTTTCTAAACCTCACATCCAAGCCCATTGAAGGAACTTTGTATGAACTAGTAGCAAGACAAAATATACCAGTAAATTGCATCAGTCTACTCATTTTATAGAGATTCTTAATCTATGGTAAAATATCCTTTGCACACACTGATTCATTTGCACCACTCATACCCAGTGTAAAGGGAAACTCCTTCTGTGCCTGCCTGTGTGTCTGTCTCTGTGTCTCTCTGGAGGAGTTACATACATAAAAGCTAAATTTTACAGATTTATTGACAGTCTATATCAAATTAAGGCAAAGAGGTTTGAATCTAACCACCAAGAAACAAGGTCTAAAGTTAAGGATTCCCAATCCTACTTCAACTCGGCTTTGTCCTTTGAGTCATAGATGTATTGATTGCAGCAATTATTTTCTGTTTGAGTGTGCGTGATGGTTGGTGGTCAGTATGCATGACACATATAGACTAAGGAAAAGGAATCTTCATATTGTAAATTCTCTTTCAAGCAAAATGAACATAAGGAAGCATTTATGCATATGTTTCTTTTTTTCTATATGAGAAGCTTGCAAATAACTAGAGAGAAACATGATGTAATGTAATTTAAATACAGGAAAAATGTGTTTCAGACAACCTATTGTTTTGATTCTTAAAATATTTGAAAAAGTAGTTCTGAATAGATTTATATAACTAAATGTCAGATACATTCAATAAACTCACTCATAATCTGGAATATGTGGAATGCCAATAATTGTCTATGTTCAACAAATATTGAATTTGCATTGGTTGCATCTTTTGAAAAGGGACAGGGGTGGTGGTCTGAACAGTTTGCTATATAATGGAGGGACTATTGAACAACTGAGTAATTCTGTTTTTAGTACATGAAGCTACATTGCAATCCCATGATGCGATTCCAACAGATTGATTAATTTTTTAAACATCGGATTCATCCAGTTGTCATTTCAAAAGAATTATAAGGTGAATTGTTAGTGAATGTGTCCAAACCACAGTATTTTTACTTTTACTCAAAATTCATTCAAAAAAAATGGCAGATGACCCCTGGTTGACCTATTGTTTTTGCAAAGGGCTGCTTTTGACCTCCCTCATAGGAACTCTTACTAAAGACACCAGTGTGTTTACAGTTAGCTTCAGCTATATATTTGGAATGGAACTAGTATTTGTACATAGTAGATATTTGTTCATTATATACTAACATGTCATGTGAGGGAGAATTAAAAGTTAAATTACTGGTTATATCAGGGTGATTTTCTTCTGTAGTTAATGGATCTGATACTTACCAATAATGTGTTCTGTTTTGAAAAGGATTGCTATTTACAATTAAAGGATACTGCTTTGGGGGCAGCTATATACAGACCTCTTTGTGGATTGTTTTAAGGTGAAATAAGTGTAAATTAACTTCAGAGATATTCGTGCACAATGTCACAGAGTCATGCAACTGCAAGCATCCCTAAATCACAATTTGTGAGAGCTTGACATATTTCTAGCATAGAGGAAGGACATATGAAAATGTGTGATCTGACAAAAACATTTCCATATGGGGTTATGATTACAATTTAGTTTAACAGATGAATGCAGATTGATTTGAAGTGAGCTCATACAGTACTAAGCACATAAGAAAATCAGTAGTTTGGACAATACTGTTTGACTTGTGAAAAGTTATGGAAGTAACAGCTTCCCTATCAAACTAATTATTAACAGACATTAACAAATGTTACTGAATAACAATATTTTAGATGACATTTGAACACTTAAATGCAAATGCAGTTATAGGAAAGGAAGAAATTTGCAACAAATTTTGGTTACCCCAAATGTGATTTCAACTTCAATTTGAATAAAGGATTTTGGGTTGTAGAGAATGTGGAAGTGGTGTTCAATGTAGACACATTTTACTACGCAGTCATTATTCAACACAAAATGTTAATAAAAGTTTTGTGACACATTACAACATTACATACACTGCTCAGTGGGTCATTTACCTGGCTTCGTGCACCTGTGCAAGGTATCTAGAATGTTTAAATTGGGAAACCATGCATATGTCAGTGATATAAAATGTACCCCTCAGCAGGGCCAGATTCAGCACACATTTATTTACATACTTTTATTTAGTCACATCTACTTTTAAATGTATTAATTCATTAAAGGGGTTGTATTTAAGTAAGATGTTTTACTCATGATATTAAATGAGTGATTTTATTGGTAGAGCAAATCATGTGATATGGGAGTGTCTTATTTAAAATGCAGCCAGTGTAACATAGCTGGTTTTCTGATGAAGTCTTGGTAATAAAGATGAAAGGGCTAACATTTGGAGTATTTTTTGAGCTTCTGACCTTCCTTATCATTATTCGTGAAGTCAGTTTGTGTATTTGGAACTTTGGGTTTATTAACTTTTAAGTGAATTAGAATAGTCTGCCTCTTATCTGTCTCCAGTGTTGCAGAACATCTCTAGTTTTGCCTCATATTTGTTCTGTTGAGGATTACAGTCAATCAATAATGCCAGTCATTAATGTTTCATAACAGATTGTTCAGAAAATACACATCCATGCAACAATTATTGTTTTGTTAACCTTTTAAGTGAATTAGAGTTATCTTGTACCTAAGACTCTGAGATGTTAAGAAATTGCTTCCTGTAGTCAGAAGTACAAGGCTTGAATTCTTTTGCCTTCATTTGCCTACTGTGTGACTTTGAATATGATACTTAACCAGATGGTAATCCCAGGTTGCCCCTAAAAAGGAACAATTTGTGGAGTGGGTTTACCTAATTAGCAAACAGATAAAATAAAATAATGCTTAAACTTTATCCATTATGTCCTTTTTTTCCCTCTATTATTTTTGTCAGAATTCTTGAGCAAGAAGAGAGAGAGAGAGAGAGAGAGAAGCTGAGTTGTATTTTAATCTGTTCTTTGCAAATGTTGTAGCTTTTTGGCAAGTTGTTGTGGATTGCAATCATTAATAATGTCAGGCAAGTGAGTTTCAGATTTGTATTCTTCAGAAAATGTTTGTTGGGGGATGTGGCCAAGATGGGCTCTGAGTAGCAGCAGATTTCAACAGCTCCACTAAAGAAATATTATTCTGACAGGAATTCTGCCTTCAAACTAAAAAACTGAAAATACCTTTATATATGATTTGAAAGAACTTAACTTCATCTGCAATAATATATAGTTAAAAACAAAAAAAGGCAGATTTTCTTGTCAAATTATTCCTGGATAATTTCTCCTCTTCTAAAAGAATTCATCATGAGCTTCACTAAATCCAGCAACCAAGATTCCAGCCTCAAAAGAGAGATTCAGACTTTGATAACAAATATACAGGATCTTACTACAAAAAATTATAAGCTGGATATGAAAATAGATAATTCCAATGAAAAAAACTACCAAACAAATGGATTTATTTCACCAGGACTTGTTACAACAAAAATCACAGATAACAGGTATTGAAGAAGCTCTGACTGATATGGATGGGAGAATTATTGAAAATGAAAACAATGTGAAATTCTTACTCAAAGAAAATACTTCTCTACAAAATAAGTTAGATGATCTAGAAAACAGATCCAGACGCAACAACCTAAGAATATTTGGACTACCAGAAGGCACAGAAGAGAACAACATGATTAACTTTCTCAATACTTGGTTACCTAAGACTCTTGATCTTACTGAAGCTATGTCTGTTGGTATTGAGAGGACACATTGTTCCCTTGCCACAGTGAATACTGCTAACAAAAAGCAACCTAGATCTAGCATTGTCAAATTCCTCTCATCCTCAGACAAGGAATTAGTGTTAAAAACTGCCTGGTCCAAGTCACCAATTAAATTAAATGAAGCTACGATACATTTTGACAATAATTATTCATCAGCAGTTATAGCAAAAAGAAAAATATTCTTTCCTTTGATAAAAGAATTGAAGAAAGCACAGGTGAAAAGACACCTTTTGTTCCCTGCGAAGCTGAAGATATTCTCATCGGACGGTCCCAAAATGTTTGAAGACTTAGAATCAGCTCTGAACTATGTAAAAGTCAATAAGATCTTGGAAAAAATAGAAGAGATGGAATGGGCTAATCCTACGCTTAAGAGAATGGCTTCTAATCCCACTTGGAAGACTTCAGAGAAACAAAAAAGTCTAAGAAACAAGTGACTTAAATATCTATGTTTGTAGTTTGTTATGTTTCTGGAAACACTGTCGCTGTGTTAATTATATGTTGATTACTTAAATATCTATGTTTGCAGTCTGTTATGTTTCTGGAAACACTGTCACTGTGTTAATTATATGTTGATTACTTAAATATCTATGTTTGCAGTTTGTTATGTTTCTGGAAACACTGTCACTGTGTTAATTATATGTTGATTGTTTTCACTTACAAGGTAAGCCTGCTTTTTCCTTTTTTCATGCCATTCACACATGACCTTAAGTATACACATAATTTCATTTTTACTTATACTGAGGTAAAAGTGTATACTAATGGTAAATATATAGTTATGGGTATTGTTATAAAGATATCTTAAGAGTGAAGGGTAAACAAATGGTGCCATTGTGACAGTAAAATAAGTACTTCCCATATATAAACATTCTAGATTCCCTTTATAATCTCTAATTTTTTTAAACTATTTACAGTCAGATCAATTAAACCTACATAGTTAGTAGCAAATAAGAGCTCACCACACATTCACTTATCATTCTCTGTAATTCATACTGAACAGTTTTTTTTTTATATAATTTATGCCCTGGGGGTTAATTTAAAACTTGTATATATGTTGAATTCATGTGGGGATAATATGATTTGACAGTCTCTTAACATTTTTATATGATTCATAAGTGAACTCCTTTACAGGTTTAAATACACTTTTAATTACACTTTTTTCTGTCATGTGAATATAAAATGGATTAATAAGGCTATGTGATCTATTTAAAATACTTTCTGCTACATTTGGAGTTCTGTGGTGCTGTTTATTTGTAAAGGACAGTTCAAACTAGCTGTGCATGTGTGAGCAGGTTATGGGAAGCATGTAGATGTTACTCATATGATCTTTCCCTATACATTTTATATACAGTTACATACTTGTTATTTTTGGCATTTTATTCACTCAAAATTATGAAAAAACATCTTCCAGAGACTTTGTGAAGCTCGAGCTTGATGTCCACGAGCTTATTTCTTCATGAACTACCTTATTTTCACTAAAAATCTTCTCTGCATTCTCGAATGAACTCCACAACATCACAACGCATTTTGATGACTTCAGAGTTAGTCGACCTGCTCAACCAGGAAGTCAGTACATGTAATTTCATTGAAAAAGCATCAGAAATGCTGGGAAAGGTTGTATTTACTTTAAAAATGTTTTTTAAACTTGCTGACTACACCATTTGGACTCAGTTTGATACTCAAGAAAGAAATCTTCAATT
The DNA here is from genome assembly GCF_019279795.1 of Protopterus annectens. Classification (NCBI taxonomy): domain Eukaryota; kingdom Metazoa; phylum Chordata; order Ceratodontiformes; family Protopteridae; genus Protopterus; species Protopterus annectens. Next base: position 1,982,455,714 of record NC_056735.1, read on the forward strand.
ATCTTATTTTTATTTATGTTTATGATAAACTGAAGGAGAAGGAAAAAAAGGGAAAAGTAAGTGTTTTTTTTTTTCTTTTAAATGAATGTATCCCATGTTATTTATATTGTTGTGCCTTACTTAACAGGATAAACTAATCTTATTACAAATTACAATTGATTTTCCATTCAGAGGCTGATAGCTAGATAGAAAATAATATGGGTTAAAATAAGCTCACTTAATGCATGATGGCATTTTCTATCACTTAAGGTGTCACCTGACCTTTCTAATATCTAATGGTACTCATACTGATTTGTTTTAAATATTACACCAACATACAGCATATGTGTTAAATAGCTAGTAGTAACTTCAGTTGACAGGCTTCTATATTAGAATGCTGCTTTCATAGATTTCAGATCAGTTTTGAGGTACATATAATCACATATGAAGTTATTATTTAATCTGTTTAATTTTTATATACAAATAAGATATGTTCTGTTGCTGTTGTTTAAAGGTCACTTCTGAATGACAAAATGGTTTAAGCAATACTTGATGAGTTACACTGATTATAACTATGCCTTACCCGTGTTAATGAATATGCAAACATATATAGAATTAATATTTTGTATGTTTAACATTCATATATAGTGAAGGTTATGTTTAGTTGCTACAGTTAGAGGTTTATTCCGAATGACATTTTGTTACAAGTAATATCAGATGAGTTACAGTGATTACAGATCTGTTCAACTTGTTTTAATAAATATGTAAATATATATAGTTATTATTTTACCTGTCTCACATTTATATACAGTGGAGACTGTTTTTTGCTGCTGTTGGGTAGGGGTTTGATCCGAGTGACAGATGTCACTGAGACAAGGAGTTTATAACTCCAGGCGGGTAGCTACCCCATTTTTATCACATTTACACTACATTCAATTTTCTTAATAAGTTCTTCCTGACATCCATCTTAATTCAAATGCATAAAATTATAAGTTGCAAGAATTGTATAACACATACAATATATCATATGGTAACAGACAAAGACTATAATTTACATAAATATTTTGGAGAGTATTATATAAAACATAATCAAGATAACACACAAATCACAAGAATTTCTTACTTATTTATAGAGATAATATGACTTCACTAAAAGGTTTATCAATCAACATAAATGGTCTGAATAACCCTATTAAAAGAGGAAGTTTACTTAAATACTTAAACATACACACACCAAACATAATATTTCTACAAGAAACACATTGTTTAAAAGAAAATATCAACTTTTTAAATATTAATAAATATATAGTCATTGCCAGTTCTGAACATTCTAAAAAGAAAAGAGGAGTAGCGATCCACTGGAATAAAACTCTTCCTTTACCTAGAATTATTAAAACTTATCAAGATGATAAAGGGATGTTGTGCCTGGTGACAATTAAAATAAATACAAAAAATTTCACTTTAATAAACAATTATTGGTTACCGGCTATTGGAACCAGCACTATTAAACAACAACTGAACCAGATTGTATCTCAATCTGAGGGTAATATTATTATGGCAGGGTATTTTAACTGTGTTTTAAATGAAAAGGACTCTAGCACTTCAGGTAAAAGGAAAATATTCTCCCAAGCTAAACAACTAATACAATTCATGGATACATATCATCTAAAAGATATTCATGACTACACAGACCTGAGCTCACCTCAATTTACATTCTATTCTAATAGATTCCAATCATGCTCTAGAATAGATAGGGTAATCATATCCACACAAATAATAAATGATTTAAAAAACACCAAGATTGTGTCTTGCCCTGTTTCAGATCATAATGCAATTATATTTGAGCTTTATGTAAATGACACCCCAGTGACTCATATAAGAAGAATACCTGCATATATAACTAAATTAAAAGAATTTCAAACATATTTTGAAGAAGAAACACAAACTTTTATAAAATTCAATCAAACATCCAACTCTCATGACATTTATGTATGGGATGCATTAAAAGCTTACTTATATGGACAAATAAATAAATGGTATTATAACAAAAGGAAGTCCTGGGATGAAGACTTAAAAAAATACAAGACAAATTAGATAGATTACATCTTATTAATGACAAGTCCGCATCTAAAACTATTAGAGATGAAATAAATAAAACTAAGGAAGAATATAGTGCAATCTTATATCCTAAGACTATGATTTCCTTAGAGAAATTTAAATTCCTAGCCTATTAAATAAATCCGAAACATTTAACTAATCTTGCAAATAAAACAAAAAGAATCAACAAACATAATCATATTAAAGAAACATATTCGTCTAGAAAAAAGAAAAAGGTTTATAATATACATGACATAATTGATGAATTTAGGCATCATTTTCACACGATAAATCAAACATCTCAGATCATTCAACCATTAGATAAGATAAAACAATACATTAAAAAAAAACTGTGTGTCACACTCAACAAACAACAGTCAGAAATCATAGATAAACAGATATCTTTACCGGACATACAAACTCAAATTAACAAACTTAAACAGAACAAAGCACCAGGCAATGATGGCATCATACCTGAATTGTATAAAATCATGCCTAAAACAGCTATTTCTTTACTACATAATGTATTCCATAAAACCCAGAATGACATTATTTTGACCCCATCCTGGAAATATACTTTTATTTCACCCATTCTTAAATCTAGTAAGGACCCTAAATTATGTATGTCATATAGGTCCATAACTCTTTTAAATATTGATTACAAAATGTTTATAAACATCTATGCTGATAGACTAAAAAAATTCTTACCCCAGTTAATTAATGATGACCAAACAGGTTTTGTAATTAATAGAAGTACATATGATAACATCAAACGGTCTCTTATTTTAATTGATTATTCACACAGAAAGAAAAAAAAAACTTGTCTCTGGTTAGTCTTGACATTAACTCAACATTTGATTCAATACATTGGGATTATCTGTTCACATTATTACAATGTTTAAACTTTTCAGATAATTTTATTAATTTACTATTATATCTTTATAAAGGCACTCTGGCTTATATCAAAATTGGATCATACACATCGACTCAAATACCAATCATTAAAGGAACAAAACAAGGCTGCCCCTTATCTCCCTTATTGTTTACTCTCATAATGGAACCATGGGCCAACGATATACGAGGAAAAAAAAACATAGAAGGTTTGGAAATTAGTGACGAAATAACTTCTAAAATTCAGTTATTTGCTGATGATGTGCTCATCACTACTAAAGGAGATAATTCTTCCATAACAGCCTTATTTGAAGCTGTCAACACATTTCAATTTATATCTGGACTGACATTCAATGATAATAAAACTAAGATCCTACCTATTTAAACAATAATAAGAGAAACATTAACAAAGACACTAACAAATACATCACAGATCAAATTGCATATTTAGGCATCATTCTTGCTAAAGATATTAAATTAATCACAAAACTAAATTATAATAGATGTTATGGTAAATATTCAAACTCTATTAACAAAATGGAATACAATTATATTTACAACTGAGGAAAGATTAACTATCATTACAATGATAATCCTTCCTAAAATTCTCTATATTATACAATCTATTTTAATACTTCCCAGTAAAGTTTTCATTAATAAGATCAATTCTCTGTTACTAAAGTTTTTTGGTTTCCCAGGAAACCTAGAATGGCACTTAAACATCGCCTTCATAGTTGGAACAAAGGGGGCATAGCTTTTCCTGATTTGAACCTTTATTCTAATGCAGCTATTATTAGGTCCATAGCACAACTTTTAGATACACCATATCAGGCTAGATGGAAAATATTCTGGGAATCCTCAGCTATGCTATTAATATCGAAACCACAGCCATACAAATTAGAATTTATAAATAACCCAATATTATGGATACTTAAAGATTACTTCATGTTACACAGCATACCCAAACATTAATTTAGCTACTTACACAACATACTAATACATTTTAGAAACTTTATATTTAATCACACTAAGTACAAGGAACTTTTTTTACAATTTTCCTGATAGCCTTTACTCAAGAAGCTTTACAATCCTCAGATACAGATAAAATTACCTTGCTTAAACAAAAAGGTCTTTTGTATTGGTTTCAACTTATTACAGATGATAGGATGAAGGATGTAGATCAGATAATAAGTGAATTTCAGTTAGACAACTCCCTATGGCTTAACATACAATCCCTCAGACTATTCTTACAAAATAAGATAAACTCGATCACTTATGCTAATAAACAGGTCACTAGTATACTGCTAGATTTCTTTAATTCAGTTATTCAACATAAACAAACTTATTCAGACAACATGGCATTTATATACAGACTTATCAGAGTAGAAACATATTATTGTTCTGCTAATTTCTGGAACCATTTTTATGCAGGTAATAACACACTTCCAAGGGATCTAGATAAAACAAATATATTAGAATCTGCAGGGAAAACAACACTTTCACTTAAATGGAAAATATATTCCTGGAGATTTTTATATAGATCTTTCTACACACCTCAACTAATGAACAAAATTAATGGTAAACTAAATATTTGCAACAGATGTAAGTCTAACACAAACATTGACTGGAATCATATGTTTTATGACTGCCCTGCTTTAAATGTATTTTGGGAAAACATTAAAGAACTCCTACAAGCAATATTCACAGATAATTTTATTTTGACCAAATCATTAGTACTCTTCAATACACCCATACCTGGTTGTGTAAAACAAGTTAAACATTCCTTACTTTGGGCAATACTGGCAGTAGCCAGGAAAACTATAGCAAGAAACTGGACATCTGAATTCCCTCCTTCCTATAATGATTTTAAGAAAATTCTAATGGAAGTTTGTCAATTGCAGATTGCAACTATGACATCTAGAACATCTAGAAAAAACATATAACTATCATATATGGGTTAATCTATAGAATTTGTTGAAAAGAGATTGGCAATGATATCATATAAATTAAATTTTAACCTCTCTACGTGTTATATATATGGAATAATCAAATACTAGGCAACTTAATGATATTCAATGGATGTCTTTGTATATAGTTTTAGTAATTTCACTTTATTTGTTAAACATTGTTATGTGAATGCTTATGTGAACACTTTTTGAATTGTAAATATCCTTATGTTAAAAGAACATGTACTTATTGATATTTACTTCTTTAAAATCAATAAAATTGTTTAAAAAAAAGAAAATGATTGTTAATACAAAGCTTATTAGTCTAGCAACTTTCAAAGTATATAAGGAAAATATTTTTAATTTATCTTTGATTTTGTGTCTTTATTCTGTTCATCGAGCTAAGAATTTGAGAGGACAGAGGGGAGTTGTTATGGATTGCACTTTATGTTTCTGACAGCAACAAGCTGAGATACATTTTGGGCCATTATTTATGAATTTATTAATTCACTTGCCCTCCAGTAGATGTTTGACATATACAGTCATAAAAAGGGCTGCATTATATGTATTTTTCTATGAGTGTGTATGGATGTGTGTGTCTATGCATGCAAAAGGTATAGTTGTCAGCTATTCCTGATTTTTCCCTCATATTTCTGGTCAGTTCATCTTCCAGTTTCTGGATTGTTGGTAAAATGTTATGGGTGTTGTGGACCGCAGTCAATACATAGTGACAAACATGTGGGTTTCAGACTTTATACCCTTTAGAAAATGATTGCTGACACAAAATCTGCTATTCTAGCACCTTTCTAAGTATGCAAGACTAATATTTAAATTCTGTTCCTGATTTTGACGGTTTGTTTCTGATTCTGGAGCTCAGAGGTTTGGAGAGTATGGGGTGCAATGGGTTACACTGTATGGTGCCTCAGTATATACTATTTGTCTATGACTCTCACCACGTCTCTTGCAGTTTAATGAGTTGTCACCTACATTTTAAATAAATGTGAGTTTAAAGGGAAGATAAATTTACTGTTACTCATACTAAATCTGTTTTCAAAGACAAAGTTCTTTGTTTTTTTAAGAAATGTCTGTCTTGTTTTTGCTGTAGAATTTGAAAACAAAATATTCATATCCACATCTCTTTGTTAATTATAAAAGTATAGAAGAAAACTGCATGCACGACAACTTTGAACAGTATTTTATGATTAATGACAAAAGACAGTCAAATAATTGGCTGATAGTATGGCTGGGGAGGGCTGTTCTATTACCCTGCCTAGGGCCTCATTTGACAATGATCGAGCTCTGCTCTCAGCCCAGTTTGTTTGTACTGGAATTGCTATGGAAGTGGAAAATGATAGAGGGGGGGGGGGATAACGATTTTCAGGAAATATTGGATAAAACAGAAAAAATAGTGAAATTTTGGATAATTAGTACTTTTCACTATTTGCTCTGAATTTGAATGAATGGTATTGAGTTAGTTTCCTCTAAGCAGTGTTAAGCTCCACAAATATATATTTATTTCCCTTTCTCTCTCTCTCACTCTCTCCCTTTATATATATATATATATATATATATATATATATATATATATATATATATGCATGTATATATATATATATGTATATATATATATATATATATATATATATATATATATATATATATAAAATGTATGCGAGCATTTGCATATACATATGTACACATGGTTATATGCAACAGTCTATTTTGGGCAGTGTGCTGTTAAATGTATAAAACTGTGACTGTTTTTTTTTCTTTTTTATTGCTGCATTTAGCTGTATCACAGTGAATAATGAGAAAGATTATAAACATCTGTAATAAGTTTCTAAATAAAAATATGATAACATGGATCATATAAATTAGTGTTTTTTATATGATGTTGGGTGGGCAATAAAGATGATATCAAACTAAGGAAGCCTTTGCCAAGACACGTCTGTGTCTTTTGCTGTCTCTGCTGTAATAAACTATTCTTCATTGCATACTGAGTGCTGGTGGTTGTTATTGTCCATTTTTTTTGTACCAGCCTGATGACAGATTCTTCCATGTAATGGTCTGTGGTACTTTATTTAAACATCCTGTAACACTAGCTTTCTGTCTTTATGGTTGAATTAATTTATATGGACAATAAGAAATCCTTTCTTGTTATAACCATGGGGTAAGAGAAAATGAAATCCAGTTCATTTTCAACAGTGCTCATGGATTCTTTCACATAGAGTTTATGGTAAATCAAGACTTAGAAACATCAATTTTTACAACAGTGTTCTGGGTTCTTTCCTTGACAGACTTTGTAGTAAAACAAACCTTAAAACCTTTGGTCTTTTTCATTATGCTTTTTGCTTGTCTTCCTCTTTACAAGCCAATAGTTCTACCCTATGTATGTCTTCATCCTTCAGAAGCTCATGGCCTTCTCAAATCTCCACTTCCCAATTCTATCCAAACCTATAGGTCATAAAGTTACTTTAACATTAGAGATGTCTCTGATACAGTTTCCAGGGGCAGTTAATTTCAATTCCGTTTCTACCTTTACAAGTTAAAGGGCAACCCTCTCCATGCTATACATTTCATTGTCTTAGTCCATTGCTTAGCACGCACCATGTTATATGATTCTCCCAGCACAGAAACACCAGTTGTAATTCCAATGGATGGGTTGTATGTCCAATATAGCCTTGCTACATTTAAGTAACTGTTACTGGGATGGTAGTAGAAGACCTTCAAAATAATGAACCAAAGAGTTAAAGTCCACTGTGATAGTTCTGGATTCTAAACATTTTATCTGTAGAGCCACTGTAAAATGGTGTGAACAGTTAGCAATGCAAACTGCCTGCCTAATAAATAACATTTTGTAGTAGCAATGGACCATTTAGTTTCAAGGCATTTATTTTTTTTGGCTGAATGGCACTTTTTAGTAATGTTCTGTTTTCTTGCTGAATGTAGCCAATGGCATGTTTATCGCCATCAATGACTTGGAACAAGGCTGTTCCTGTCTGTATAATATGAATTATTAGGAAAATCAGGGGCTATTAATGGCAGTAGTGAGCGCAGCATATCTTTCAAATGTATAAAGGCTTGTTCACCTTCAACTGTCCACTTAATCTTTCGGGTTAATCAAAGGGTAAGTAATGGTAGGAAAAGTTAGGAATACATTTAAGGCAGCAACCACCCATGCCTAAAAAAACCTTAAGGTATTTCTTAATTGTTGTCAAGTTCCAATTTGTTTGCAGCTTCAGCATTTTCAGCCTGTGGTTTCACTATTCCTCTGCCTTTTACATAATAGTGGGTTCCTGCTGTGTCAATACTTATGTGTTTCTTTATTTCCATTTTCTGACTGAGATAGTCCAACTAAGCTGATAGTCCCTTTTCAGCAAAGTTCTATGAAAAAAAATTAAAATATAAACAGGCACAACGAATAATGTCAACATATTCAGTAAAACATTTACACAATGGTAAAACTTTGTAAGGGTTCCAAAGCCGGTCTACAAACAATGAGTAAGACATCTGTGCATCATAGCTCCTCTAAAGAGACCAGTCTTTATACTCCCCTCACTAGGAAACATTCTAGAGAAAAGCATGTACTCCCAGCTGACCCAGTGCATTAATGCCTGCATATTCCTGTCCCGTAAACAACACAGCTGCTTTGTGAGGCTGCTGTACAAAAACAGTCCTATGGATTCTCACTGATGAAATACTACTAAACATGGATAAAGAATTACTCGTCAGTACCATCTTTATTGACTCAGTAATGCCTTTGATCTTTCACATCAACAACCTCTACCTTCGGCATCTTGTTGAAATAAATATCAGCCCAGATACCATACCATGGTTTCAAAACTATTTATCCATTGGCCACTTCTGTGCCAAAGTCAACTTCTCACAATTATCTAGCTTGAAAAAAGGGGCTCCAAAAGAATCTATACCCACCCCCTATTGCCTGTTTATATAAGCAAACTTCCCATTGACCTATCTCATCTACCCATAATACTATATGCTGATGACACGGTCATATTCCACTCAAATTACTCACTTGCTGATCTCCAAAAAGATCTCCAGTCAGACGTTATCTCACTAATCCACTAGAACAATATCAAAAACATCTTGCTCAGCTCCAGCAAAACTAAAGCCATGATTACAGTGACTAATCAAAAGCTTAACAAAATTATTCCACACCCTTTAGAAATCTGTGATCACAACAACATGCTCATAAAAACTGCTATCTCATTTAATATATAACATATCTCCACCTTAATAATACAGGGAAGAATGTTAACTCCTTGTTACAGTGGGGGCAAACAGAACTTCGCCTTACCTTTTTTTACCAGGTGACAAGATCAACAATATGGATAGGTGTTATTCTATCCTAATTGGAATATATCCTTCCCCTTGGTGCATCTATGTGAAACAGAAACGCCACACAAATTCAGATCACCAATAAAATATATAGATTTATCACATTCTTGCTTGAACATGAACATGAACATTATTGCAAAACACTGGAAAGGGCAAATTGGCTCCCAGTAAAACAGAATGCCATACTGATCAACTGTCCAGATTTTTGCAGAATGTCCAGATTTTTTGGTCTGTTCCTCATTAAATTTGTGGTTTTCTGGCAAATCTCTATGGACTAAATTCACTAAATAATGACATACATTTTAGTTTCAGATTTCATATCATCCAGAAAATGCATGCTAATACAAATCTTGTTATTCTAGCAACTTTCTAAGTTTGTAAGACATATTTAAGATATGTCGCTAGTTTTGGGCCTTTCTCCCCCATTATTTTAGGCTTTGTCCAGATTTTTTACACTAAGAGATTGAGAAGTATTGCACAGAACTGACATACTATTAGGATCACAACTATTCAAACTGCTAAATAATCAAACTTTCTCTTACTTAGCAGCCAAACTAATTAGATAAGCACCCTTCTATAGCCTCAGAAGCCATAAATGCACTACAAATACTACCGCCCAAAGTAGCAGATGCCAGTAGCAGCAGCAAATGCCCTTGCAAGCCTGTGGTGATCTCTGTATATCAAGTTCAGAAATACTTTGCCCTGTTTAGAACACTATCTCAAGGGGATACCACCCTAAGTGCCTTCATAATCCATAGCCATGTATCAATTTACAGTCCAGAGGAATGTGTTAGTTCTCTTGCATCCATGCCAGTTGTGGTTACTGGCATAATATGCACAAAAGTGGACACTAAGTTTGTGCATCATATTGTGGTGCCTCAACAGCATAGCTCAAATATACATGGTGTGGCAGTATTGTGTTAGGATGTGAATTCCTGTGGTCCAGAGGTACAAGGTTTGATTCCCTCAACCTCCATTGCCTAACTGTGTAACTGAGCTTGTCACTTATCCAGGCACAGTTCATGGGCTCAGTGTGAAAAAGGTCCATGAAGATCAGTGCTCTATTCTGGAAAACAAATAAGAATATAGTAAAATAAACTATGTAAAAAACACGACAGCAGCACAGTGCCCATATATGTGTCTATTTCTACACTTTAGCACATCTACAGGCCCTAATTTTACATCATTTTCTACAATGTGGAACAGGTCTTGAAGGGCAGTTTTGGTTATATGCAGTCTGGGGGAAAAGTATAATTCAGAGACACTTGCTCTAAATAGCTGTGTTAGCATAATGACTGTGCTAAAAGCCTCAAAAGTAAATGTCAAAAAAAGACATTTTAGTTTGCTCATATCACTTCAGAATTTGCTTTAAGGCAACCCTTGGAGTGATTTTAAAGGTCTGAGAACCATAAACTCCTGAAAATCTGGTAGCACAAATTTGTGTAGTAAGGAGTCAGTAACATTTATTTCATTGCTAGGGAACTTGAAATCTGCATTTATGAGGTCCATATTTGCAATGTAAGTGTTGTAAATACTGTGAGGGGTTTGTCCACCTACCTTTTAAAAAGATCCACTTTAATGGCCTCTTAATGTGGGGAAGAGAGTCTTTGTGTGTATGTGGGTGCGGGTGTGAGTGTGTGTGTGTCTTTGTAGGTAGAGGGGGGAAAGGAGGGTCCTAAAGTAGCACTGATTTATTCTACTGACCTGTTTTGCTCCTGGGAATTTGCAGCAAACCAATATTTTGTCTGTTTTAGGAGAACTGAAACAGAGAATGATCATAAGGCCTTTATAGACTTTCTGGTCTGCATGTTACTACATCCATACCATAGTGCTATATGTCTGGATTTGGATTATGGGGAGCTTCCTCTACACATACCCATGTAGGAAGCCTTATGTGGATAATACTAGAAGATTGCACTGACATCCTGAAGGATGTCCTGGCATAGGACTCTGCTTACTTTTGGGCTGCACACACACACACACACACACACACACACACACACACACACACACACACACACACACACACACACACACACACACACACACACACTTACTGATATCAGGGGTCATATAACAGTTGAGTATCCTATGGCCCTGAACATACTGTGAGACACATAAATGGTGTATTTCATTAACTGGGTGGTTGTCATACAATGGCAGGTATTTGTACTGCTAAGTCTGTATCACTATCACTTATCAAAGGACAGAAATGATGCAGTGAAAATTATTTGTACCCATCCATAGTTTAGGTAGAGGCAGTGAGACAGTGTGTGTGTGTGTGTGTGTGTGTGTGTGTGTGTGTGTGTGTGTGTGTGTGTGTGTGTGTGTGTGTACTATGAATTGCACTGGATATCATTGTGTTTTATCATGGTTTCCTTTGCAGGATAAATAATGTAATGTGCCCTCCTGCCTTGGGTCAAAGCAACACCGAGAACCATTCAGTACCGATTGCCACTGCAAGGATGGAAACCATACATGTGGCTTGTGTTGCATCATGGATGGCACATAATACAGGCCATATACACACTGGGAATATATTTGTGTTGTTGAGGTATGAATATAATGTGAATTGTCTGCCACATGTGTACAGGTACATTTTGTGATTTCATGTAGTCCTGTCTGATGTAGAGAAACTGTGAAATATGACGTTTTTCAAGGCAAAGAATAACATCCTGCTACAGGCCTTCCATGTACATAGTTGGTAGATGCTGTTGAACTTGAAAACAGAATAGGCCTTTTGTGACTGTGTCTGGTGGGACCTTTTAGAACAAATCAATGCAGATTGTTGCCAAAACAGAACATATGACAGGTTCTGACAAAAGTCCCTAATATGACTGCATATGCATGCAACAAGGCAGCTCACCTGGTACACGAGCTAAGGGCCACAGGTGGGATACTACCTACACAGTCACTGTTAACAGACATAATAAAGTTCCTGGCATATCTTTTGCGGGATAGATAGCTTAGTTATCCATGATGCAATGTCTTGAATATTGGTTTGGGATGTCCAAGGTGGGCATATCATAAACTGTAGGACAGTCTGTACTACCTGCCTAATTCAAGGTCATTCAGCCTTGAAGCATGGCTTCTCTGTTGTTACGGGCCCATTGGGACTACAGTTACAGTATCATTCTTCTTGAGGTATATTAAATGTAGATTTTCCAAGGCAGTCTGATACACTGGGTTACCTACACTAAGTTGTTGGCATTGGTGAAGGGTGCTTATACTTGGGTATGCATATGTGTTTTCACAGGTGCTGCATTTTCAGAGGAGGTTCCTCTACCATGGATTTAAACATGCCTGATGTCAGACAACTGTATTACCCTACAGTTTGAGGACATGGTGGTAGTGGTGGTAGACACAGGAAATGTGATGGTTATATCTCCTCCCCTTTCCATGAACACTGCTCCTGTGCCTGTGTAATCCATGTCTCAGTTCCATGATGCCACAGTAGGATAGGATGTAGCTTATACAAGCTCTCCTCTTCATTGCCAGTGTTATTCTTAGATGTTACTAGCTTCATTCAGTGTGACTAGGATGGCAGGGGTTGGTGTACTGGTAGCCCGTAATACCATAGGCACTTTCTCCTCCTGATCTGAATATGTCTATGGCCACTATTCAGCATCTTGCAGGGCCATTGTGCAGAAACAAGCAAACACCAGCAGAGTCATAGCTGAGCTGGTTAAGATTGTTCATGGTCGGTATGACAACCAGTAGGAGAACCCATCTCATTTATGTATCATAATGTAAAGCTGGAGTAAGGAATCTATATGCTGCATATGTCCCTTGTGACTACTGATCATTGACACTGCCCTTCACATTGCTGGTCCATCTCCACTTCTGGTGGGGAAGCTCACTATAGGAGTGGGACAGCATGGTCGAATTTATGTAGGGCCACACCTTCCACATCTCCACCAAATGTTGAGGACACTGCAGGTTGTCAGGAATGCACATGTAGACAGGGTATCCTTGCTGAGACCACACACAGCACATCTTGCCATTCCTGCTCATGGAGTATTCCATCATCTGTGTATGTTTTGTGGATCATGCCTGTGACATTTCCCTGGAGAGAAAAGACATGTGGATGAGGATGTACACAGTCATTGTACAGATCTCTTGTGGGTGTCTTAGACCTATACATGAGTCCACAGCACCGTACTACATCTTCTGTTTGAGTTGTGTCTGTACTCACCGACAGATGCCCTGCAGCACTACCCACCTCTTCTGATTGCAAAACATTGGAGGCACTACTTTTTCCCTAACCAGTCTTTCTGGCTCCCCACCATAATCCACTAAAAAACACACACTTACCCATGGCGCGTGCACGTACACACACACACACACACACACACACACACACACACACACACACACACACACACTGTGCTTTATTTTCATCCATCACTGAGGCAGTCCCCACTATACTCTCCTCCTCAGTATTCTACTGCTTGGTAGCTTGTGTCTGATGCACAATGTGTCCAGTGTATGCATGATATAGCATAGTTTAGCTGTATTATTGCATGTATCATCACTACCATTGCATGTTATACTTAATCTGGCTTGTAGTTGTAAACCAGATGCTGCCTCTTAGCTAGTGCCACAGTGCACTGCACCTATCTTCACCTTGCATGGTTATCCACAAGCTCCACATTAAGCACTTGCTCCACTGCTGACTACAGAAGCTGCTATTCTTGAATGTCTCATTTCTGTTGTACCTGTTTATGTACACACCACAACCATTTTGCAACATATTTCAGGGTCTGTACTACAGGGCACCAACAGAGATATCTAGATAACAGAAGTGGACCTTAAGCAGTTCCAGACACATGCTCAACAATAATTTAGATTCTTACCAGATAGACAATTTCACTAAATTCCTTAATGAAGCCTTTAACTCTTTAGAAGGATCATAGGATCATAGGAGGTTATTAGGCTAATGGTCCTGAGGCCCTTACAAGCCTAGCCAAGTGTTTTCCCTCTTTTAATGGTGCTACTGGTAGTCCTGACTCAACCCTTCTGTCCCTGTCCAGAAGAGATGCAGGTAAAATCCCAGGGGTGAATTTTCAATTCCCCATCCGATTATCCAGATTATGCTGGATGAGGGTCAGTGAAGGGTTCTGTTTTACTGAAATTGGAAGCTTATTCCAGAGTAAGGAGAGCCTTTGGGAGATGAACCTGTCTCTCCAGCAGGTTCTGTTAATATTGCTTCTCTTGTTGAGGTCATTAGAGCGAGTGCAGCGAGTACCATTTAACTTGCTAATGTGTAGCAATTCCATTATGACAGGGTCCACGGTCACCTTATAGATCAGGCAGAGAGCACTACTGAATAGTCTGTAGGAAACAGAGTACAGTGAAAGGGATTTTAGTCTACCAGCATAGGACAGGTGTTGGACACCTTGAATTTTCTTTGTAAGGTACCTCTGAGGTCTCTCCAATTGTTGGAGGTACCTGGCAAGGGACATACCACAAGGCACATTGTATTCTATAATTGGTATAACAAGGGAAGTTATAACCTCTTTTTTTCTGGAAGTAATGCTCTTGCTGATGAGATGGGCAACGTAAAACACTTTCCTTACCACTGTGGAAACATGATGGTCAAAGGAGTGGTTGCTGTCAACCTGTCTGGCCAAATCTCTTACCACAGATTGGGTACTTAAGATGTTGCTGTTAATGTGGTACTTTGCAGGGATGTCTCCCTTGCTGAGGTGGATGATGATGCACTTTTTAGTGTTTATCTTGAGCCTGTCACTTTGGCACCAATTGTTGGTTTGAGTAAGACCTTCCTGAAGAGTGACAATGTCACTAGGGGATTCAGTGATTGCACCCAGCTTGCAGTCATCTGCAAACTTTGTTAGTCACATGCCTTTTGTTTTGGTCAGTACCTCTGAAAAGTAAATTCTAAAAAATAGAGACCCCAGCACTGAGCCCTGTGGTACTCCACTGGTTACTGGTCTGAAAGTGGATGAAGAGTCCCCTATTTTAACTGTGTGTTGTGTTCTATTGGTGAACTAGTTAGCAACCCACCTGACTGTATACTAGTTTCTGTTCAGTTGGGTAAGTTTATCAATGATGCCTGAGTGAGAATGGCATCAAAGGCCTTTGCCAGGTCTAAATAGGCAGTATGTACAGTTTTGCCTTCATCCAGGGCTTTGGTGACTGTCTTGAAGAAGCCCACTGAGTTCAGCAGGCATGATCTCCCTTTCACAAAACCAAACTGGGATGGGCTAGTGTTTGGAGGTCCTTGTTGCTGAGGTCCATGATGATTTTTCCATAACCTTGCATATGTGGCTGGTCCGACTTATTAGTTTATAATTGCTGGTCTCAGGGGAGGAACCCCTTTTTGGAGGGGGATGATGGTGGCAGTTTTCCAATCTGCAGGAACATGCCTAGTGCTTAGACTGCGGTTAAAGAGGATATTCAGAGGTGCTGCTAGCTCTTGCTTTAAGCAATTTAGAACACAGACAGGGATGTTGTCTGGTCCCATAGAGGCTGTGTTTTTAGCCTTGGAATGGGCATTAGGGACCTGTTCCTTAGAGATTTCTGGGGAAGAACACGTGGGAGCAATGTTTTGTAGTATAGTGGGCAGTGACGGGGGGAGAAGTTCTCACTGAACCTAACAGCCAGCAGGTTAGCAATATCACAAGGTTCAGTATATGTTGTGCCACTTACAACAAGTTCAGTGCAAATCTGGGATATTCTTTTGAGGTTCCAGACATAGCCAAAGAATGCCTTGTGGTTACCCTTGGCTAATGTGGCCAATTTAGACTCGTAGTCAGCTTTGGATTTTTTCAGTAGGCATCTAATTTGCTTATTTAGTCCAATAAGGGAGTCCTTTGAGCATGGGGGGCAGTCTTTTACTGCTTTTGGACAGGAGTTTATTTCACCCGTTACCCGGCTGTTTATGGGGGTCTATACTAGAACATCGAAATGTCATTATTTCAAACGTTCTAACATCGAACCCCATTCAGCGAATGCTGAAAATAGCAAAACCACAGATAACTGAATTCTTTCCTAGGGAAAGAATTCAGTTGTCCGTTTCTGTTGTTTCTCTATTTTCAGCGCTGTGGTGGAAAGTTACGGGTCGGGTTCAGGTAAGTGTGCAATTGGGTGTGGGCTAGGTGAGTTAGGGTTAGGGTGCGAGGGAGGTATGTGTGCGATTGTGTGGACGTGAGGGTTTGGGTGGGTTAGGTGAGTTAGGGTTAGGGCACGGGTGAGGTGAGTGTGTGATAGTGACAGACCTTAGGGTTAGGGTTTGGGTTGAGGTAAGTGGATAGTTAGTGGTGTTTGTACAGTTTAGTGTAGGGTTAGCTGCAAGATTTTGGGAGTATTTGTGTGGATCACTGTTTGTTTGGTGTGCTTGTGTTCTGTGTATGTGTTTTGGAACAGCAAATTTTTTCCCTAGGAAAAAATTTGCTGTTCTGAATGTTCGATGTTGTCAGCATTCGCTGAATAGGGTTCGATGTTAGAACATTCGAAATAATGACATTTCAATGTTTTAATATAGACCTGTTTATGGCAGATGTCCACCAAACTGGCTTGTTCTAATGTGAGGAACTTAATTTTATCCTATCGAGTACAGCTGAGTTGATGCAACTGTGGAGATGTTTATAGAGGGCACTGGAATAAACCTCAGCATAGGTATCCTTGCCATCAGCAGGGGTAGGGGATATGAAACTAGTAATATTATCTTGTAAGCGATAATAGCTAGCTTTGGAGAAATCTTTTAGTTTTAGTTCCAACTGGGGGGAGGGTCAGACACTATTTTTACTTCTAGTGTGACTGACTTGTTGTCAGATCTCACAAGAGATCACTGTACCCTTGGGGTGGTGCAATGATCACGCATGTTCATGATTACCAGATCCAAGATGTTTGAACCCCTAGTAGGGGTGTCTACTAAATGGTCAAGGGCATTGGAGTTTACAACGTTCATGAATCTCTGGGTGAGCTCATTCGTATAGGTGTAGTTAGATCAATCTATTGATAGGTAGTTGAAGTCTACTAAAATCAAGGTGTTTGGTAGTATATTGAGGGTTTCCAGGAGGTTCAGGTAGGTATTGTGCATGTACTGGTTCACGAAGTGGGTCTTATAATTGTCCACAATCTGAGGAGGAGTTTTACCTACAAAGAGTTGTACATGGATAAGTTCCAGGAACTCATTTAGACGTACCAATCTGGAGGAGTATTTGTCTTTAATAAAAATAGATACCCCTCCTCCTTTGGATTTCCCACTCTCATCTGATGGTCTGGGTGAGTGGAAGGCATTATAACCCGGTATAGCTGGGGTGCTTTCCACAGCCTTGAACCAAGTTTCTGTGAGTGCACAGATGTCAGCATCCTCCAAGGTGAAGGCAGCTTCCAACGAGTGCAGTTTTAGGTTAAGACTCCTAGCGTTTAGCAGCATGATGCTGCTATCTTTTTTTGAGGAAAATTTTACATTTGAAATTTTGTACTTGTGACATTGCCTAAAAAAAAGGCACTAGGGGAGGCAAGAGGCTTTGCCAGAAGCTGAAATCCTTGGGGTGACAGGTGGCGACCATCTCTGGCAAAGTATCAAGGTCTATCAACCATATCATACCAAGCTGACAGGAACTGGATCCCCTTAGAATGACACCAGAAGTTAAGCCAATTGAAGTCAATCATCTTTTTCTTGTATTGCAGCATCATCCTGGGTGAGGGTAGGATGCTGCTTAAGGCTAACGACATACCTGCCTGGGACACATAATCTGAGAACTCAGCCATGTCTCTCTTTATGTAGTCCAGAGAGGTATGTCTCAAGTCATTCACAGCAAAATGTACTATGATAGAGTCATAACAGTACTTGCTGCTAAAAGACCTGAGTGTGTGTATGATGTTCTGGATCCTGGCACCAGACAGGCAGCTAATCATGATCTTTTCCTTATCCAACCTGGCGAGTGGGACATCAGTATGTCTCATGATAGAGTCACCTATGTCTAGTACATTTGCTTTTGTGTTACGCCTCAATGGCTTACCTGACGAGACACTGGCATGTGTGTTTTTACATGTGCTGTGTTTATCTATACATGAGCTATGTGTAGTGCCCTTGTGTTTGGGAGGTCTTGGTGCTTTAGGTAGGTTTCTAGAGAGGACTTCCACATATGTGGGGGTTATATGTTGGTTGCATGGTGGGTACGGGTGCTGGTATGTGAGTGCTGACAACCTCCTTGGGGTCGGATATGCTGATTGGTAAGTGAGGGAGCTTTGATTCTATTTTATTTATGTAGCTGCACCTCTCACATGTTGAGTTTGAGTATTGTAACCACAAGGTGTGCACCATAAATGACACTTCTACTTATTTTATTAAAGTGTTTTTATTGATGGGTTTTCCTACCTCTGCTGATTATACCGACATTTACGGTTCTTAGTTTGAGTATTGTGAAAGAAGTGGGTTATCAGTATACATGAGGCAATTGCTACATTGCCTCTTGATGCCTAATTTGACCAGGTGAGCTGGATGAATGGTGGGGTATTGACCTTCCATATTGCTAGGCAAGAGGTGTGGTTGGTAACAGGGATTGGCCAGAAATGACCTGTTAGGGTTCCTGTGCTAGGGTAGTCCACTAATATAGATGAAAAGATCTAGAGAGGGGAGCTCAGAGGCTGTACTGATCTCTAGACAGATAGCTGAGAACTGGCTGGTTGCCCACCTCAGTGTAGCTCAGTTAAGACAAGTGCAACCCCCCGCAAATGCAGGGCTTTTAAAATAAATGAAAAAAACTTACTGGTGGGCAAAATCAAAAGCTCAGAAGAGAGCTCTAGTCCAGCGAGCTTTAAGGGATGGCTCTCATGGAGTATTGAGAAGGGATATTGTAATAATTAGGGGGGTTTTGAAGTAAACTAGATATGGCTGTGTAAGAAATGTTCAACCAGGTTATGAACCTTACAAATACTCTTTCATTATGCATTACTTACAGGTTGCATGAGGCTCTATGACATTCCACACAAGGCCGCACTCACTATAAGACTAATTTCTGTTAAACTCAGTGCTGCTGATGCTTGTTATGTTTTCTTAGCTGGTAAAGAAAAAATAAATAAATACCTGCCATGGTTGTGATCTAGAAATCACATCAGACTTTCATAGGAAGTGAGATCTGAGAGAATTAATATGGCAACTAAGTTATGACTTCTGATACAACATGGCAATACATTTAGACTGGCATATTGAAAAAAATGAATCTTTTTCCTGGAAGGGAATGAACTATATAGCTCTGCAAGATAGGGTTTCAAAGATTTGCAAAAATTATTTTACTAATTACAAAATATTTACTTTTACATTATGTTTCATGAAGAAATTAGATAATTAATAGAAAATTGAATGATCTTAGCCTATTTTTAATCAAAGTGTGGCTGTGTAACTTACATTCTCTACCATGTCTTTCGATTTTGCTATTATTTAAGTAGGAACTATTTTTCTTCACTGCCTCTCTTGTATATGCTGCTTAAGTGATACACAGACTCCCTATTGAAATGTTGGCACTTAAAATGTTGAGTGCCGACAAGTCGAAAAATAAAGACTGAAAACACTAGAGAAGAGTGAATCTCGAAAATCACTCTTGTCCTTTAAACTACACTCCTTGAGCTTAGATATATCAACTCCAAGATCGCCATACCTCAGAAAAAAAGGCATATCCCAAGAAATGCCATCTTGGGCTTAATATATGTAAGTGCATTCTTTCAGCCATTCAGTCTTCGCATTTCAGGACTCGTTTCAAATGGTTACCGATGCAGGTGCACATTCTGTAGTGTTCCCTACTGCTTACTCTTACATATCTTAGCTTGTTTACCCTCCTTGTGTTAATATCCTTGAATAATTCCCTCAGAAAAGTAACATTGTCTTTTAAGTGCTGCAATGTTAATTATATATCTACATCTATATCTATCTATCTATCTATATATATATATATATATATATATATATATATATATATATAGTGTGTGTATATTTTTACACACATTTATATATATATATATATATATATATATATATATATATATATATATATATATATACGTACATACATATACACATTTCTAAAGATGTTATTCATTCCTGTTAATTTCTAATAATGTTTCATTATTTATCATAACAGTAGTCAATATACCGGAAGCTGCTAATGCTACAGAGGGGATCCAAACTAATACAGGATTTTGAATTTGCATTATTCATTTCTAAGGGTGACTCATAGAAAAGTGTGGAGTGATTCTTACCTTCTTATACTGGGGTTTCTGGCCTGTTGACTATGTTATACTATGACTATCTGGCTTAAAGTTATAGGTTGTGTTGTTGTCAGTGGTTCCTAATATATGATTGAGATAAAAACCTTAATATCCCCTTCCCCAAAACTATTACGCTGAGAATACCTCTTTATCTTCTGGATGAGAAATATATTTATCTTTTAAACATGTTGTGTAAAAACATTGCGAATTAGGAGGAATGCAATTTGTTGTGTTCATATGCTTTCATGTGCTTATTTGTTTGCATATTATCTGCCTGCAGTATCTGATTAGAGTGTTACAGTCAACCTCACAGAATAGAGCAACCAATTCTGCCCTCATGGGCACTGTAATTGTTACATGCAGCTATATTCTGCAGACAGTAAGTGTTAGTAATGAAAAATTTAAACCTTTGGGCCCCACTGAGCTTTTATTATTTTCTTCATTTACCAGCTTATAACCGATTGTTGATTTAAAATGGTCTGTTGGGGGGGGTCCTTGGGGGAGCATGAAACTCTATTAAGGGCACTGATGCCTAATGCAACAGATATTCTCTATGAATGATTCTGAAAGACATGTGGAATGACACCACTAAGGGAATGCTTCCTTGTGTCAAATTTCTTTTTAAGAGCATTTAGCTATTGATGCAAATAAGAAATAATAGCGAACTATGCTTTCCCACTCAAAGGTGTGTCTCCTGTGATGTAAAATCAAGTGGTTCCTTTTAAATATGAAATAGCCTTTGATTAATGGAATCGACTACATATTATTATTCACATACATAAGTTAGCTTTTGTTTCATACGTTTCAGATATGTCACATGGTTCATTTCTATTTTGTTAATGGAGTAGATTTTGAATAGCCTTATACATTTTGGTAGATCATGGCGGATTCCTTCTTGCCATGCAATATTACGTATATGGTCATATATCTGATTCTAACTGCAGTATGCTTATTTGGTGCTATTTCTATTAGGGGTGTGTAGAAGCAAACTAGATATGGCTGTGTAAGAAATTTTCACCCAGATTACTGGTCCTAACAACTTTGTAGCGGATGGCCTAAACCAAATAAATTAAATTGTATTTAATCATCTCATATTCAGACATATGTACTGACTCAACCACATTGAACGTAACCCTTATACTTTATCATGGATTTCTTGGTTTGAAAAAGAACCAATTTGCCTAACTTGATCCCTAGGATGGTCATGGATTTTTTGTGATAAGCCAAAAGTCTGTGTTACAGGCCTCTATGTTTGATTTTTTTTCATGTTACGGCAAGTACGTCTGTAAATGTTCAATTTGTGCAAAGCATAGCAATGTTCATGCTGGCAATGATACTGATTACTCTTGCAGACCAATGGAAACATTATTTTTAAATACCTTTGTTGACTGTTTGTTATTATTGAGTTAGGATGTTTTCCTTGTGTTTGAACACATTTGGCAAGTAAGATTAGGTCCCCTTGGAGCAGTTCCATAATTATTATTATTATTCATACTTCTGTCATGAGAGCCTCTAAATTTCTAGCTTATAACTTTTCTATAGCATCCTTCAAATAGTACAAGTATCAATATATCAAATTAAATGTTCTCCTTCCAGCTGGAGAGCCAGGCAGGCATATATCATTTGGCTTTACCCTTTTTTCTATAATAGATTTTGTTGAAGAAACACCTGAATTATTGATCTCATCTTGGACCTTACATGAAAACCTTACATGAAATTCCTAGAACTACGCAATAGAGTAAAAAAGCTAATAAAACAGGACAAATTTCAATACTACCAGTCTGCCCTAGACTCCTCCCAACTCAGCCCCAGAAATTCTGGTCCTCCATAAACTCCATCCTACACCCAGGTAAAGTCAGTACCCCTCCTCCTAACATCGCTCACTCCTCAGAAAATATTGCTACCTCATTCAACACACACTTCACACAAACCATACTATCACTAGCTAAACAACACAACCCCCCTCCCCTCCAACCCACACCTTCAACTAGTAATCTCCCCTCTGCCTTCTCTTTTTCTCCTGTACCTACCTCCAGCATAAAAAAACTCTTAACTAAACTGAAGTCCCCCAAATTAGCAGCAGACAACCTCCCAAGTGAATACCTACAAATTGCAGCTGATGCTCTGGCCTACCCAGTATCCATCTTGATTAACCGATCTCTGTCAGAATGTTACGGTCCCACACTGTGGAAAGTATCACATATAATTCCTCTCCAGAAAGGCGGACCCTCCACAGAACTAACCAATTACCGCCCCATAGCTATTCTCTCTCCACTCTCCAAAATACTAGAGAGATGCATACACTCTCAGGTCTCAGACTACCTCCATACTAACAACCTCCTTTCCAATACTCAGCATGGTTTCTGACCAAACCATAGCACCACCACTGCCTTACTCTCCTTTACTAACACTATCCTTCAGCATAAAAACAATGGCTATCTCTCCTCTGATACTTTCCTAGACCTATCTAAAGCATTTGACATGGTCCCACACAAATAACTTATCTCTGTCCTCAATAACCTACCCTTCTCACAATCCGTCACCAACTGGTTGCAGAGTTACCTGTCTGACCACCAACAATCCATTGTATTGCAGAATGACATATCTCCCCAACTACCTGTCTCCATAGGGGTTCCCCAAGGATCCGTCCTTGGTCCCCTACTCTTCTCTGTTTTCACCAATAATCTAGCCTCTGCCACCAAACATGGCACACTCATACAATACGCAGATGACTCAGCCATCATCTGCTCAGCCCAGTCCCTACCCAAACTGCAAAAAGTCACACAGGATGCCTTTTCCTCTGTTGAAACTTGGTTATCCGATGCCCAATTAATACTCAACCCAAACAAAACTAAACTACTCATCTTCCAACCCACCAAACATACGTAAAACAACTCTCACTTTAACATCACAGTAAAAGACAACACTACTATATACCCAACTGAACACACTAAATTGCTAGGAGTGGAAATAGACAATAAACTAAAATTTGACATTCACATATCCAAGACCATAAAAAAGTCCACAAAAAACTAGGAGCGTTATACAGAAATAAGCAACTTCTCACCAAAGCAGCAAAGATTTCAGTAGCAAATTCCCACCTTATCTCCACCCTACTTTATGTCTCTCCAATATATACCAACCTAAGGCGCAATGCGATCTAAACAAGCTAGAGACCTGCTACAACAAAATTGCCAAATTCGCCACAGGGGCATCCTACCGTAGTCACCACTGTCTCTCACTTGCTGAACTGGGCTGGCTTGAACTCCCTCACCTCCTTCAATGGTATCAACTCTCACTCGCCCACAAACTAGTAAATCATCCACTAAATATCCCATCCCTCCAGAATCTACTCCAACCCTATCGCACCATCAGACCACTAAGATCCAGCAACAAAAATCACTTGCAGATCACTAAAGCCAATAATTCTGCTGGCGAAGCACTATTCTCTTGTGCCATAGCCAAATTATGGAACTCCCTCCCACCCACAATTACCTCCATACCATCATGAACCCACTTCAAAACTTTACTAATAGCACACCTAAAAACATGCTGGCTATGCCCTTGCAACTCCCACTCTAATATCACCCACCCCATCAAACCACTACCTTTCTTTCCACTCCACTAACTACCTTGATTATAGCAAGCTCAGATGCTCATAAGATTAGCACTTATTATACAGCAAGAACTTCTTATTGTAACATTTGTTAATGTCTGTTATGTACTTCACAGATAGATTCTAGTTGTCTACTGATGTACTATGTTCTTCATTTGTAAATATGTTGTAAGTAATTACTATGTAAATTGTTAATTGCTATGTAATCCAATGTAACTACTGTCTGTTTGTTTTAATTGTGGAGCTTTTCTCCCCGGGCCTCTGCTGAAAATGGACCTACGTCCAGTCGGACACTCCCGGTCAACAAATATAAATAAATAATCAAGTGGTCACTATGAGCAAACTGTTTTGGCATTTATTATGTCATAAAATGTTGAACATATGTTTTCTACAAGAAGTGCATAGGTTAAAAGTAATACCCAAGAGAAATATATCATAATAGTGTGTCAAGTCATTTTTCCATCTCCCTTTGATAATAGTTTCACAACCATCTCTTCATGCCAGGAAAAAGTAAATTTCTTTCAACAATTCCTTAACACCTTATCAGGTTTCAACAATCTTGATTTTTTCTACATGGAGCCATGATATTAACCCTAGGACTGACCCTATATAAACATGGTTTATGTTTGCTTTACAGTAACAGGGATCTCATTGCTTAATGGAAAGTACATCTGTGTAAAATCTTACCATAATGGTAGATGCCCTTTTCTTTACTGTTGCAGTATTTATAACCTAAGGAATCTCTTGCCAAGGCTAGCTCAATGTCCAGCCAGTATACCAAGGCCTTTAGTACTTATAGGTGTCGAACTTCAACATATGTTTTCACCATGCGAGGAGTAGGGCATAAAGGTAATGTATGGATGTACACACTCAGAACTGTAAAAGCCGCAGAAGGAACAGAATGCCCCTATAGACAAGGGAAAATGTGCATCCAGAAGGAGAAAAAGGAGAAGATCCCCTCAACCAGGAGGGTAAGAAAGAATAAGTCTAGACCAGTGGGAGTAGGAGGGAGGGAGTGAATACTGTAAAAATGAAGAGAAGGTCATCTACTGTTATGGTGAGATTTTACACAGCTCTATTAAGTCCTTCCATACCACTGTTTCAGTACTCATAACCTAAGGGACAGTACAAAATTTCAAGAGGAAGCCTGGGAAGAGGATGGCACAGAAGATCCTTCTTACAAACCCATGCAGGAGAGCCCTGGCAAAGGCTATCCTGGCCCTGGAAATAACATCCAACTTGTAATGCTTAGTAAAAGTATGAACAGAAGACCAAGTAGCAGCCTCAGTGATGGAAGTAGTACCCAGGCCCTTGAAAAAAGCATCAGAGGAGGCAACAGCCCTGGTAAAATGAGCCTTTACTGATGAGGAAAGACATTTTCCATGAAATGAATAACAAAAAGAAATGACCTTAGACATTCAGGAAGAGATGGTTTGCTTATAAATAGCCAAACCCAAAGACCTGAGATAAAGAGAGACAAAAAAGCTGCTCAGATTTGCCAATAACTTTATTTTTTTTCCAAATAATATCTGAGCTGTCTATACAAATCCAAGGTGTGAAGAACCTTCTCACTGGCAGACTGTGGAGAAATGGAAAAAAGAGGGAAGATTAAGAGAATAATAAAGACAAATCTCATTACCTACCTTGGGCATAATAGAAGGATTAGTACAAAGAGACACTGTGACCCTGTAGAAAACTAGAAAAGGAGGAATGGCCATGAGAGCCTGAAGTCCAGAGACTGTCTTGGCTGAAGTGAGAGCCAAAAGGAGAACAATCTTCCAAGTACAATGTTGTAGGAAAGCTGAAGGAGCAGGCTCAAAAGGAGCCTGAGTCGATTTTTCAAGAACAAAACTGAGGTCACAAGAAGGAGGAATGAGCTTCCTGATAAGCCTGATACGAATGATGGCTTTAAGAAACTGCTTGATCTCAAATCTAGAGCCAAAGAAGGATGTAAGGGCAGACAAACAGAAATTGTTGACAGGTGAACTTTTATTGAACAATATGCTAATCCAATGTAGAGCAAAACCAGAGGAACTTCCACAGATAGGGGATCCTGATGGTGAGAGAGGCACCAGGCAGAAAATCTTTTTCCATTAAGACAGATATAATTTCCTGGTAGTGGGTTTTCTGGTCTTCTTCAAAACCTAAAGCACATCCTCAGAAAATAGGTATCTAAAAGCAATCAAAACTATAACGGGCAAGTGAGAATGGATAAGAGACCCCTTTAACTTGTGTGAGAAGATTCAGCTGGTGAGGTAACTTGTGGTGCTTGCCCTTGGCTAAGTGAGAAAGAAAGGGGAACTAATGCTGTCTGGGCCAAAATGGAGTCATTTGCAAGATTTTGGGAGAGTCCTGCCTGATCTTGTGCAAGACTAATGGTAAGAGAGGAAGTGGGGGGGCCTACAGAAACATCCCTTTCCAAGGGAAAGACAGAGCATCCACTTTCCAAGTCAGAGAACTTGAGACTCTGGAAGAGAATAGAGGAAGTTGTCTGTTTAGACAGGAGGCAAAAAGATCTGCTCAAAGAATATCCCACCAATGGGCAATGTGGGTATGAGTATGTGTGTGAGTGAGTGGTACGGATGAACTGCCATGGCAGGACTAGCCACCCGGTGGTGTAAACCTTGGCTTGAGGTGATTGCCCACTACTGAAGTGACACCCCAACCCCATGTGTGAAAATGGGAAAAGGGGTTGAGGATGGATGGTTATACCTCATACCATGTTTTTCTGCCCCAAAACTTGGACTGAACCACAAAAGGAGGTGAGAGTATCAATATTCGTCAAAGATACCCACACCTCCAGGTTGGTGGCACAGCATGAAGCATCAGAGACTATCCATACTATATGGGTAAAACTGCCTTCCAGTTTATAGCCTGCTACAGACCACCCTCCCAAACCCAGGAACCCCACTCGGCCTTCCTGAGAACACTGGAAAATATGAAGGTCTCTCCAAACACCATTATAGTGAGCGACTTCAACTACCCAAATATAGACTGGGAGCATTACTCTAGCTCCAACACCCTAGCCCAAAGGTTCCTAGAATTTATAAACTCAAATGCTATGGAACAGCTTGTTACCACTCCCACAAGAGGGGAAAACATACTGGACCTGATCATCACCAACATGGGGACTCTATGCTCCAGACCAGAAGTGTATCCCTCACTGGTAAGATCAGACCATAAACTAATCTCACTAGATATTCACATCCCGACCCCAGTCCCTGCCCAGAAAACCACAGTGAAAAACTTCTCTAAAGCAAATTTCACACTCCTCAAAACCAAGGTGGAATCCTTCAAAGCCCCCGGGCCTGTGGAAGATACGGCCCAGACCGCAGAATCCTTTATAAACGCATTCTATGAACACCTTCAGGAATGCATGGATCATGCAATCCCAAACAAAACCAAGACCCAATCCTCCAAAGGCAGGCGTCCTGTCTGGTGGACCCCAGCCATAAACAAACTATACAATAGAATGAGGAAGCTACTGCATGATAGAGCAAAATCCCTAAAAGGGAAGGCATCTCTGATCAGTATTAGCAAAAAACTACAGGCACTCATAAAATCATCTAAGGCCAGCTTCAAGAGAAAAATTGCACAGGACACTAAGGATAATCACAAGGCTTTCTTTAGTTATGTTAGAAACCTGGGTGGGAATTCCCAGATATGCTCAGAATTAGTCCAAAATGACAAAAAATACACCGAACCCACAGACGTTGCCAACATCCTAGTTGACAGGTTCAGCGCAAACTTCTCCCCCCCTTCCTCACCAAAAGGGCAAATATCTATCCCAGCAGAGTGCTGCCCCCCTGACATCTCAGATGCTCAGGTAAGAGCCGCCCTCTCCAAAGCAAAAAACACAGCATCAGTGGGACCAGACGGTGTCCCGGGCTGCATCCTACATGAACTCCAAGAAGAACTAAACCCAAACATAAAACTACTGTTCAGTCTCAGCCTTACTACAGGATATGTACCAAAAGAGTGGCGTACAGCAACAGTGATCCCTCTCCACAAAGGTGGTGCCTCAACGGATCCTGGAAACTATCGCCCCATAAGCCTGACTAGCTTGGTATGCAAAGCTATGGAAAGGATCATCATGGACCTCATAAATAAAGATATTGGGGACCTACAGACACTGGATCCTACCCAGTTTGGCTTTGTTAAGGGCAGATCCTGCCTCTTAAACCTAGTTGATTTCTTTGAAACAGTCACCAAGGCCATTGACGAGGGGAAGGTGGTCCACACAGCCTACCTGGACCTCGCAAAAGCCTTTGATACAATACCCCACTTGGGCATTATAGATAAGCTAACCAGCTTAAACATAAACCCCTATGTCACTAGATGGGTTGCAAACTGGCTCAAGGACAGAACCCACATGGTTAGAATTGCTGGAGCCATGTCAGACTCCAAACCAGTTACAAGTGGTGTCCCACAAGGCTCAGTCCTGGGACCTCTCTTGTTTGGTATATATTTCTCGGAGGTACAGGCCAACATGGAAGGACTGTGGCTGACCAAGTTCACAGATGACTGCAAACTGTGCGCCATAATCGACTCTCCAGCTGACATAAGCATCCTACAAAATGGCCTCATAGAAACAGACAAATGGTGCCAGAACCATGGCCTCAAGCTAAATGCCAAAAAGTGTGTAGTCATCCCCTTCGGCAAAAACAAAGTGCCCACAAATTACCACATAGATGGTAATCCATTAAGTATGGAAGAAGTAATTAGGGACCTGGGGACCCAAGTTGATAGCAATGTCTCATTTGACAACCACGTGGCCAAAGTGGTTAGAAAATCATTTTATATAGCCCACCTAATCATGAAGGGATTCACATCTAGATCAGGGGAGGTCATTGTGCCTCTTTACTCATCCCTCATCAGGCCCATAATTGAGTACAATGCCCCTTTTGGGATGTACCTTACCAGACACCTGCAGCAACTGGAAAGACCCTAAAAGTACCTCACCAAGAGGATCAAAGGGCTCAAACAGATGCCATATGCTGCCTGGTTAAAGAAACTCCAGCTCTACTCAGTGGCATACAACCTGCTCAGAGGTGATCTGTGCCTGACGTATAAAGCCATGTCCAACCCAGAATTAATGGACATGCTGCACCTCAGAAAATCCAAAGCCCCTCGAGCTACTCGCTCGAGAGACTTGAACCTCAGCACTGAAATAAATAGGACATGCTGGAGGGACAGATTCATAACCCAGAGGCTCCCTTCACTCTGGAATAAAATCCCAGTCCAGGTTAGGCAGAGTCCCTCATTGACTCTCTTCAAGAGGAATCTTGATGAGTGGATGGGAAATCGTAGATTTACTCCGAGTATCACTTCTGTTTCACTGTTAGACAGATGCACAGTATACTAACCTCGAAAAAGGGCATAGCAAAATTAATTTTAAAATGGGTGGCAAAAGCCAAACACACTCTGGCTAGGCTTATAAATGCCCTAGGGCAGATAGCCTAGTATGAACCTATGAACCTATGAACCTATGATGGATGGATGGATGGACAATGTCCAGGAACACATCTCTGTGAAACATCCATTTGTGAGCTTGTGTGCTCCAAGAGTTTGCCCATAGATTGTTTTACAAGTGATTTTAAACTGCCTGAAGAGTCACTTGATACTGGATGACTAGATCACAGACTTGAAGAACTAGTCTGCAAAGAGGTTAGGAGCTTGTAACCCCTTGCTTGTTGATATACCACATCACTGTGGTATTGTTTATGACAGTTTTGAGGGGCCCAGGATTAAAGAGGGATTTTTTTTTAATTGATGTAGTCTGACCTCTGATAAAGAGGGCAGAGACTCTGCACCTAGAGGGGGACAAAAGAAGAATCTCATCCCTTGTCTGAGGCGTCTGTAAAAAGCTCTTGAGTCAGGACTGGAGCTTGGAAAGTAAACCATGGTTTTAGAGAAAGTTGATGAATCCAACACTGAAGCTCAAGCTTGAGACAGGGACAGAAGGATACTAGGAAGTCCAGGGGGTGACAGTGTTGGAGCCACACTTACTTGAGGTACAACTAAAGCATTTTCATGAGAAACCTGGCTAGAGGGAGCATGAGAATGGTGGAAGCCATGAACCCAAAAATTCTGAGAAATTTCATGACCATGACTGAAGCCAGGGGAAAAAAAGATTGGAAAAGATAGTGGAAGACAGGGCCTTGGGGTCAAGCAGAGATGTCAGCATGGGGATGGTCTGAAGCCTGCAACTGAGGAAAATATGATCCTGAGAAGGCTGTCTAACCATCAGTTTCCTGCCTCCATTTTCTTATGCCCTACTCCCATTCCAAAATATATCCAGCTTCCCTGGATCATCATATCCATGTCTCCAGCATTTCACTTTTATAAATCCTCTGTTCTGTATTATCTTAATAAGGGTATATTTTGCCACAAGTGCAAGATCTTCATCTACTATTCCCAGACATATCACCATTTGGGGTATTTATCCCCATTTAATTCCACTAGCATTTTGGCCCTTTCTCATTAGCTAGTGCCTTAACTTTCTAGACTGTCTTTAATCACAGTCTTCTTTTTTACACTCCTGTATTGACTGCTGTTCTCATAAAATTAATCTGTTTCTCTTTTAATACTACTCCAGTTGTTCCAAGGAGCCTCCCTATTTTTTTTGTAAATGTCCAGAACACTGTTTATCAGCTTGAAACTGAATGATCCATTTTAGTTCTGTGCATTCAGTCTTGTTTCTCAAATCACTGCCTCTCAAATTCGCATTAACCACATCTAAAACAAAAAACGTAAAAGCATGATTAGATCCTGAGTCATATATATATGTTTAGCAAGGGCATTACTAAGTTTTGATATCTGATGTGAAGCAAATGTTGAAAAATTTTATCTTTAAGGGCCTAGTTGATCTTACTAACATAGAAACAAGTACAAGTGGAATACTGTGCATAATAAACAACATTTTTAGCTCTGCAAACTCATAAAAATTAAAAATAACAGTAGAGATCAAGTGAGGATGTTCAAAAGAACTTTTTACAAGGATAAAAGCACAGGCTGTGCACGAGCTGCAAGGAAAAGTCCCTTTACGAGCCAAGCATGATATTCGGTGCTTTGAATGCTGATAACATAGCTGCCTCTTAAGAGATAAATTATTAAACTTGGGAGTGGAGCTAACCAGATTCTTAAGAGAATCATCTGCTAATAAAACAGGCCTGTTTATCTTGACAATATTGCATACAGCCCCAACATTACTAGAGTAGGTAAAAACAAGCCTAGATTTAGTATGTTGAGTGACAGTCCCACAAACTGTGCCATCATCTTTTTCTGCAAAGAATGGTTTGGCAGTTTCTTTCTGAGAGAAAATAATTCATCTGCAACCTGTTTTAACTAATTCTCAGAGTAACCACAACTTAAAAATTCCTTAAATACTGTGTCAATTGTTTCAGAGGCCATACAATCATCATTATGTAACCTCAAAGTTCTCAGTAACTGGCCCTTAACCAAATTCCTAGGCATATGCCTTGGATATATGCTATCTTTATGTAGAATATTGCTTTTTTTTCATGGCTTGTTATATATCTTTGTAGCCATCTTACCAAGTTCATCTTTGCTGATTGTAATGTCTAAGAAATCAACAGAGTCTTATGAGCTATTTATATTGAAATGCAGAAAGTTAGTGGTAGTATGCAAAAATTAAATGAAAGAAAATTAAATGTCTATAGTAGCTAATATGCTGAACAATGGGGTTGTTATTATAGACATGGTCACATTCCCATTGTGCTAGAACAAGATTTTCGTAAGAATTAGCACAGACCATACCCATGGCTATACCAGTTTGTTGCACATAAAACTCTTGTTCAAAAACAAACATTGTTTTCTAAAATCATTCAAGTAATGTAAATATAAACATCACTCTGCTGGATGAGAATTTGCTATAGTGTGATAAAAATGTCCTCACATTCTCACCCCCATAGTCATTTGGTATAACAGTAGTTTGAGTTTGATAAAGTTTGTCAAGAGAACAGACAAAAGCGCTTACATCAACTGTTTGGTCACTTTTGGATTTTATACAATTTTTGCTTGACGTGTGGAGATTTGTACAGAATAAATTAACTTTTCTGAAGGAGTCTCTGTTTTGGGTTGCCTGTTTCGGACTTGGATTGTTTTTTTTCATAGTAAGTAAAGATGTAATATCATGAGTGACAAAATTTAAATCTTCACTATGTCCCAGACTTTTGTACCAGGCATATAGGTCATGAAGGAAGTTTTTAGTATCCTTCAACACACCAGGAATACTATCTAATAAAGGACGAACAGTTTTCTCCATGAAGATGGACAGGTGCTCAGTGACCCATCCACAACTGGAAACTATCGGACTCATAGGTAATTCATGAAAAATCTTATGAATGTTTGGGGGGCCATCTAGGACCCAAACAATTGGACATTCAACAGAAAAATAATCATACATCTCAAGAGAAATCAGTCCTGTCATATGGAGAAAATGTTTTTTCTTATGCACAGTGTTCCACTTGTAATTGTTTCTATGTCGGTAAGACCAACCAGACCCTTAAAGATAGAATTTTTCAGCATTTGCATGACATCAGATATACCAAACTTAATAATGCCCTTGCAAAACATACATATGATTCAGAATCTAATTGTGCTTTTAAGTTTTTTGCTTTAGATGTGGTGAATGAGAATTTGAGAGGTGGTGATTTGAGAAACAAGACTGAATGCACAGAACTAAAATGGATCGTTCAGCTGCAAGCTGATAAACATCCCGGCTTGAATGAAGCCATTTCTATTAAGCCAATTTTAAAGGCTCGTAACCGAAAGCATTATTGCTTAGTTATGATTTTTTAGTTATGCTTTTTATTCAATATATTTTTATATCAGAGCTTTGTTACCTAAGATATTGGACTTTTCAGCTATAACTTTAAGAAAGGTATCACTTTTTTATGAATGAACAATATATATGTGACTTTATGCCTTCATCTGATTTGCTGTTTTACTTAGTATAGCAGCATTTTTTATGAATGAATGCTACACATGTGACTATTTTAGCAGAAATTGATTGGTTGTTTTGTCATTAGATATGTTCGTTGTTTTATAGATTTATTAGTCTTTTCAATTAGCCTGATAAAGCGTTTTTTCATCGTGAAAGCGTTCACCACTTTTATTTGTGTTATATTGTTTATTAAAGTATTTTATTCTTTCATGGAGCTTTATTTATACATTATATTATTCAACCATAGTTTGCCTGAGACGCTGCAGTGGTAGAACGAGAAGTTTTTTTGTTTGGATTCTTTATTTACTTACTTCTCGGTTCTTTATCTGCATACAAATCATTTGTTTTCCTTCTGAAGATAATGCTAGCAGCTTCTGTTTTGGAATTATCTGTTAGTATGCTTCAGGTATATACTCTTTGAGTAAAGTGAGTATTTTAACCACCAAGGTATGGACTATGCCTTATAATATGTATAGCATGAGAAAGAATCATAAACTTAATAGCATTCACTTTGCTTATATTGATAAATATTCTATCACCTTATTTCTATACAAGATTACTTATTTTTTTATACACATTGTCTAAGTTTCTTATGAATGCCCCTTCATAAGTATAACACACTCCAGCCCAAGGTAGGTGTGAAATTCAACATACTTTATCTCTTTGCATCACCACCTCTTTTTCTATCCCCCATTATGTTTAGTACAAGTTTGTTGCAATTCCTTTCCAATCCTGATATTGTAAAGCATATCAGAGTTATGTAGTGTCCACTCCAATAGTGCCAAATAAAACAAGTATTTTAATACAAACTTTCTGTTAAAACAATAACACAAATCGCTTTTTGGGACAGAGTGACAGAAGGAGGAATTCGATTGAGAATGGAAATCGGACTGTCCACAATACAGTATCAAACATGGAATCAGAGGAACAAACAAGGTTGCGGGAACATCTTTCAACTAATGAGCTTGTTTCTACAGCTGCAAGTCAGGTAGTACCCTCAGGGCTTATTGGGGCTCCGGTATTGAATACATGGCTGAAGGAGCCGTTATCTATCCAAACACCAACAGTAAGTAAGGAAATGGAGCAGTCGGGTAGGGGGGATGCTGATATTTCATATTTGTTGAAACAGTTTGACCAGAGACTTCTGAAATACAAAAAATTACAATTGGAAATTGCATATTTCCATGAATGTATGAGTGAGAATATAACACCAAAGGGGGCTAAGAGTGTGGCAGTTTCTCACTTATTTAGTGGAAGGATCTGAATTCCACAAAGACTTAATGAAACTGTTTTATAAACACGGCCATGAACTACTGGAAGTGATGTGTAAACGTTATCAACAGTTTGTCGACAATTTAATAGAGGAAGCTACTGTACTGGACAATAAAATAAAGGAAAATGTGGACTTTCATAGATATAAGTTCAACTATGAAAGATCTTTTACTAGCATAGATCAACACATAGCCAAATTAAAGAGCGTGAAGCTGAAAAAGCTCAATAGGCTAATAACACACCTATGAAACGGGTACTGCCTATCTGAGACTGGCATCATCGCAAACCGGGTCACTGATTGGCCAAATAGAGCCAAGGGGAGGTCCTACTGATAAGCCAGCTAGTCATGGAAGTAATAATCACAGAGGAGAATGGCAGGAGAATGGCGGCTTCCAACAGAGACACTAGGGTTCAAAAATGGGGAATAAAGGCACATATAAGGCACAACATGTAAGAGGGCCAAATAATTTCAGCAATGAACAATTGGACATGGATAATTATGCAGAAGAGGAGTTCCAAAATTTTTCAGCAACCAGCCTCAACCTACAACTTGAGGCAACGGACTACCAGGACTTATTACAACAGCAAGAACAAATGGTGCCATTAAGCAATTCCACTATAAGTGAATTTTGTACTTGTGAGATTATTCACAATACTGAGAAGGACTTAAAGTATTCATTTTTTTTTTAAATTTGAGTATTGATTCAATGTTAGTTGGTTTATTAGCAAAGGGACATATGTTTGTACCAATCTGTAGGGCTGATTTGTCCAATACATTGATAGATTTAAAACTATTTCTGAGAAAGTTAAATTTGACAGTACTTTTGGGGCAGAACAACCAAGTTTTGAATATTTTTTATATTGATAGTACTTATAACCCCTCATTACACCCCACACTAACACTGTATGAGAAGATATGTGAGTTAGACATAGTTAACTACCTGAACAGTAATAGGTACGTGCATGGTCAACCAAGTAACATTACCAAAGTAGAAAAACAAGCATTGGCCTTACTTAAGCAAGCCTGTTAGGGTGATGCAGCCCAATAAAGGGGGCGGGCTAGTGATTATAAATTGTGAAGATTATGTAATTAAAATGGATAAGATTTTGGAGAGTAATGTGTATGTTGAAGTTTCAAGAAATGAGCTTAACACAGCTTACAGGATGATTTGTACATTATTAAATGACATGTTCATAGAGGGCAATATAGACCTGGATCAATATAACTAGCTAAATATGCCAGCATCCAAAATTCCCATACTATTCGGAATACCCAAAATACAGGGGTCTATATTACCAAAGCGAAAAACCCTATTCCCGAACATCTAAATATCGACACCTATACAGCAAAACATGAAAATCCCGACCGCACTAAACCGTGAAAAAAAGTATCGAACTGTCATAGTCGGCCAACCTCACTACCCACTACATACTACCTACCCAAAGAAAATAAATAAACCACACACATACACTAACCAAACCCTACTTCTAACCTAAGGTAAAGCACCAAAACCCTACCTCTAACCCTACATTAAACCCCACATACACAACTAACTATGCACTATCCTTAACCCCTCCCTAAGCCTAAGGTCCGTAACTACCGCACAGGTCCCCTACACAGATACACCCAAACAAAATAAATAGTCCACATACATACATTTAACAAAACCCTACCTCCAACACTACACCAAACCACACACACAACTATCTATGCACTATCCTTAGCCCCTCCCTAACCCTAAACTTTGTAACTACCACACACTTCCCCTACAGACATACACCCAAGCAAAATAAACAATACACATACATACACTTAAAATAACCCTACTTCTAACTACACTAAACCTTACATACATTACCTATCTATACACTTCCCTTAACCCAAATCCTACCACTAAAGTCCTATCTATCGCACACTTACCTTACGGAGCTATACCACAGACGGGCCAACCAAAACAAATCGTCATTTCGGAATTCGCAATTTTGTACATTCAGGATTTCCATACTTCGTGCAATACGTGTTGACATCTTCGTATTCACTCATACAGTTTTTTGTGTTTGTAATGCAGTCCCAAATACACAAGAGCCTGTACGATCCACCTATGAGACCCCTAGTGGAAGCCAGGAATAGAATAACATATTCCTGTGCAAAAATTGTGGATCATCTATTAAAAAAATATGTAAAGTAAGAGGGGCAAATATGCAAAGACTCTTGGAGTTTTTTGGCTAACATCAATGAACTGGAATTTGATAAAGATCTGAATTTCCTGACAGTAGATGTCAAGGATTTGTATTCATCAATCCCCCACCAAGAGGGTGTAGAATGGGTTAGTAATATTCTTCGGAAGAAAGGGGCACCAGTAGAAGAAATTGCACTCACTGAGGAAATACTAGACATTATTCTATCTTACAATTTCATCATGTTCAATGACAAATTCTACCTCCAGAAAATAGGAGTAGCGATGGGCTTCCTGTGTGGAGCCAGTATAGCAAATCTAGTGGTGGTCCACTGGGAGGAAGAGTATGTGAAGAAACCAGGGCAGACCCCCCCACCATATCCATTTCTACACCCATTTTTTTGGATGACATTTTTATGTTAATTAAAGGGGATGGAATTCAAGCTGGTGAACTAGTAACATACTTTAATAATATTGCACACTTTTTATCTTTTACTGTTAATTTTGGGAGAGACAACATAGCATACCTAGATGTAAATTTAAGTAAAGACTACAAAAACAATTGCTATTCAGCAACTATTTATAGGAAACAAACGTATTCAAATGCATTTTTACATTTTAGTAGTTGCCATCCCCTTCACCAAAAGAGATCTGTAGTCAAAGGACAACTAGTAAGAGCAGCAGGGATGGTAACTAAGGATGTTGAATTTGTTATTGAATGTAAAAAAACTAAAAGAGATGTTTTCTAGTAGAGGTTACCCTAATGATTTATTGAACCAACTACCAGAAGAAGTTAAGAACAAAAGATCAAAGGGTTTCTATAAACTAATACTGGATAGGAAAAATACATCAGTAAATACAGTAGTAGAACTGAATACTAATGCGGGTATGAATAATTTTGTTCAGGGTAGTCTGATTACTCCTTTTAGTATAAATGGATATGAAATCATGGCCATCATTAATAAAAACTGGGATGTGATCAAAAATGAAGAAAAACGAACTGCAAAAAATCCAAAAGTCACACAGAGAATGTTGAGAACAAAAAAACTTTATAAAACGCAAAGCTTTCGGGAATAACCCTTTCTCAATACTGAATACAGACATATACTAAGCAACTGCTTTTATACAAGCCAAAAAATCATGTGACTGCAGCCAAAGTCACATGACATATTTAAAAATACATTTAAAAAAAATACATTTCAAAAAAATATATATTTCATGAAAACTTTTAAAAATATGTGTAAATATATATACATACATACAATACATTTTTCTTTCTCAAATATATAAATACAAAAATACAAAAATACAAAAATACATAAAAATAAACATAAATATAAGATACTCATTTCACATTGCATTGCAATCCAACAAGGATAGGTTTAATGCTGACAGTACTATTAATGCCAGGGGGGCTATCAGCTCCTAGGCGTACTATCCACTGATATTCTTTAGTCTCAAGAAAGTTATTAATATCACCACATCTACTTGAAGGAACAACCAAATCTATAACCCTAAACCTAAATGTATGTCAGTCACCATAAGTCTCAATATGTTTAAATAAAGCATTCTGAGCACACTGCCTCCTGATTTCTGACTTGTGCTCAGTAATCCTATCCTTAAGTCTATGTGTAGTCTTACCAACGTAGTATGCAGGGCATACAATACATGATGCCATGTATACCACGTTGGTAGAAGTACAAGTGGCTTTTACATGAAAATTATAGGTATAATGTGTTTTCATGTGCACATATTTAGTAGATTCCAAAACAGTAACCAAGTCAGAACAACAGGAGCAGTGATGGCATGGATAAGTACCAAAATAGGATACAGAACATATAGGTCTATCAAGAACCAATTTTGAAGGAGGACAAAAATCCTTGTAGCATAGCATACTTTTAAGACTTCTCATATTTCTAAAACTAAAAAATGGCTTATTACCTAACAATTTCGTAAGTTCAGGAGATGCCATTAAAATGGGCCAATACTTATAAATTGTACGCTTAACAAGAGTAACCTTACTAGCATAACCAGTTACATATCTAAACCTTTGTGTATCAGGATTAGCGGTTAGGCTTGTTATAATATCAAAATTTACAAGATATGGATTTCTAAAATATGGGGCATACAATGAATCTCTGTTAGTAGACACATAGTTTTTTAATTCATTCAAAATAGTCATTTCATAGCCACAATCAAAAAAATCTTTAAATGTATCATTTAGCTGTTCACTAAAAATAGTATCATCCGTGTTAAGTCTGCTCACTCTGATAAATTGAGACTTAACCGCACCCCGAAAAACATGTGGGGCATGCATGCTGTCCGCATGTACATATCTACCTACATATGTCTCTTTCTTGAAAACAGATGTATTTAAAATTCCATTTTTAGAAAAAATACTAACATCAAGGAAAGAGGCCTCTTTACTAGTAATAGTTTATTTAAATTTTAAAAAGGCTGTCGTATTATTCAAGTATACAAGATATTGTTCTAAACTATCCCTAGAGCCATTCCAAATTAAAAAACAGTCATCAACAAAACGCTGATAAAACACAACATGTGCATCAAAAAATTTTTTACCATCATGCATATTATCCAATTCCCACTGATATAGTACAAGATTTGCATATGTATTGGCCACGGGGGTGCCCATGGCAACCCCGTTGACCTGCAAATATGGTTGTTGATTAAAAATGAATACATTATGACTAAGTACTAAATCCAACAGTTGACATATATTTTGAATGGAATCACATGTTAAGGATTTTTCAACAGTCAAAAACTTCCTTATAGACTCTACACCATACAAGTTAGGGATGACAGTGAACAATGACACAATATCTAAGGTAACAAATAGAAAGTCATCCAAATTCCGTGGTTCACTGTAGTACCAATTTGATAATTTAAGAAGAAAATCACCAGTGTCCTTAATAACAAAATTACATTTATCCAAAAAAGGAAATAATTGCTTCTGGAGGTACACCGAAACAG
Organism: Protopterus annectens; assembly: GCF_019279795.1. Taxonomy (NCBI): domain Eukaryota; kingdom Metazoa; phylum Chordata; order Ceratodontiformes; family Protopteridae; genus Protopterus; species Protopterus annectens. The sequence continues at coordinate 1,982,495,248 of NC_056735.1, forward strand.
GTTCGGTGACCCATCCATTACCAGAGACGATAGGCCTCATAGGAGGATCTAACAAGCATTTATGTATTTTTGGAAGTCCATATAACTGAGGTATAATAGGACATGGTACAGAAAAAAAGTGAAATGATTCTAAACTAATATTATTATTAAACTGCATATCATATATGGATAAATTGACATCAATAATATGTTTCTTAACATCTAGCAAACTAATTTTTTTAAAAGACAATTGGTCCACCAATAACTTCTCCATTGATAAGGTGTAACAAGTCCTATCCATAATCACAATACTACCACCCTTGTCTGCCTGTTTAATAATGATTTCATTATTTCTTTTTAGATTCTGTAATGCAAGATGCTGTTCATAAGTTATATTATAGGTAAACCTCCTGTCATGAATATTAAATTGTTGCCTAAAGTCAGCTTCACATACATTACAAAAGGCAGTAGTAATCGGTACATTCACAGGTATAAAAGTACTGCGCTTTCTAAGAATACTGCTAAAATCAGTGTTGACATTAAACAAGAGTTTCAAATTTAAGTTCCTTATGAACATTTTTAAATCAGTGATGATGCCAACTAAATCTAAATTAACCATGGGTATAAAACGTAACCCCTTTGAAAGAAGGGACACATGAGAATCACTTAAAATAAAAGAAGAGAGGTTTAAAACGCCTCTTACTATTTGCGGGCATTCTTGCCCTGCCTCAGTGGACTGTCGTGCTTGCGCTTTGTTGACAAAGTCTCTTGCTTCGTAGAAGATGGTTCCCTTTTTTTCAGAGAGTCCTGCACACGTTCCGGTTTCTCTAATTGAAACCGTTTCTCTATGAAGTTTAAAGTAGACTGGTGAGTTTTTTTATTTGCTTGCTGTGCATCTATCACCGAACTCAAGGCAGTAACTGATGTATCCATAACGGGCACCATTACGGCGTCAGCGATGACGTTATTAGAGGGGGCGGTGACTATAGCTTCAGTGGAATTTAAAGTAGCAATGTCCTTTAACATAGAATTGGTGCCAACAGTCAAATTTGAAGTAGAAGACTGAAAAACATCCAGCGCTCTGATGGAAGTGCTGGAAATAAATTTTTTATTATTATTATTGTTAGGTACTTCTGATATTAATTCTCTTGGGTCATTCCTTGGCCAAGAGAAGATGTGACCCAACCGGAAGTAATTAATATCTCGAGACAGTTTTCTTTTTTTAACTAACTCGAGTTTATCATCCAGTTCACGGAATTTACTGAATAAAAAGTTATACTTTGATGGCATTTCTGAGAAACATGTGAGAGATTTCAACTCTTCATCTAGTTTAGTAATCTCAGTCTTCAATTCTTGCTCAACAGACATAAAGTATTCATTCATCAGTGACATATAGTCTAAACTTAACTTCAGGTTCATTTGCTGCCACCTTTTGAGCAGCTCGGGATATGCATTCCCATAAGATGGCATTTTTAATATCCTTAGTCCCCGAGGGACTATCCCCATTTTAAGATATGCAGAGAAACTGAACCTCTGCCACTGAAAACGTTTGTATGAACCTACTTTACGTTCAAATAGTGGAATTTTATAATTAAAAGTATCAATGTCATCTTGAGAAAAATTGTCCAAGTTGACCTGCGCTCCACTCTCAGGAGCAATAACAGGAACAAAATCCAGTAAAGGATTCACCTCTTGCATGAACAGAGACTGTAGTGATTCCATACTTTCAATGTTAAGTAACAGGCTGCAAAAAGAGGCTACCAAATGTAGCTACTCAACAATCCAGCAGAGTAGCAATTATGGAGAAAAACGAACTACAAAAAATCCAAAAGTCACACAGAGAATGTTGAGAACAAAAAAACTTTATAAAACGCAAAGCCTTCTGGAATAACCCTTTCTCAATACTGAATACAGACATACACTAAGCAACTGCTTTTATACAAGCCAAAAAATCATGTGACTGCAGCCAAAGTCACATGACATATTTAAAAATACATTTCAAAAAAATACATTTCAAAAAAATATATATATTTCATGAAAACTTTTAAAAATATGTGTAAATATATATACATACATACAATACATTTTTCTTTCTCAAATATATAAATACAAAAATACAAAAATACAAAAATACATAAAAATAAACATAAATATAAGATACTCATTTCATATTGCGTTGCAATCCAACAAGGATAGGTTTAATGCTGACAGTACTATTAATGCCGGGGGGGCTATCACCTCCTAGGCGTACTATCCACTGATATTCTTTAGTCTCAAGAAAGTTATTAATATCACCACATCTACTTGAAGGAACAACCAAATCTATAACCCTAAACCTAAATGTATGTCGGTCACCATAAGTCTCAATATGTTTAAATAAAGCATTCTGAGCACGCTGCCTCCTGATTTCTGACTTGTGCTCAATAATCCTATCCTTAAGTCTACGTGTAGTCTTACCAACGTAGTATGCAGGGCATACAATACATGATGCCATGTATACCACGTTGGTAGAAGTACAAGTGGCTTTTACATGAAAATTATAGGTATAATGTGTTTTCATGTGCACATATTTAGTAGATTCCAAAACAGTAACCAAGTCAGAACAACAGGAGCAGTGATGGCATGGATAAGTACCAAAATAGGATACAGAACATATAGGTCTATCAAGAACCAATTTTGAAGGAGGACAAAAATCCTTGTAGCATAGCATACTTTTAAGACTTCTCATATTTCTAAAACTAAAAAATGGCTTATCACCTAACAATTTCGTAAGTTCAGGAGATGCCATTAAAATGGGCCAATACTTATAAATTGTACGCTTAACAAGAGTAACCTTACTAGCATAACCAGTTACATATCTAAACCTTTGTGTATCAGGATTAGCGGTTAGGCTTGTTATAATATCAAAATTTACAAGATTTTGTATTCATCAATCCCCCACCAAGAGGGTGTAGAATGGGTTAGTAATATTCTATGGAAGAAAGGGGCACCAGTAGAAGAAATTGCACTCACTGAGGAAATACTAGACATTATTCTATCTTACAATTTCATCATGTTCAATGACAAATTCTACCTCCAGAAAATAGGAGTAGCGATGGGCTTCCTGTGTGGAGCCAGTATAGCAAATCTAGTGGTGGTCCACTGGGAGGAAGAGTATGTGAAGAAACCAGGGCAGACCCCCCCACCATATCCATTTCTACACCCATTTTTTTGGATGACATTTTTATGTTAATTAAAGGGGATGGAATTCAAGCTGGTGAACTAGTAACATACTTTAATAATATTGCACACTTTTTATCTTTTACTGTTAATTTTGGGAGAGACAACATAGCATACTTAGATGTAAATTTAAGTAAAGACTACAATAACAATTGCTATTCAGCAACTATTTATAGGAAACAAACGTATTCAAATGCATTTTTACATTTTAGTAGTTGCCATCCCCTTCACCAAAAGAGATCTGTAGTCAAAGGACAACTAGTAAGAGCAGCAGGGATGGTAACTAAGGATGTTGAATTTGTTATTGAATGTAAAAAAACTAAAAGAGTTGTTTTCTAGTAGAGGTTACCCTAATGATTTATTGAACCAACTACCAGAAGAAGTTAAGAACAAAAGATCAAAGGGTTTCTATAAACTAATACTGGATAGGAAAAATACATCAGTAAATACAGTATTAGAACTGAATACTAATGCGGGTATGAATAATTTTGTTCAGGGTAGTCTGATTACTCCTTTTAGTATAAATGGATATGAAATCATGGCCATCATTAATAAGAACTGGGATGTGATCAAAAATGACCCAACTATGAGGTTCAGAATCCAAGGCCTGCCTAGATTGGTGTTCAAACGAGGTCAAAATTTGAAAAACATCTTAGAATGTAAAAACATAATGTTTGAGTATGGGAATAGAAATGGAATGTTCAAATGTAATATGTGCCACTACTGTTCATATATGTCCACTGGGTCATCATTTACCATCAGGGACAGGGAATACAAGATCAAACATAAACTGAACTGTCAGTCTAAAGCTGCAGTCTATGTAGCTCAATGCCAGCAATGTCCAGCATTCTACATAGGAAAGACTGACAGGAAATTTAGAGAAAAAGGTTATGAACACCTGTACCAAATAAGGAAGGGGGAACTTGGAGAATGCCTTGAGCAGACACAGACAAAAACAGAATGACCATACTTTTAATTTCAAGGCAATAAATAGTGTCATCCCTGATGGAAGATAGGGACCAGAATCACTATAGCTGGAAAGATTGGAACTGATCTGGCAACTCAGGACAAAAGTTTGTGTTTACCCCAGGTTAGATGAAATTTATTCTATAACATGTATATTGAAATTAAAAAACTTGTTAAGGTAATAAATGTGAGTAAACACAAGGGTAGGTCACAACTGATCCTGTAGCGCCAAACAGTAACAATAATAATTTTTTGAATAATATCTTGAAAAATTGTGTACTTGCACATGTAAAGGAATTACTCAAGTACAAGTGGTGGGTTTTCACTTGACCTGGGGGGATTATTAAGGGTAGTATAAGTCTGATGTTTAGAACTGATGGTTGTAGCTAAGTCAATTTTTGTCACAGATAATTTTGACAGATGTAAGCACAAAGGCATTGATTTATAAAATCCAGAATGAGGTTGTATGTATATAATAATGATATTTTTACTATTATTATTAATATTCTTAATAGGGTAGGATGTTTTAATAATTGGTTGTTTTAACAATCTGTTATTCATTTAGAAGTGTGTATATATATATATATATATATATATATATATATATATATATATATATAAAATTTAAAAAAACAACTGTACTGAAAAGTATAAGTTATAAGAATTTTTGTAAGACTGTGGAATGTAATGAATCATTTTTTGAAAAGGTAGGAATGTATCTAAATATTCACTGACAAGGGTTAACTTATTGGGGTTAAAACATGGTCTTTTTATGTAAATTATATTGGTCACAGTAATTGCTTGATGAATAATGGGTAGCCTTCACTTATTGGATAATGGAGTAATGAATAGAAGGTGAAGTGTATTTAAATGCTTTCATTTGGACTAAATGTTTTACCTGAAGAAGTCTCACCATTGGTGGGACGAATAGTGCTTTGTGTTAGAAAATGTATATAAAAATATGTGTTTTATTTGGCACTATTTGAGTGGACTCTACATTCTTCTGCAGGCATGTTGGATTTGTTTGTTGCTTCAATTTTCCTGGTCAAGCATATCAGAGTTGACTAACTCCAAGTTCAAAGCCACGTCTTTCTTTTCAGCCATTAATTTGAAATCATCAGTATAAAGCTGAAACATAGCTATGCCACCTATTATTTTCCTCTTTTCTAAAACCTATTGTATTCATCGAGTCAGCTGTATCACTAGCAGAAAAATACATGGGGACAGTGGGCACCCCATCTACCCAACCCCAAAATGTTTCCCTTGTGTATGAAGTCCCTTATTTATTGACACATTAAAAGTAAGAGTGCCATATATCACATTTTGATCCATTGAGCAGACACATCTCCAAATGTTTTGATTTGCAATACTTTAAATAGAAATTCCAGTTTAAAGTATCCAAGGCTTTTTTTGACATCAAATAAAACTATCCCTGCATTTTGTATCAAATGAATTTTGAAAAAGATGGGTATGTTCCAAGCAAAGACATGTTGTGGGCATCATCTGCATTTTACCTTCTTAAACAGAAGCTATATACCTATGCCTAATGGAAACTAAAAATAATGCAAAATGCAATTCTGTGAACATGCATTGCCTATGAAGCCCTAGATCTGGTACTTTTAATGTATAAAAGGCAACAGTCTAGTCCCTTTTTGAGACTTCTTAACAAAACATTCAACAGGATAGCCTTCTCCAAAATATGCCTAAAAAAATTCATCTCATAATGATCACAGTGCCACTCAGTACTGAAGATGGCTTTTTGTATTAATATCACAAATTCAGTGATAAATAAATAGGAGATTTAGTTCTATTATTAAAACAAAATATGCTTTTATTATGATCCTTAGAAGGGTGTCCAGCCATCTGTTGCCTGTCTCCATTTTTCTTGTGTCCTTCTCCCATTCCAAAATATATGCAGCTTTCCTGCATCTTCATATCCACATATTCAACATTTTACTTTTATAATCCCTTTATTATGTATCATCTTAATAAGTGTATATTTTACCACAAGTGAAGATCCTCTTACCACAAGTCAAGCTCCTCATCTGCTGGTCCCAGACATATTGCCATTTGGGGTATTTTCCCCATTTAATTCCACTACCATTTTGTCCCTTTCTCATTAGTGGATGCCTTAATTTTCTAGACCCTCTCTAATCAAACTTTTCTTATTTACACGTCTGTATTGTCTGCCGTCCTCATAAAATTAATCTCTTTCTCTTTTAATACTACTCCAGTTCTTCCAAGAAGCCTCCCTATTGTCTTTTTTTTTTGTAAATGTCCAGAACACTGTCCATCTGAAATCAAATTCACTGAGACATAAAATAGTTGTATTGGCAACAGTTTTCATTGTTTTGACTAGATCAGCAGCTACTGAGATTACACAAGATGTGAAGCTAACGTGGCAGACTATAAAAACTAACTTTTATGCAAAAAACAAAGTACTCTCATCTTAGTTGGTATCTCCTGAAATGCTCTCCAGTCATAATTCATATTCTTAATCAGACTAAACCATGCAGTCATCACCTACTGACAGCTCTGAATGTTACATTTCAGAAAGTTCTGAAAAATCTGAGGTGGTTTCCCATGATTTCATGCAGTAGCACACAATAACTTTACCTTCATAAGCAGTAGTCTATTCATACAACATTTGTAATAAAAGCAAGGTAAAATACAGTGATAGACCCTTCTTCTAGTTAAGCAATATTTTATAATACCCATTTTATTTACTAATTTGCAATGCAGAGTTTTATTTTCAAGTCTAAATCTAGAATACACAGTGGCAACCTCATGTCTGTCAGAATATAAACATGTTTTCTGACCTAACTTGCTCAGACGTAATGTCTAAAACAATTCTCACAGAAAATAAATGTGTTTTCTGGCCTAGCTTCTTAGAAGAAATGTCCAAAAATCAATTTTGACAGTTGAGCTTTAGCACTCTGTATATGTTAACACTTTTCTCTGCCTAGAGTTGGAATACTTCATATAAGTCCTCATCACAATATTAAACGTTAAAATGTGCTAATTTTCAATCTGAAAGCACCTTTAAAATTCTTGTAAAGAACTCTTCCTTCTTGCTCATTGTCATACATATCTAAAGAGCCTAACTCCCTTGCCCTTTTCCAATGACATATACCTGCTTCTTCTCATTTTGCATGCTGTTGGCTGGGATCATTCTCTTTTACCTCTACCTTGATGGTTCACTGTATATTCCACAATTTACAAGGGTGAATTATCGAGTGCAATGTATACAGGGACTAGAAATCCTCAGGGTTTTATCCGTAGAAATCTTGCAGCTACTAAACCAACAGAGTACCCATATTCCCTGTGAATGTGTTTTACCACTCTGCATAACATAGCAGAGTAATAACATCACCTTTAAAATACATAAAATGAATGAAGCATACTTATTAGTTAAAAGAGTGTGAAGGCGTATCTCATAACTAACGACAATGCAAGCAGACACTGAATCACAACCAAACATCCTCCTGTCCCCAACACACTGACCTCACTACCCTCCTGCCAGTGGTAGTACAACTGACAACAGATCCCTTCATTGTTATAATATACATTTACCTCTGCTCTGCAGGCCTAGCCTTGGAGGCTGAAATGTTTAAGAATGATCAGTGGATGGAGCACAATGTAGCAAAGCCTTTACTCAAAACCATCATGTCTATGCATCATATTAATAGGGATGAGTGTATGCTGTGACTGGGATGGCATGACATCCCAGAAAGATATAGAGATGGTAATGAAAGTGCATAGTTCATGCACTTAAAATGTATATGCAAGAATCTTGTCAAAAGGGGTAGCACTAACAGATGCATAGTGAATACAGGGCATGTACCATAAACACGCACTATCAGAGTCCCAACACTCTTTCACTCTCTTACTCTTTATATCAGTCTTTTTCCCTCACACACATAAACACACACACATACATGCACACACACATGCACACACACACACACACACACACACACACACACACACACACACACACACACACACACACACACACAGACACACACACACACACACACACACACTCACACTATTTCTCATCACACACCATGCTAGGGCTAGGCTTATAAATGCCTTAGGGCAGATAGCCTAGTATAAACCTATGAACCTATGAACCTATGAACCTAAGAAAAGTATATTTGAAATATCATTTTGCAAAGGTTTTAAGAAATGATAATGTGTATAACAATTCTTTGTCTAATGAATCTGATGACAAGTTTTTTATCCTGTTTTGAAGAAGCTGGGGAAATGTATGAGGATAACAATGATGAAAGTATGTCTCCTAATGCATATTGTGGAATTGATGTATCAACTATACCAGCATTTAATAAGTTTATGCCACCCTTTGAAAATACACACATTTCACAATTTGGCTCCATGATAGGATTTGGGGGTGAAAATATTTGTGACAGTGTATTGGTGAATAGATATGAGATATCTTATAATTTAATTTTAAAAGAGTGGCAAGCTTTAAAAGTATTAGGAAATAGAAAGGATATAGTAGTAAAACCTTCGGACAAAGGGAACAAGATAGTGATTGTGAATACATTACAATATTATAATATGTGCATGGAACATTTGGAGAATGCTGATGTATATGAAAAATGTAACAGGAATAAATATGATTAAGCAGTAGTTGAATATGAAAAAATGTTGGACAGAAGTGTCAGGTTAGGTTATTTTACTGAAAAAAGATATCAGGGACAGGTTGTTTAACCATAACAGCGAGATAGCCGTTTTCTTTTGTCTGCCTAAGGTACATAAAAGTATGGAAAAAACACCTGGTAGACCTATTATTTTTGCTTGCAAATATTTTTTACATAATATAGGTCCAGTGTTACATAAAATACTGTTGCCTTATGTTTTAAAATCTCCAGCTTATATACAGGATAGTTTTGATTTTTTGCATAAAGTTTCCCCATTAGTTTGGAACAAGGACAAATATTGGTTGGTGGTTGATGTCAAGAGCTTATGCACCTCTATTAAACATAATGATGGTTTGGAGGTGATTGCATACTTCCTGGGATATAGCCCCTTCTCTAGCTTTGTAGTTGATATGGTGAATTTTTGTTTGAAGAACAATTAATTTTATTTTAATGATGTATTGTATAGTCAGAAACAGGGTACTGCAATGGGGGCAGCATTTGCCCCCATTTATGTTAACCTTTTCATGTCTTTTTTTTTAGATGAAGTTTTTATTTAATTTGAATTTTATGAAGAAATATGTTGATTTTTATTTCCATTTTATCGATGACTTAATATGTGTGTGTGAAGGGGGTAGAGATGAAGTAGATGAGTTTATATTGGATATGCACAGAAATCAGAAGGGGAATAAAGTGGTATATTTAGATCTTATTTTGGAAGGCAAGGAAAGTGGAATTATTTCATCAAACATACACAGGAAGTTTGTTGATGGTAGCCAATATTTACATGCCACTAGTTGTCATCCACCCCATGTCTTGAAAGCTTTACCCTATGGGGAGTTGGTACGTATTTCAAGATTGTGTAGTGGTAAGAGTTTATTGATGAAAGAGATGCAACAGACCAGACATATGTTCCAAAGAAGGGGTTATGACCCAGTTATTATGAAGGAAGCCCAAACCAGAATATGGGAAGAGACAAATATAGATAGAAATGAAAGAAGTAGCAATAATAGATGTAAATAAAGAGGTATGTGTTAGGTGTATGGACACAGAACAACAGATAAAAATGAAGTAGATTCAATCTACTATGTATCTGTATACAACATTGAAAGTGAGGAGATAAAAACATCAATAGAATATTATTGGAAGTATTTGTTGGAAGACAGGTTTTTGGCAGATATTTTGCCTAGAAAACCTTTTTTTTCCTATAAAAGGGGAAGAAATTTGAAAGACATGGTAGTACATGGCAGATTTTGTATGCCAGTTATGAATATACCAAATACACCTTCAGTTAGAGGAACACTGTGCTGTAATAGGTGCAGTGTGTGTGCAAATATTGTGAATATGTTTGGTAGTATGAATGGGGTTAAATTTGAACCCAGAGGCACCTATTCGTGTAGAAGTAAAGGGGTGGTATATGCACTAAGGTGATCATGTAATCCACCCCATGTCTTGAAAGCTTAACCCTATGGGGAGTTGGTACGTATTTCAAGATTGTGTAGTGATAAGAGTTTATTGATGAAAGAGATGCAACAGACAAGACATATGTTCCAAAGAAGGGGTTATGACCCAGTTATTATGAAGGAAGCCCAAACCAGAATATGGGAAGAGACAAATATAGATAGAAATGAAAGAACTAGCAATAATAGATGTAAATCCTTCGTTGAAGGTTGTGCGTTAGGCCCGACAAGCCAGTACATAAAAATCTACTGCCGATCATTAGCGGACCGGAGTTCAGCTGTGGCGACCCCTAACTGGGAAAAGCCGAAAGACTTACTAATTAAGCAATAAGCCATCCCTTAAAGTAAACACTTCCAATTTAGTTAATTATTTCCAGATTTACATGAAAAAAATGTGAATTTCATATCAGATTTATGGAACATATGAGAGATATCAGAAATATGAGGGAGGATAAAGTAATTGCCTTACATTTTAAAATGCTACATAACAGTGACACTACTTTATTACAAGGCACAATTTTAGAAATTGTGGAATGTTTATATAATGATGAAAATATATTGAAACAAGTTATTATATAAAGAAAGTATCTATATTTTGAAATATAAAATGTTAGTGCTTAATATTTTAAATAATGAATTAAATTGGAAGTGTTTACTTTAAGGGATGGCTTATTGCTTAATTAGTAAGTCTTTCGGCTTTTCCCGGTTAGGGGTCACCACAGCGGAACTCCGGTCCGCTAATGATTGGCAGTAGATTTTTACGTACTGGCTTGCCGGGCCTAATGCACAACCTTCAATGAAGGAATGCCCATTCACGCGTAATCGCTACACAGAAGACGCTCTAACTGAGAATCGAACGGGCAACGTCTAACTGTGAGGCGACAACGCTACCGCAGCACCACCACCGCATTGCTTAATTAGTAAGTGATTGTAATTAATTGTGTATGGTATAAAAATGTGTGTATTTTTTTACTGTTTGATATTCCTTGAAGGTGGAGACACCGAAGCGCTAGAATAAAGACTAAAACTTGCTTTGCTATTTGCCTCTTTGTGTGCCACAGTCGGTGTTTTTTTCTTGGTCAGAGTTGTTTCATAATTTGGAGGAGAAAGGAGAGGGTTTTTGCATTTGCACTAGTGCATTAGTATTTACAAAGTCCAGAAATCTCTGGGAATATTTGTTCATGGCAGTAAATGTTTGGCAGTTGACATCAGGATAGTTTAACGCACCCATAAGAAAGGTATTTGGTTTGAACTATAACTTCTCTAACTGATTAAGACACTCTGCATGCTCTGAAGGGGATATAGACGGGGATCTATAGTGAGCTATAATATGATAGGTCATTTTATTGAGTGTAACTAGGTGTTCAACTATTTCCAGATTTACATGAAAAATCTCATAAGAAGCAATGGTGCTACAAATGCATACAGATACTCTCCAACAGTTCCCTGGTGGATCTGAACGCATGATAGAGATTGTACCCTGGAATCCATTGAATGCTATCACTACAACTAAATAAGATTTCTGTAATTACACAAATGACAATGTCTTTTAGGTTAAGGAAGAACTCAAGTTCAGAGATTTTGTTGTTTAGGCTTGCAGTATTCTTGTATTAATTGCTTAAAGATGGCATATATAATCCTTACCAAGATGCACTGCTACACTTTTATTAACACTACATTGTTTATAACTTTTCGTTGTTCAATTATACAATATGTATAAATGCTGCTGAAGTTCATAATAGTCTGTTAAGTTTGTCACCATGCCCTTAATCTTTGAAAAATCTGCAAACCTCTGACTTTGGACTACCTTTGATGTTGGCATTGATGTCATAAAGACATTACACAGGGTTGGTCCTGTTATCGATCCTTATGCCCTACATATTTAGAAATACTTGGACTGTGTATTTCTAATCTGCAATCAATTTGATATCTACCAGATGATGTAATTATTTATATTTTATACTAACACAGCTGTCCAAAATCCTTTCTGTAGAAAAATATCAAAGATCTTTCCCAGGCCTATTGCAAAGCTCTTGAACCAGTGGTGTATAAAAAGAACACAAATTTGACAACATGATTTATCCTGACAGTAAGCATGTTTATATATGTATGTATATATATATGTATATATATATATATATATATATATATATATATATATATATATATATATCGGTTTAACAGTTCGCATGGTGTTATAACCGAAATTATATAAGTGGAAATCACAATTCCAAATATCCGAAATGTCGAAAACCGTACTTGCGGATGTCAAATTCGACATATTCGATGTGCAGAGTCCAACCGGCAGAATACAAGTATACAGGGTATAGTTATGCATCCAAAACATATGAAAAGGTGTACTTAAGATCACCAACGCCAGCGGTATAATCGAAAATATTGACATCCACTTTTTTTAAATACTTCTGCTGTGACACACAATATCCACAACCATAAACCTCAACGTACGTGCACAGTTACTCTTCCATGTGATGATAATAAGTTGTGAATTCACATCAAAATATTGTCCCCTAACAAAGGTGTAGTTGTACTAACAGTTAGAATGAACATAGTTGTGCTACGAGTGTTACAAAGCCGTGAGAAGTAATTTCATCATGTTCTGACAAGAGCTTAAGGAATGCCTGCTCCTTATCATGTGGCCTGCGTCTTTTAGGGAATTCTGGTAGACATGACCTATGTCTGCTCTTAAGATCCTCAACGTAGTTTTGCTCTAGTTGAATGGCATATAAGACATCCAGTAGGTATAGGGTCTGCTTAACCATGAGACTGTGTAGATGTCTATGCCATCCTTCAACTACGTTTTGTGTCCTGGGATACCCTAATGTACTTGTATCATGTTGATTCCAGAAAGGTATGTCAAACAGGGGCGGATGCCTTTCAGATGTGAAACCCCTCATACCATACCTCCATAGTCTGCCTATGAGGAAATTTTCCTTAAAGAAGTTACACAACCCCTGTGCACAGGCTGGCATGTCCCTCTCTATGTCTGCAAATGTTTCACCAATGTGTGCAGGCATTACAAACGCCAGGGCAGGTATCTGCTTGCACAGACTAGCAAATGTACAACTACTGCCAAATTCCTTCACCAGATGAAGGCACTGTATCTGCCGCCACACGTTTTGACACAGATGAAACCAGCAACCCTTACAAACACTTTCTGGCGGGTTGGCTTGTATAGCATTCACAGCACCACGCTCAAAGTCGGACAATACCGTACGAGGCTTATGCTCCCAATCAAATTTGCCACATAAACAAATGACAACACACTAGAAGCGATTGTAACACTCTTCAGTTTTGCTTGGTAATATGCCATACACTACAGGTATTACCTTCTTTGTTTCAGTGTGATCTAACTGACAGTGAATTGTGTACACCTGCCGACACTGTCTCGTACTAATTGGGAAAGTACCATCCACCAGAGATAGATATATATATATATATATATATATATATATATATAGGTTCATAGGTTCATACTAGGCTATCTGCCCTGGGGCATTTATAAGCCTAGCCAGAGTGTGTTTGGCTTTCGCCACCCATTTTAAATTAATTTTGCTATGCCCTTTTTCGAGGTTAGTATACTGTGCCTCTGTCTAACAGTGACACAGAAGTGATACCCAGGGTAAACCTATGATCTCCCATCCACTCATCAAGATTCCTCTTGAAGAGAGTCAATGAGGGACTCTGCCTAACCTGGACTGGGATTTTATCCCAGAGGGAAGGGAGCCTCTGGGTTATGAATCTGTCCCTCCAGCATGTCCTATTTATTTCAGTGCTGAGGTTCAAGTCTCTCGAGCGGGTAGCTCGATGGGATTTGGATTTTCTGAGGTGCAGCATGTCCATTAATTCCGGGTTGGACATGGCTTTATACATCAGGCACAGATCGCCTTTGAGCAGGTGGTATGCCACTGAGAAGAGCTGGAGTTTCTTTAACCAGGCAGCATATGGCATCTGTTTGAGAACTTTGATCCTCTTGTTGAGGTACTTTTGGAGTCTTTCCAGTTGCTGCAGGTGTCTGGTAAGGTACATCCCAAAAGGGGCATTGTACTCAATTATGGGCCTGATGAGGGATGAGTAAAGAGGCACGATGACCTCCCCTGATCTAGATGTGAATCCCTTCATGATTAGGTGGGCTATATAAAATGTTTTTCTAACCACTTTGGCCACATGGTTGTCAAATGAGAGATTGCTATCAACTTGGGTCCCCAGGTCCCTAATTACTTCTTCTGTACTTAATGGATTACCACCTATGTGGTAATTTGTGGGCACTTTGTTTTTGCCAAAGGGGATGACTATACACTTTTTGGCATTTAGCTTGAGGCCATGGCTCTGGCACCAGTTGTCTGTTTCTATGAGGCCCTTTTGGAGGATGCTTGTGTCAGCTGGAGAGTCGATTATGGTGCCCAGTTTGCAGTCATCTGTGAACTTGGTCAGCCACAGTCCTTCCGTGTTGGCCTGTACCTTTGAGAAATATATACTGAACAAGAGAGGTCCCAGGACTGAGCCTTGTGGGACGCCACTTGTAACTGGTTTGGAGTCTGACATGGCTCCAGCAATTCTAACCATGTGGGTTCTGTCCTTGAGCCAGTTTGCAACCCATCTAGTGACATAGGGGTTTATATTTAAGCTGGTGAGCTTATCTATAATGCCCGAGTGGGGTATTGTATCAAAGGCTTTTGCAAGGTCCAGGTAGGCTGTGTGGACCACCTTCCCCTCGTCAATGGCCTTGGTGACTGTTTCAAAGAAATCGACCAGGTTTAAGAGGCAGGATCTGCCTTTAATAAAGCCGAACTGGGTAGGATCCAGTGTCTGTAGGTCCCCAATATCTTTATTTATGAGGTCCATGATGATCCTTTCCATAGCTTTGCAGACCAAGCTAGTCAGGGTTATGGGGAGATAGTTTCCAGGATCCGTTGAGGCAGCACCTTTGTGGAGAGGGACCACTGTTGCTTTATGCCACTCTTTGGGTACATATCCTGTAGTAAGGCTGAGATTGAACAGTAGTTTTATGTTTGGGTTTAGCTCTTCTTGGAGTTCATGTAGGATGCAGCCCGGGACACCGTCTGGTCCCATTGATGCTGTGTTTTTTGCTTTGGAGAGGGCGGCTCTTACCTGAGCATCTGAGATGTCAGGGGGGCAGCACTCGTCTGGGATAGATTTTTGCCCTTTTGGTGGGGGGTTTGTGCTGAACCTGTCAGCTAGGATGTTGGCAATGTCTGTGGGTTCGATGTATTTTTTTGTCATTTTGGACTAATTCTGAGCATATCTGGGAATTCCCACCCAGGTTCCTAACATAACTAAAGAAAGCCTTGTGATTATCCTTAGTGTCCTGTGCAATTTTTCTCTCGAAGCTGGCCTTAGACGATTTTATGAGTGCCCGTAGTTTTTGCTAATACTGATCAGAGATGCCTTCCCTTTTTGGGATTTTGCTCTATCATGTAGTAGCTTCCTCCTTCTATTGTATAGTTTGTTTATAGCTGGGGTCCACCAGACAGGACGTCTGCCTTTGGAGGATTGGGTCTTGGTTTTATTTGGGATTGCATGATCCATGCATTCCTGAAGGTGTTCATAGAATGCGTTTATAAAAGATTCTGCGGTCTGAGCCGTATTTTCCACAGGCTCGGGGGCTTTGAAGGATTCCACCTCGGTTTTGAGGAGTGTGAAATTTGCTTTAGAGAAGTTTTTCACTGTGGTTTTCTGGGCAGGGGGTGGGGTCGGGATGTGAATATCCAGTGAGATTAGTTTATGGTCTGATCTTACCAATGAGGGATACACTTCTAGTCTGGAGCATAGAGTCCCCATGTTGGTGATGATCAGGTCCAGTATATTTTCCCCTCTTGTGAGAGTGGTAACAAGTTGTTCCATAGCATTTGAGTTTATAAATTCTAGGAACCTTTGGGCTAGGGTGTTGGAGCTAGAGTAATGCTCCCAGTCTATATTTGGGTAGTTGAAGTCACCCAATATAATAGTGTTTGGAGAGACCTTCATATTTTCCAGTGTTCTCAGGAAAGCCGAGTGGGGTTCCTGGGTTTGGGAGGGTGGTCTGTAGTGGGCTATAAACTGGAAGGCAGTTTTACCCACTGTTAGTTGCACATGGATAGTCTCTGATGCTTCGTGCTGTGCCACCAACCTGGAGGTGTGGGTATCTTTGACGAATATTAATACTCCCCCTCCTTTTGTGGTTCGGTCCAAGTTTTTGGGGCCGAAAAGCATGGTATGAGGTATAACCTGGTAGTGCTGGGGTGCTCTCGGGAGTCTTGAACCAGGTTTCTGTTACTGCACAGATATCGACGTTCTCCATGCTAAGGAGAGTTTCGAGCGCATGCATCTTGAGGTTTAGACTTCTGGCATTGACTAGCATTACTCTTAGTTTCTTATCCCTTGTGATACCTATGGAGGTGGGTTTGTCTTTTGAGCCTTGCCTAAAAAAGGCACTATGGGGGAAGCAAGAGCCTTTGCCAATATCCGAAAGCCCAGGGGTGACAGGTGCAAGCCATCCCTAGCAAAGCATCGTGGCTTGTCGAGCATGTCATCCCAGGCTGACAGGCATTGGATCCCCTTTGAATGACACTAATACTTAAGCCAGTTGTTGAAATTGATCATCTTGTCTTCATATTGTGGCATCATTCTTGGTGAGGGTAAGATGCTACTCAAGGTCAGGGTCATACCGGCCTGGGCTACATGCTCAGAAAGCTCCTATATGTCTCTTTTCATGTAGTCCAGGGAGGTACGTCTCAGGTCATTCACACCAGCATGGGCAATGAAGGAGTCATATTTGTACTTGCCTTGGAGTGACCTGAGTGCTTGTGTTATGTGGCGGATCCTAGCGCCCGACAGGCAGCTCACCGTGACATTCTCCTTGTTCAGCCTGGTGAGCAGGACGTTAGTGTGCCTGACGATAGAGTCACCTATTACAAGTGTATCAGGTGTGTTGTTTAGCCTTAAGGGCTGTGACTGTTCAGCACACTGGCTTTGTGAGCTATGTGTTGCACGTGTTTTGTTTTGGGGTAGCGGTTGCTTGGGTGTCTGCTTTGGAGGTCTCTGCTGCTTAGGTAGATTTTTATTTAGAGCCTCCGAGTATGTTTTTGTGTGTTTATGTGTTTGGTTTGCTGTCGTGGTAGGTCTATGTGAGACTGGAATTGTAGTGAGTGTGGTTTCCTTCTCCTGACTGGTTACGCCAGTACTAAGTTGAGAGAGCTTAGCCTCCAGTTTGGCTATATGGTTGTATCTCTCACATGTCTTGGAATTTGTTGGGAGGAGGAGAGGGTTGTCTGTGTACATGAGGCAGTTGTAACATTGCCTCAAGATTCCCAGATTCAACAGCTGGACCAGAGAGGAGATTGACAACTGACCTTTGGACATGCTAAAATAGTATTGGGAATTCCTTTATAATTGAAAAAAAGGGCCAATGGGGAACAAGGTACTCAAGGGGAGTTTGTGAGAGTGTAGTCCTTTTAATTTTTTAGTGCTGACTTATATAATTGCTTTAGTGAGCAAGTGCCAGGTAACTTAAATGCAATGTGCTACATGTAACTTAAATGCAAAAACGACAAACAGTAACTTTCTTTCAAGTGAAACAAGGAAATAAGTACAGTAAGCAATGCAGATATCACTAGGGATCCACAGAAGCGCTGAAAATCCGCGTTTTAGGTGGAATTAGCATTTCAGGGAAATAACAAGCAAACAAACAAGCATACAAACAAAGCTAGATTCAGCAGGCCTGGATCTAGTCTATGCTACAGAAAACAAGGTGTACCAATTTCAGTAAGAAACAGTTCAGATATGCAGGCACTATAAGCCTTTAACCAGAAATTCCCAGCTCAGAAGGGCAGAGTCCAGCCTCTCCTCCCACAAGAGTGCAGACCACGAAACCTTCTTAATGTAAAATAACTGGCCTGAAGCCCAAGTGCTTAAACCAGAACTAATACACTTTTAGAATAACAGACACTGAGCCCTCAATCAGCAGTTCCCAGCTTAGAAGGATGTAAGCTACCTGTCCTGCCACCACCAGTGCAGGCCACAAACCTTCCTAATGTAAAACAACTGGTCTGAAGCCCAAGTGCTTAATCCAAAAGACTTAGAATGATAGCTACACTTTAATCACTTTAATCAAGTTACTACCAAGCAGTAATAAATACAATTGAATATTTTAGTGCTCAAGTTATACAAACAAAGCTAGATTCAGCAGGCCTGGATCTAGTCTATGCTACAGCAAACAAGGTGTACCAATTTCAGTAAGAAGCAGTTCAAATATGCAGGCACTATAAGCCTTTAACCAGAAATTCCCAGCTCAGAAGGGCAGAGTCCAGCCTCTCCTCCCACAAGAGTGCAGACCACGAACCCTCTTCATGTAAAATAACTGGCCTGAAGCCCAAGTGCTTAAACCAGAATTAATACACTTTTAGAATAACAGACACTGAGCCCTCAATCAACAGTTCCCAACTTAGAAGGATGTAAGCTACCTGTTCTGCCACTACAGTGCAGACCACAAACCTTCTTAATGTAAAACAACTGGTTTGAAGCCCAAGTGCTTAAACTAAAAGGCTTAGAATGAGTTACACCAAGCAGTAATAAATACAATTGAGTACTATAAAGATGACGCAAAAGCAAAATAAAGTAGGAAGAAACAGATACAGTACAAGCAGATACATTTTTTTTTTTTTTTTTTTTTTGAGGGAGCAAATGAGATGGGCCCAGGAGTTACAGGACAGAAACAAGTCCAAATGCAGGCCTTCAAATCAGAAAGCTGAGAGAGATGGAAGACCGCCCAAACGGCCAATAACTAAAATTCTGGGCCAGAACCACTCCTTATGTGGTAGACAGGTTACCTAATGCTTACCACTCCCACTGATAAGCTAGAAGGCTTCCCTCCAACACAGAAAGGCTTGAGGGGCTCAGAAGCTTACAAACAGTCCTAGATACAGCAAATCTGTATCCGGAACACTAATTACAGGAAAGGTAGGAAACAGGCTTACAATTTTTTTTTCAGAAAAAGTAGCAAAAACAGTAGTAAAAACAATTCACATGCAGTGCAAGCTGGCACACTTGAGTATGTAGCAATATTAGTCCACACACAGTTCGAAAAAATGTAATTAAATTAAAAAGGACTAAAAGCAAGTGGAGAAAGGGTTTACTAGGTAGAATGCGGTAAAGAGATGGGACTGGGGGAGTGTCCTAGATCAAATCTACAGTGGGGCAGGCACTGCAAAAGCCACCAAATTTAAACTACAACCAAGAACAGGGAGGGGGGGTGGGGAAGACAGTTTCAACAGAGATGTGAGGAATCACAGTGCAAATTATAAAACCAGAAAAATATATACTGATCTCTGTATATTTGCAGAACAGTAAGACAACAGATATCTAAGCAACAATTTAACTCTATAATACAGAATAATACAGAAAAATATACTCAGCTCTATATATTTGCAGATAGTCTTGTAAGGCTCTCTCTCAGTGCACAGGTTCCAATTTAAATGCAGACTGTTTTTAACAGGTCAAATTAAGGGAACCTGGAGTTAAGCAACACACAAGCTATAAAAAACAGTTATATCAGCTGAAGACAAGGCAGAAAATGGGGGGGGGGACAGTTTCAACAGAGATGTGAGGAATCACAGTGCAAATTATAAAACCAGAAAAATATATACTGATCTCTGTATATTTGCAGAACAGTAAGACAACAGATATCTAAGCAACAATTTAGCTCTATAATACAGAATAATACAGAAAAATATACACAAATAACCGAGAGAACTGTAGAAGATATTACTTAAATTTAATAGAAACTTCTATAAACTAATAAAAAAAATAAAAAAATGGACCAAACAAAACCACAGTGGTTGGTTAAGCTTTCGTTCCTGTTTAATGTATTGGAACTTCTTCAGAATGAGTCAAATTACAAGGGACCAGATTTAAATACTGTAGAATATAATCATAAATATTACATAGCTTGAAATAGCCAATTAATAACAGTAAACTAATTAGTGATGCAAACATCATCAGTGCAATGAATTGACTATGAAACCTTATGAAAACATGACACTCATTATACTCCACTCTAACTGCATTCCTTTCTACCATAGACTAAACAATACGCAAGGGCAAAGCTGTAAACAAAACTGCATTTTAAAAGACAGTGAGTAGAACCAATAAATGCACTATAATTTTAACTATAATAAGAAAAGTGAACCCAACACAAAAAACAGAGACTGTCTCTATAATATATAAGTTATAGTATAAACTTTACCTATATCACTTTAAGGCACATTTAAGATTAGATGATTCATTGAGACCAGGAAATAATTCAGCATTTAATCTCAATTGCCACTTTAGTTCTTGAACCTGGAGTTTACAGTCAGCATCCCAAAAAAAAAATCCTTAACCTGTTCCAAAATGAAAAACTTAAACTGAGAAAAATTCATACAGGAAGAACTGTGTTTACCAAGAGCATTGGAAAGATCCTTATTTCTAATGGCAAAACTATGCTCTTTGATCCTGGCGCTGAGCTTTCGAACTGTCTTCCCAACATAAAAACAGGAGCAAGTTGTACACACTGCACCATGTTGGAATTGCAGTCAAAATAACTTGGAAAAAGCACATTAACATTGCAATGGGAAAATGTATAGCATTTATCAGTAAAAATGTATTTGCAACATACACATTTTCCACATTTGTGCATACCAGCTAGTCTAGCATATATAGAAGGTAGTGACAACAGAAAAGGAAGATCTTTATTTTCAAAATAAGACTTAAGTGTCCTCGTCCTTTTGAAAGAAGAGGACAGTTCATTCCCTAAAGAAAATCTAATATTAGGGTCACTTATTAAAATATTCCAATTGTCATTCAGAATACCCCTAAGGGCTTTCATATCCCTACAAATGGGTAAAGAAAATCTTAAAAAAGGAGGAGTGTGTGTAGTTTGTGTAGACTGATCCGGGAAGCTGTTAACTGGGGTAAAACCATATTTTAAAATAGGTCTAAACTTAACATGTCTATCCAATCTAATGTCACTCCTCACTGAATTAATGAGAGAAGAAGGGTAATTCTTTTGTAAGAACAAATCAGACAGAAAATCAGATTCCAACTCAAAATCAACATCCTCACTCGTTAACCTGGAGATTCTAATAAATTGTCCTTTAAGTACATTCTTCTTCATGAAATGGGATGAGAACTATGGAAGTCGAGATAATTATTTCTAAAAGTGTCTTTCCTGTGCACAGTAGACTTAAAACAATTATTACGTACATCCAAACTAATGCTAGTGTCCAAAAAAAGAAACTTTGTTACCTTTGTCTGCAATGACAAACCTTTAAAAGCCAATGCTTTCTGAAAGGGACTCAACAAAGGCTTCCAATGGAATAACACCACTCTCCCAAACAAAAAAAAATATCATCTATGTATCTCTTATAAAACTTTAAAGAATGAAAACCTGGCAAGTGCACAAGTGTATCTACTTCCCACTCACTCAGTACTAGATTGGCTAAAGCCGGGGCCATCTTCAAACCCATCGCAACACCCCTGACCTGTCTATAAATGTTTCCTTGAAAATGGAAAAAATGTTTTTCAAAACTAAAGACATGAGTGTGTGTAAGGTTTGAATTCTTCTTTTAGGAAACTTAACATACTTAAGCAAAAAATTTTAACATAATTTAATCCATCATGGTGTGGAATGCTCGTATAAAGAGCCACTACATCTAACGTAACTAAAATACATTTAGAAAAATCGATATCAGTTTGAAATAACATGTTTAAAAAGTCCAAAGAATCCCTTATGTAGTGAGGAGTGGCCTAAACTAAGGGATTCAAAACAAAATCAATATAATGTATTTTGTTTTCAGTTTTTGAACGCTTATTAGATATAATTAACCTGAAAGGTGGATCATTCTCATTCTTGCGAACCTTAGGGATGCCAAATAGTTTGGCCAAACACGGGTTGAGGGAAGACATAAACTCAAATTCATCTTCAGTAATACAAGAGTCAGTAAGTAAGGATTTCAATTTTTGTCTATCCAATCAAAATTAAAGTATACATTTTCCAGGGACACTTTTTCATAAAAATCAACACTGGTGAGTTCGTCATTAATCTTGTTAACATACTTAAGCTAGTCCATAACCACAATGCCTGTCCCTTTGTCTTAATCGATGGCCATAACACCGAACCACATCATCCTGAATGCAGTGCAACAGGAATGCAGAAAGTCAAAGCCCATAACATCGAATCCACATTACCGACTACAACACACAATTCGGCATGTGAGAGTTTGACAATTAGAATACGCAATAAGTTGTCGCTCTATAAAGGCATCATACAATTTGGCGGCACATATGCCGAAGTTTATCTTCTGTGGATATTTGAAACTGAGGACTACAAAACATATAATTGCACCATGTCAACGGACATGTAAGTGAGGAAACATATCAATATACAGGTATAGCAACTGTTTACCTATCAGGCAAAGTAATGTATAATAAACATAACACAATTGTGTTTACAGATGGCTACCGCAGATAGTGAGAAGTACGCTCCAGGAAGCATTGGATGTAATTATACTACTGAAAGAAGCCAAAAAGGAAAGGAAATGTTATTCATTGATGGGTATAAGTATCATTTTGAAAAATGTGTTGATGCAAAGCACTATTGGTGTTGTGTGAAGAAACAAAGGGATAAATGTAAGGGATGTTGTGTGACAGAAATTAGTGTAGATGGACATAGGTTACAACAAAGTACAGGTCACTTTCATGGTCCAGATCCGTTACAATCTGAAGTCAGTAAAGTGCAAGATCAAATAAAGTAATGTGCTCAACAGTCCATAGAGGATCCCTGTAAAATAGTATCGGAGGTATTATCTAGCACCTCCACAGATGTGGTAAATGAACTGCTTAAAACAAAAAGTGCTGCATGCAACAGTAAGGAGGGTGAGATATAAGAAGAAGGCAGCACTGTTTAAGGATATGGGTTCACTCTCTGATCTAAATACAGACATGTTGCCTATAAAGAATGAATCATTTATAGTTGAACATGGCCTATGTAGTGATGATGTACAGTTAGTTGTGTTAACCACTGAGGATAATCTGAGGGTGTTATGTACTTCTGAATACATTCTGGTAGAAGGTACTTTCCCAATTAGTACGAGACAGTGTCGGCAGATGTACACAATTCACTGTCAGTTAGATCACACTGAAACAAAGAAGGTAATACCTGTAGTGTATGGCATATTACCAAGCAAAACTGAAGAGTGTTACAATCATTTCTGGAGTGTTGTCATTTGTTTATGTGGCAAATTTGATTTGGAGCTTAAGCCCCATATGGTAATGTCTGACTTTGAGCGTGGTGCTATGAATGCTATACAGGCCAACCTGCCAGAAAGTGTTTGTAAGGGTTGCTGGTTTCATCTGTGTCAAATCGTGTGGTGGCAGATACAGTGCCTTCATCTGGAGAAGGAATTTGGCAGTAGTTGTACATTTGCTAGTCTGTGCAAACAGATACCTGCCCTGACATTTGTAACGCCTGCACACATTGGTGAAACATTTGCAGACATAGAGAGGGATATGCCAGCTTGTGTACAGAGGTTGTGCAACTTCTTTAAGGCAAATTTCCAAATAGGCAGACCACGGAGGTATGGTATGAGGGGTATCACATCTGAAAGGCATCCGCCCCTGTTTGACATACCTTTCTGGAATTAACATGATACAAGTACATTAGGGTATCCCAGGACACAAAATGTAGTTGAAGGATGGCATAGACATCTACGTAGTCTCATGGGTAAGCAGACCCTATACCTACTGGACGTCTTACATGCCTTCCAACTAGAGCAAAACCACATTGAGGATCTTAAGAGCAGACATAGGTCATGTCTACCAGCATACCCTAAGAGACGCAGGCTACATAATAAGGAGCAGGCATTCTTGTCAAAACGTGATGAAATGACTTCTCACTGCTTTGTAACACTCGTAGCACAACTATGTTCATTCTAACTGTTAGTACAACTACACCTTTGTTAGGGGACAATGTTTTGATGGGAATTTACAACTTATTATCATCACATGGAAGAGTAACTGTGCACGTACGTTGAGGTTTATGGTTGCGGATATTGTGTGTCACAGCAGAAGTATTTAAAAAAAGTGGATGTCAATATTCGAGTATACCACTGGCATTGGTGATCTTAAGTACACCTTTTCATACGTTTTGGATGCATAACTATACCCTGCATACTTGTATTCTGCCGGTTGGACTCTGCACATCGAATATGTCAAATTCGACATCCGCAAATACAGTTTTTGACATTTCGGAATTGTTATTTCTGGTTATATAATTCAGTTATAACACCATTCGAACCGTTTATATTCGATTACATGGTGATAAACCTCTATATATATATATATATATATATATATATATATATATATATATATATATATATATATATATACATACACACACACACATATATATATATATATATATATATATACACACACACACACACACACACACACACACACACACATATATATATATATATATATATATATATATATATATATATATACGTACATATATAAACATGCTTACTGTCAGGATAAATCATGTTGTCAAATTTGTGTTCTTTTTACACACCGCTGGTTCAAGAGCTTTGAAATAGGCCTGGGAAAGATCTTTGATATTATTCTACAGAAAGAATGTTGGACAGCTGCCTTAGTATGAAATATAAATAATTACATTATCTGTTAGATATCAAATTGATTGCAAATTAGAAATACACAGTCCAATTATTTCTAAATATATAGGGCATAAGGATCGATAACAGGACCAACCCTGTGTAATGTCTTTATGACAGCAATGCCAACATCAAAGGTAGTCCAAAGTCAGAGGTTTGCAGATTTTTCAAAGATTAAGGGCATGGTGACAAACTTAAGAGACTATTATGAACTTCAGCAGCATTTATACATATTGTATAATTGAACAACGAAAAGTTATAAACAATGTAGTGTTAATAAAAGTGTAGCAGTGCATCTTGGTAAGGATTATATATGCCATCTTTAAGCAATTAATACAAGAATACTGCAAGCCTAAACAACAAAATCTCTGAACTGGAGTTCTTCCTTAACCTAAAAGACATTGTCATTTGTGTAATTACAGAAATCTTATTTAGTTGTAGTGATAGCATTCAATGGATTCCAGGGTACAATCTCTATCATGCGTTCAGATCCACCAGGGAACTGTTGGAGAGTATCTGTATGTATTTGTAGCACCATTGCTTCTTATGAGATTTTTCATGTAAATCTGGAAATAGTTGAACACCTAGTTACACTCAATAAAATGACCTATCATATTATAGCCCACTGTAGATCCCCGTCTATATCCCCTTCAGAGCATGCAGAGTGTCTTAATCAGTTAGAGAAGTTATAGTTCAAACCAAATACCTTTCTTATGGGTGAGTTAAACTATCACGATGTCAACTGCCAAACATTTACTACCATGAACAAATATTCCCAGAGATTTCTGGACTTTATAAATACTAATGCACTAGTGCAAATGGTCTCCTACCCAACAGAGATGCTACAGTTCATGAGCTTGTCTGAGTTTTATCACCCTACTTGTTATGCTCTCCCTAGTCAGATCTCACTATGATCTTCTTAATGAAAACCTGCTTTGACATTCAGAGATTATGCAATGGCTAGGCCTACGGCTATGAATGTTTGGAGTAAACACAATGAGGCATCTGTAGCATGTCTACTTCACATTGTCAAAGGCCGACAATATCAAAGCTGATATTATCGGCACCAGATTAGCGAAAGCAAAAAACATCGAACGTTTAAACAGAAATCTCCGTAAGGGGAGATTTCCATTTAGTTCAATGTAGTGCAGTCTCGGAGTTGGTATATTCATTTAAATCACATTTTGAGTGCTTTCATTTGTTGTAAAGTTTTCAGTTGAACTTCATCAGAAAATAACATAAAAGGAGCCTAGGCTTATTATTCAACTGGTGTGGTGAGCGGGGGATGTGTTAGGGAGTTCCCTAATCTATGAACTAAGGTTTATTGTTAAACTGGTGTTGTGAGCAGGGGCTGGGTTAAAGAGTTCCCTAATCCATGAACCTAGGCTTATTGTTTAACTGGTGTGGTGAGCAGGAGATGGGTTAAGCAGTTGCCTAATCCATTTAAGGATACTGGAAATGTTCAGGTTGCAATTAAAAAAATCACAGATCCCCCAGGGATTACCAAACCCCTTTGGAACACAGACAACTTACTGCTAGTTAAAGAGTTAAAATGGCAGATACAATTGGGAGCAGACACATCCCAGGACTAAATAAAAAGAAAAGAGTGCAGTAAAGTAGGAGATTGAAGGGACAGACCAGACTAGGAAGGAATACTCTTTGGCTAACAAAGAGGCTTAGAAAGTAACTGTAATAGAAAAGAACATGGCATCGGAGGCACTCTACCAGCTTCTGGAAAGTGACTTTTAAATGACGCAAAGAAACTATATCAGGGTGGCAGTGGAAGACAAAGACAGTATGATAAAGAAATAAACACACTTCATAAGGAATGCCAGCAACAACCTGCTCACTAGTCCACAAAACATCAAAGGCAGATGAACAGAGTACTTCCAGCAGCTTTAAGATAGGAGAAGAGCAGTTTCGATGCAGATCAGGATGTAGCACAACTGATGCAATGTTTACAGTAAGACAGATACTTGAGAAGAAGCTAAAATGAGAAAAGAATCCAACCAGGCATTCTCAGACTTGGAGAATGTATATGACAAGGTCACAAGAAAGCTGATTTGGGCAGTCCTGCAGTGGTTCAAAGTCCAATATACACTGGTAAATATAGTGCAAGCTATGTACAAGGACCCAATGAGTCAAGTATAAGAGGGGTTCCCAGTGCGAGTGGGTGTGCATCAGGGTTCAACTCAGAGCCCACTGCTGTTCCTACCAGTGATGGACTTCATTAGCAAACAGGTCATAGGGAACCAGTCATCAAAGTTGCTGTATGCAGATGATATGACATTACAGGCAGACTCTGAGCAAAAACTTCAGCAAATGATAGGGGAATGGAATGCAAAACTGAAGGTACAAGGGATGAAACTGAGTACAGATAAGACAGGTGTAATGGAAGCAAATGGGGGAATCAGAAGAAGCTGAGAAATGAGATAGAAGTGGAAATAGTGGAACAGGTTAACAGCTTCATGTATGGGGGACTGAGGAAAAAGGGAAGTCTGAATGAGGGGCTCAAAGCTAGAATCATAGGGGCTGCATCCAGCTGGCACAGTGTGTCATAAGTAATATGTGACAGAAGAATGCCAAAGAAGCTGAAAAGTAAGGTGTGCAAAACAGTGTGATATGACCAGTACTATTATATTTTACAAAAACCAGAGCAGTAAAGAAAGAGCAGTTGAGGAAGGTAGAGGTGATGGTGATAAAGTGCCTGAGACATGGTAAGATGCACACAGTGGGACAGACAAAGAAATGAGGACATAAGTGCAGAAGTCAAAGTAGCTCCATTTGCAGAAAAAATGTCAAAGAGAACAGATTACAGTGGTTTGGGCACATGTGCAGAAAAGCAGAAGACAATCTGGTAAAGAAGATCTGGAACAGACAGGAAGAAGGTAAGAGGAAATGAGTGTGTCCAGCAAAGAGGTGGGTGAATTGTGTGAGAGAAGATGTGCAACAGTCAGGCATGAGTGTCGAAGAAGGTAGAAGACTGGCATTGAATAGACAGAGATGGTGACAGGTGACATGACACCTTGCCCTCATGTAAGAAATGGGAAAAGGGGTGCTGATGTCAAACTTTATGTTGACATGTTATGACAGATACTATCTATAAACCATATGGGCCATCTGGACCTGTTACACAATCACTTCTTATTTTCCCACTGCTTCAAAAAGTATTTCCTCTGTTATACTTGGACAATTTTTTTGTTAAAGGTCTTGATCCATATGTAATATCTCCTATTGCAGCATAATATTTTGCAAAGTTCCCCATTATTACATTTAAATCTGAAACTATTACATACTCATCTGTTTTTATTATAGATATTCGTGTGTGTGTGTGTGTGTGTGTGTGTGTGTGTGTGTGTGTGTGTGTGTGTGTGTGTGTGTGTGTGTAGGTGTGTGTGTGTTTCATTGTTTATATGTTTATGAAAGCTTTTTATTATAATTTCTTTATTTTACCAATATAGTCTCATACTGAACATTTGCCTTTCTAACTTCCCTACTGTACTATAGTTATTCGTGTGTGTGTGTGTGTGTGTGTGTGTGTGTGTGTGTGTGTGTGTGTGTGTGTGTGTGTGTGTGTGTGTGTGTGTGTGTGTGTCATTGTTTATATGTTTATGAAATGGCTTTTTATTATAATTTCTTTATTTTACCAATATAGTCTCATACTGAACATTTGCCTTTATAACTTCCCTACTATACTTATTGGCTAAATTTTATATAACCTGCTATTTTATTCTGATGGAAAACATTTCAATAATTTCCAGTAATATGTTTATCTTGTTATATAATCTCAAAAAATTACAATTCCACCATGAAGCTCTTTTGTACTCCCAACTAATCCTTTTCATAACAAAGGCACATAATTTGTTACAAGATTATCTATGTGTTCATAAGCAAGTTTCAACTGGAAAGGCCACAGAAATACCTCACTAAAAGAATCACAGGCCTAAAGCAGATGCCCTATGCTGACCATCTAAAAAAACTCCACCTATACTCTTGTCGCATATCCTGTACTCAGAGCCGATCTCTGCCTAACATACAAGGCCATGTCAAACCCAGAGCTGTTATACATGCTACACTTAAAGAAATCCCAATCCCTCAGAGACACATGCTCCAGGGATCTAAACCTTGTCATCACAATGAACATAACATGCTGGAGGGATAGGTTCCTGACCCAGAGATTCCCCAGACTCTGGAATAGAC
Source organism: Protopterus annectens (assembly GCF_019279795.1). Classification (NCBI taxonomy): domain Eukaryota; kingdom Metazoa; phylum Chordata; order Ceratodontiformes; family Protopteridae; genus Protopterus; species Protopterus annectens. The sequence goes on from NC_056735.1 coordinate 1,982,524,468, forward strand.
TGCCCCTACATGTCAAGCAGAGTGCTTCTTTGACCCTCTTCAAAAGGAGTTTGATGATTGGATGGGAGATAGGAAATTCACTCCAGGGATCACGTCAGTTGCCCTGCTAGACAGGGGTCCAGGTAAGTAAATACTGTGGGAAGAAATAGCCAGGGAATTGTTATGGCTAGGTTTGTATAGGCCCTAGGGCCAATAGCCTACTACCAACCTATGAACCTATGAACAGTACACAACTGGTTTATTATTCATATCAGTTTTTTCATTTCTAGTTCTCCAATTCTTTGATGATTTCAGTATATTGTCCCTTGAAAAGCTGTCTAGTTGATAATGCAATTTAACACTTTAGATCTTATTGTCTACTGACCAAATAATGATTTCATGGTCAGAATTTCATATCAGTTCATAATACAAGTCAGTAAGATTCATATCATTTCTTGCTAGGACTATAGTGCTGTTCCTTGTACTGAAATCAACATGTTACCTAAAGCTATCCTATAATAACAGTTTGAGGATTTTTGGTTTGTTGTTTCCAAATGAGTAAATATATCCTAATCTAAATATTAAATATCCAGTTATAATAGTTTCACAACCAGCAATAACATGTTTCACTTCATGAATAAATAATCAATGTTCTCTCAGTTGGAAAATTGAGCTTTGATAAACTCCTATAAGCATTAAGGAGCATGCTGCCACTATTTCTGAAGGTGCACTGTTTATTATAAAACTAGGCAAATATTAACATATATTGAAACACCCCATCCTTTTTTCTTTCCTGTAATTATGTAATCTCTCATAACCAGATATTATTATTGGAGTATTAATATTATTAAACTATGTTCAGTGCTTATACTTCTTTGAGTTCCTTTTTTACGTAAACTAAAAACTAATTCATTTATCTTACTATTTCATCTTTAAGCATTTGTTCGCAAGAAGTTGTTTTCCTTCATGTAAATTTTTCCTTCTTACAACTTGGTACCTCTGAAAAAGATTTAACAGTACAGCTTATTTGATTTTGATCTCAAAATGGTATTCCCCACATGCTTTAAATGTGTTTTATTTCTTGCAAATACTTATCTTTATTGCAAAAAAGAAAAATTCCCATGTATAAATATATAAACTACCTCTTAAGGCAGCTAATCATGTCAGTTCACTATTCAAAATACGTGTTCACCTTCTGCTTTGTACCAATATCACATTGGCACAAAATTTGCAAGGCAATTCATCATACCTAGAAATATATGTAAAGCCAGCTTGTCTATTGAATTTGTAATATGCAAAATTGCTTTGGAGTTTTGGTATGAGGTTTCAGTAATCCTGATCTTTGAATATGTCATGTATTTGAGATTTATCACACTTATTTTACGTTAGCTCTTATTTATCTTGACAGGGTGCTATATTAGTGCATGTAGCAGTTGTCACTTGTTATGCCTGACCCAACAGTAACAGATCATCATTTGTGTTTACAGCACCTTCTCAGTCTTCAGTGGCCTCTGCAAAATTTCTTTAGAATTTTTCTAGTGTTGATAAAACGCCAAACTGAAACACAAGAAATATTTATCTCTCTACTGGTATATTAAAATTGCACTATTTGGAGATTTATTCATCTAACTTTATCTACCAGAATCTATGCTCATATCTAGTATTAAAAGAACTCAGTATATGTCATTTTTTTCTACATTTCTTTAGACACAAAGAATGATGCTTTCTTTCTTTCTTTCTTTCTTTCAATCAATTTATTCAGATCTTGTACAGAAATAAAAGCAAGAGTCACGTCTTACATCACAATAGTAGTCATAACATTCACTCATTGTCTTGGTTCTAACTGTTTCTTCTGTATGCTTCAGTTCTGCCCATATCCACTCCTGAGAGGGACTATTCCAAACAGATACTGGTACTTTCTCAGCAGCCAATATCACTGACATAACATAAGGATTTATTTGTACATGACATTCACATGGCAGCCCTCCTAACCTGTAAATAAATAAATGCATCAAATTTATAATTGCTAAGGCTAGGGACAGTACCAGAAGTAAATGGTTATGCAACTGTATAACTGGTTCTGTAGGCATACAATCTTTGCTTTCATGCTATGAATTTGTTTTACTATTCAAAGCTTTTATCAAGCGAAAAAACAAAAAATACTAGGAGAATTAGCTTAAGTACAGCACTTTGAAACAATGCCTTATAATTCTTAATTTTATAGTCATGCTAGCAGCATTATCCAAATGGATTTACTTGTGATCCTGAATATAATAGGATAATTGGATAATCGAATAATTGGATCTGCCCATGCTCCTTAGTACTCTTTCCCATTCCCTTCTCCCCAGTCTTAGTAGACTTTTTCTTGATCTATCTTACTTCCCTTCCTGCATTGCCTACTTTTTAGCCTAACCCTTCTATAAGTCCTTAAGCTTCTAATGTTCCTTCTCTCTTTTCTTAAACTAACCTTTATCTATCCCAGAAATTATAACTGAAATTTACTATGTCTCTTCCCAGAAAGTGTATACAGTTTTTATAACTTATTACTTAATCTGTAGTATATTTTTCATGCACTATTAGTAATATACATATTAGGAACTCTCTTCTATCTTCTATATAATGTATATTCATCTTTATTGCTTGTTTTATATTTACTTATTTTCTTTTATTGTATACACAAATTGTACTCCTCTGTGGTTGTCTTAGTCTTTGTAACCAATGTTGATTTGTAATTTTGTTTAAACTACACTGTGGAAATTTTCTCCTCAGGCCTCTGCTGAAAATGGGCTTGTACCCAATTGAACTATGCCAGTAAACAAATGTCAAATAAATAAATAGACAACAATGTGCACAAATCTTATTTTGTGTCTGTCAAATGCAGTGTTTCAGCAGTATCTTCTGACATATTAGCCTTCACACCTGTACTTATATTCTTCAAACTAAATACTTCAAAAGTATCTTGAGCTGTATTACACTCTATACCTGTTAACTGATTTAATTGTTCACTAGTAATTTCACTTGTTCTAAGAATACACAGTGTTTTGATAAGGTCAGCTAAACTTCTTAATACCCTAACTCTTGTTTAGTGATTTCTTGTGCCACAAAGTTTTCTGCCAGTTCTGAATGTACCATAAATATCACAAGGTCTGCATTCTTAGGCTTAGTTTTTTAGCTTGGTAACATAAGGACATAGAGCATGTCTAGGAATTTTTGTTCCTGTGAAGAACAAATGTGAATAAATCACACATTCTTTCTAAATGCCCTGTATTTCCTGAACTTCTCTGTGATTGTTGTTATTCTGCCTTTTTCCTGTTCAAATAAAGCAAAAAAAAAAGGCGAAAAATATCTTTAGGGATCATTCCCAGAGGCATGGAGAAATGTAGCATACTGTACCTTTTCAGAGTTCTTAACTTTTCTATTCAGAGTAAGAAATAATGTGAATTATTTCTTGGCTCAAATAATATCTTGTGGTTGTAACCAGTCTATTTAAAACAAAACAAAAAAGCGAGCTGACAAACAGAGCGGTAAAATTCAAACCAAATGTATTTAATGAGCGCTTTCAGAAAGGCTAGTACCTTTCCTTCTTCAGGCATACAACAAACCAATTAAGCAGCATTATATATCAAATGCACCATGCTTATTCAATTAAAACAATCAACAGCCATGACTTAAAAGGGATATTTCCCATTTAAAATTCTTCTTTTTGTGGCAGACACAAATAACGCAAACGGACAAAAACCAAGCAAGCATAACTTCAAGCTCACAATAATAGAAGATCATAATCTGAAGTTAGGCATTCGCTACAAATATATTGTATTAAATACTCATTAGATAGGCTTTAAGTAAACATTCAGCATACGACTGCATATAATAAACTTGCTATGATATTGAAACATTTTGATTATTCCATAAATAAACAAGGGCTATACGAGCAAAGAAGCTTAATGAATATTAAAAATATTAAGAAATCCAAAATCTATATTAGAAATTATATTTTAAAATGACATATGCATTTATTAAAAATACTACTAAATATTAGTAAAAGCAGCTACAGTTAACGCACTACAGGTATTATAAACCTGTCTAGTTGAACTTTCAAGAAACAAAGCAGGAAATAAATTACTTTATTAAATCATAATAAATTTTTATATATAAAGAAATCACGTTCTACTAATGTGAACCGATCTCATGCTAAAGCTAAAACTAAAACTAAAAAAGAGGCACAATCTAAAAATTCTATTTGCTAAGGCATGATACCAAACTTATAAGTTGAAAACAGGTTAATTACCTTTTTAGGGCTAAATATTTCAAAACGCATTTAACAGACACAAAATCATTCAGTCCTGGCAGTACATAAGCTGCCGTTCTAATTTGCCAAAATAATTCTTCCATTTCCAATTTAAGTTGCCAGGGACCACCTCTTTGGTCAACTAAAACTTGTTGTAAAATGGCAAATTTAAAACTATGATCAGGGCAATCTACAAGATGTCTTGCAAGAGCGTTTGTGGTGTCATGCTTACTAATAGCATACTGGTGTTCATAGATGCACTGCTTAATTTTCCTCTCTGTTTTTCCTGTATAGAAAGCAGCGCATCCTTGACCAATAGCAGAATAAACTACCCCTTTTGTTAGACAAGAAAATTTGCCTTGAATTTTATAATTCTTATTCCTAATTTTGACATGTTTTTCAGTACTAAGGTGCCTACATTGTTGGCAGGCTCCACACTTAAACATTCCTGTAGTTCTACTCAATATAACTTTATTTTGGTATTCGAGAAGGGCTTTGATATTAAGACCTCGCCTATAGGTTATTTTAGGTTTATCCCCAAGAAGTTTCATCAAACTACTATCCTCCACTATTAATGCATAATTTTTGTTTGGAATTTCCCTTATAAAAGAACTATCAAGGCTATAAGTGCATAGGAAGCTAGTATGGAGACTTTTTATTTCTAAACTGGTGGTACAATGCCTTTGGCCTTCAGCTGCATCATTATTATCAGAGATGTTTACAGACAGGAGGGGTTTAAAATGCCCTGTATACCGCTTTAAAGTAACCTCAGATGAAATTTTTGCTGCCATAGATAAAGGGTAACCTCTCTTGATGAACATAGATTCCAAAAGTTCACATTCATCAATGAAGTCGGTCTCATCAGAGACTATCCTAGCTGCCCTCACCATTTGGCCTTTAACAACCGCTCTCTTTTGATGGTGAGGGTGGCAGCTTGTGAAATGGAGGAATGAGTTGGAGTAAGTTGGTTTTCTATATATGATACTTTTAAACCTGGCTTTTAATACATCCTTATACAGATGGATATCTAGGAAGTTAATATGATCTTGTTGCAAGTTATATGTGAATTCAAAAAAATCGGTCAAGGCTGAAATTGTGGTAATAAAGCCTTGAACCGAATCACTGGAACCTTTCCAAACTAAGAACATGTCGTCTTGGTAACGTGTGTACCAAGCGACATTGTTCTGAAATAAACTGTTATTGAAAAGAAGGGTCTTTTCCCAGTGTGCCATAATACAGTTAGCGAAACTCCCTCCACAGGGTGACCCCATGGCCACCCCCGTCTTTTGTAAGTAAATTTGTCCATCGAACAACATAAAGTTGTTGGTCAAGACTATTTCCAAGAGAGTTTCGACTACGTAGATGGTGTTTTCACTAACTTGTCTCTCCACCATAAAATCTCTAATCCATTCCAAACCTAAACTTTGGGGTATAACCGTGTAGAGATCCTTAACATCTATTGTTAGAAACTTGTATTCATGATGGAAAGGAATATTGCTTAGCTCAGTCAAGAAACTCCAAGAGTCTTTGCAAATTTGCAATTCTTGTTCAACTAAAGGTCTTAAAATACTATCAACATATTTTGCACACCCGTAAGTAATAGAATTTCTCCCGTCGACAATTGGTCTAAATGGGGGTTCTATGATCCGTTTATGTATTTTGGGTGTGCCAAATAGGACTGGTATTCTAGGACCTAACATGGTCAAATAATTATATAGATCTAAATCAATAGAACCTTCCAAGAAGAGGTCTTGGAGCGTAGACTTAATCTTTCTATATGCTGTATTTAACTCATTATGACTGACTAATTCATAATCTGTAGTGTTAAGAAGTTTCTTCATGTTCTCCACATAGATGTTATAGTCCATAAAGACCAACCCGACACCTTTGTCTGGTTTCATCACTCTTATATTGCAGTCCCGTAATAGCTTAATAAAGTCACGTTGATAATTGTTGATGCTACTATTAGCTTTCCTATTAATAGTATTGTTGTTACTTAGGGCTCTGATGTCGATCTCACACATCTTCTCAAACAAAAATAAATTGGAATGAAGTGGTGGGTTGAACAAACTTGAAACCCTGAGTGGGTTTATGAGAGTAGAGCTTGCCCCCATAAGAGCATTCAAGCTGAGTTTACAAACAAATAATTCCAGATCTATTATTGTCTTTACAAGGTCCATATTACAATCTGGAACAAACGTCAGGCCCTTGGAGAAAAAATCGACCATATCTTGAGGTATATTTAACTCAGTGTAATTATAAATATGGAAGTCCCCTTCAGAACTTGACTTTATTTGTGGACTCCCTAGGGTTGGTTGGATTATCTCCTGCGCTGATTTCGTTTGTTCCGCGACCGACCCTGATTCTTGTTCGATCTCAACTTCACTTTTTGGTTGTTCTGCCCCATTGAAAAACCCTGCTGATAACTTGTTCCTGGCTGATTAATGTCAATACTCTCATGCTGATGTTGAATACGTAAATTCTTACTACTGTTATTGTGAATTGTGTTGTTATTAGAAATGTTATTGACTCTCTCACTCCTATGGAGAGTCGGTCCTTGTTCCATATTGGTGTTAAGTTCTTCATTTTGAGAGGTATCATTAGACTGTTGAATGTTACCAACAGACTCATAAGGGGCTTGGTTAAAAACAGAGGGCTGGAAACTTGCAGGTGGACGAAGGTATGCATTTTTATTTGCATACTGGCGGACATCTCTTACAATTTTTTTCTTTTTAATATTCAGCAGTTTAGCCATAGTGGCTTCAATGCTGATAAAAATCCGCATAAAATCATACTTATAGCGAGGAAAATCCACACTGGATTTAATTACATGTTCCAGTATTTCCAACTCGCTTTTAAGAGTGTCAACCTCAGTCTTATAATGATTAATCAATAAACAAATAAATTCAAGCCCTTGTTTATCAAATAAATTTAGAAGTGCACAATGGAAGTCGGACCCTTCCAAAAGGCCAACAGGATACCTCCATTGTCTGAGCCCCTTTGGAATAAGTTATTTTGCCAAACACTCCTCTAAATACGCTATTTCAAGCTGTAACTTTCTACAGTGAAATAACTTGTTATCAAAGTCATTGATAGTAATGGTAATGTTACTCACCAAAGGAACTTCTTCCTGGAGTGGAGTATCCCGAATAGTATCATTAAGAAAATTATTATTGCTCAAAAAATTCCCAATAGAGGGAAGGGAATTATTTCCTGCTTCTTCAATATTATCGATACTATTACTATTAGCAGCCTGCTGGACTCGTAGCCTTTGATTCGATTGAATGTCTCTCAAAGCCGTAGCACTACCAGCTACTTTATCCCTGGGTGCTTCGTTGTTTGTTGCTGCTGCTTCTAAGGCCTGATTACTATCCAATTCACTTCTTCAAGTTGTGGAAACACCAACATCACCTCATGGGCTATTTCCAATGCAAGCTATGCTCCCACCATTGGCAAGACTGTCCATTCTCTGCGTTAAAGTGTCTACCCGGCCCATGAGAACTTGGATTAGGGCCGTTAAGTTTCCGACGGCGTTCACCTCACCGGTTGAAATATTATCATTAATGTTGACATTAATTCTACTAACAGGCTCTTCCTGTGAAAACAATGAGCCTTGCGAAGCTGCTCCTGTTTCACTCGCCATACTACAAACTTAAGACAATGAGAAAACCACCAAACTGTTTAAAACAAAACAAAAAAGCGAGCTGACAAACGGAGCGGTAAAATTCAAACCAAACTTATTTAATGGGCGCCTTCAGAAAGGCTTATACCTTTCCTTCTTCAGACATACAACAAACCAATTAAGCAGCATTATATATCAAATGCACCATGCTTATTCAATTAAAACAATCAATAGCCATGACTTAAAAGGGATATTTCCCATTTAAAATTCTTCTTTTTGTGGCAGACACAAATACATTTAAAAGCATACAAGATAGGGTCACGTTACAGAAACACCTATAGCAATATACTAAACTCACAGTAATCAACCCATATCCACCCCATACAAACATTCATTACATGGCTAACAACAATAAATGGGCGGATAAATCAAAATTCACTTCCGTTATTTTAAAAATGGCCTTATTAAAATAAACATTTAATAACATTGATTAATTGCATCAGGAATATATCAGGCACAAATGGAATGAATAAAATCACAGTGCCTTATATCATTTTGCATAAACAGATCACATAAGCAAACAGTTGCAGTGACGCTATAGGGCGGAGTCTTGTGATTGCAGACTTGCGAGCATGTTAGCGGCTGGAGGGTTGGATTGATGGCCTTTTACCTTTCGGGACTTGCTGCCTCATGAAATTACTTCTGAAAAAGAAGCTGTACTAAGGTAACTGCATCCTATCTATCTTACCTAGTCCTGAATAATGCTATGATGGGGCTAAGCTGAAAATGTAGAGTAATGAAATTTAAATTTAATACCTTCGACATAGCGTCACTGCAACTGTTTGCTTATGTGATCTGTTTATGTGAAATTATATAAGGCACTGTGTTTTTATTCATTCCATTTGTGCCTGATATATTCCTGATGCAATTAATCAAGGTTTTTAAATGTTTACTTTAATAAGGCCATTTGTAAAATAACAGAAGTGAGTTTTGATTTATCTGCCCATTTATTGTTGTTAGTCATGTAATGAATATTTGTATGAGGCAAATATGGGTTGATTACTGTGAGGTTAGTATATTGCTATAGGTGTTTCTGTAACATGTGACCCTATCTTGTATGCTTTCAAATGTAATAGTTTTAGTTAACTTTTTTATAGTCTGAAGAAGTTCGACCAGAGAGCCGAACGAAAGTGTGCATTGGATTAAAAGCAACTAATGCATACTTAGTGGTTTAGCCATGGCTTTCTTGACAGTTTTCATTTTTAAAAAGTCTAGTTCATTTTTGTACGCTGCATCATGTAGTATATGATATTTTGTCAGAATGTCAAGTATACAATCAAGACACTGAATACATGCTCCAGCCTCCATGAGGTAATTTTTCAGACTGCCTTTCTAGAAGTAATATATAAGACATGAGATGGGGTTTTCTATAGATCATCATTAATATTTTTAAAGCAATATGCCACCATACACTACACTGATCTTTCTTTCTGACCTGTGAAGTCAGGTGTGGTACCACAAGTGTTTTTTCATTTGCCCAGAAAAAAAATGAATCCTGATGAACATGGAAAAAGATGAAAGCTTCTCTACACATCTGTATACCTCACTCTGGATGATTATATGGCACAACTTTATCAGTGGCAGTGCAGATGTTGTAGTTCATTTTAAACTACTCAGAGTCTGGCTGCCTATTTCTCTTGATGCATATTTCTACATAGCATTTCATTGACTGTGTCACAAATCCAAAGTTACATAAATATCATATGTCGGATCTAAATGACAATCACGTTTGGAAAAGATTTTTTTATAATTAACAAACATGTTATACTCCACTCTTTTTTATGACTAGTTAATGCAGATTATAGGCTCATAGCAGCTTACTAGGCTAATGGCCCTAGAGCTCTTACAAGCCTAGCCAAGTACAACCCTTCTTCCCAAGAAAATCAAGGTATTAAGCAGAACTTAAGTCAACAACTACTGACCCTCTGCAAGAGGGACACAAGTGAGACTCCTAGGGTGAATTTGTGGTTTCCCATCAAATCATCTAAATTATGTTTAATTATGCTTAAATTGGGTCAGCAAGGGGCTCTGCTTCACCTGAATTGGAAGTTTGTTGCAGAAGAGAGGTAACCTCTGTGAGTCATTTCTGTCTGTCCTGCAAGTCCTGTTGATGTCACATACTAGGTTGAGTTCCCTAACGCAAGTGTATCTTATACCATTTGATTTATGAATGTGTATCATTTCCATTGGAGCAGGATATGAGATTGCTTTATATGCAAGGCACAGGTAACCTCTGAGTAATCTGTAAGACATAGAGTATAGTGACAGTGATTTCAGTCTGTCCACATATGACATATGCTGAAGACCCTGAATTTTCTTTATAAGAAACCTTTGAGGACTTTCCAGTTGCTGCAGGTGCCTGATAAGATACATACCAAAGGTAGCATTGTACTCTCTTATTGGCCTGGTGAGTGAGGAGTACAGGGAGGTTATAACCTCTTTTGTTCTGGATGCAATACCCTTACTTATGAGGTGGGCAAAACAGAAAGCCTTTCTTACCACTGTGGAGATGTAGTGGTCAAAGGAAAGTTTGCTGTCAACCTGCGTGCCCAAATCTCTCAGCACTTATTGCATGATTAGGGTATTGTTATTAATGGGGTAATCTGCAGGGATGTTGCCCTTGCCAAAGGGGATGATAATGCATTTTTTTGCATAGAGTTTTAGCCCATGGCTTTGCCACCATTCGTTTGCCTGTGTAAGTCCCTCTTGTAGTGAGACCAAATTCTCTTGGACTTGGTTATACTTACCAGAACATTCAACCAGCCTTTCTACTCTTCTTTGTTGTTGCAGGTGATTGTATTCATAGGATCACAGGATCATAGGAAGTTGATAGGCTATTGGCCCTGAGGCCCTTACAAGCCTAGCCAAGATTTTAGCCCATGTTCCAACAAGTCAGCACCCGATGCCACTGTCCACTATGGACACAGGTTGAATCCCAGGGATCTATTTTATAGGATCATAGGAAGGTATTCTTTGTGTGTGTGTGTGTGTGTGTGTGTGTGTGTGTGTGTGTGTGTGTGTGTGTGTGTGTGTGTGTGTGTGTGTGTGTGTGTGTGTGTGTGTCTGTGTGTGTGTGTGTATTACTGTCTAAGTAATACCTCCTTTTTGTTTTCTTTTATATTTTCTGCTACATATGCATAGCTGTATAATTTTGTACAATACTGTGCCAATATTTCCTGTGATGCATGAGAACACTAAGTATGAAATGATGAAATGTGTGTGGAATGATGTTTTCAAAATACTGTGTTGTGCATGTTACACAGTGTTCAGGTATAACTACTTCACAAACACAGAAATATAGCAATTCATGGACATTGACATTTCCTTTGCTATACAAATGTGCCTGATTTGATAGTGCAGAAGTAATACAGCACTTCAGTAAAGTTTGTGCTGGTCATTCACTTGGCACAGTACCCCACCCCACCTCCTAACTAGAGCGTAGTGCTGAGACTTCAGCCATGATGTGCGTGCAGATAGAAATACTTTTGAACATCTGTGTTAAGCAACTGTATTTGTTATATTTTTATGGCCTAAACAAAACTGGATTCATGTAATGTAACTATTAAGTCATACTAATGCATTTTAATGAGTCATACTAATACATTTTAATGTGTAATTTTAATTTTATTTTCATTAATTATAAATACATTACCAAATATTTTTGTAACTCATGCATGATTTACAGAGCTACATTTACAAATTATCATTTTAATAAATATATATCACATTTGTATATATTCTTAAAATCTGTTAACCCATTATGAATATCCATCTTTTTTAAAAAAAATGCATGTACAATTACAAACATGCTCATGATTTTCTCTGCATTTCATAATAGCATTACAATTAATAGTTTCAGGTGCACATATCTTTCTTAGAAAATACGTCTAGTTATGGAAACTTGTTAAACTTTTTTATTGCTAATATGTCTCAATGTAATATTGAACATTAAGAAACATTTATTTCACTTACTGTAGAACTCTGGCCTTCTTGGCTCTGTCTGATCCACCCACTTGGACAGCTGGTCAGCCCTTTGCTTCGGCAAGTCTTCAAACCAGTGACAGCACTGCTGGTCAGACTGTATTATATTTGTCAGGATTGACAGGTCATCACTCATCTCCTGCTAGATATCAATTTTATCCAAGTTGTATGAGATGTGCATGCCATGGTCTTTTCCCAATAATAATCATTGAGAAGGTAAAGCATTGTCATGGTCTCCTTGTCGCACCAGCTAGGAGTACAGTCTCATGCCTTCACAGGTGATGCCAGTGCTAGAACAGCAATGAGGGAAGCATGGTCAGGGGTGTGTTAATCAGGGTTAGAACCACTCCCTGTGAGGTGTGACATCACCTTAGCCAAATCCTGTTTATTAGCAGTGACATTACAACACCTATTGATATTATTGGCAAGTTTGGTTTAATCAAAACTGCTTTGACACATACTTTTTATTCTTAAAGAAAACCAGTTCCCTTCTATGCTTGATTAAAATGAAAATAAATTAATAATTGCTATTGCTAATGCTCATTAGTAAAGGTTATTTTTGCACCCTAACACCAGTATGTCTCATTTAGTACAGCAGAATTTTTCTTTTAAGTTTTATCTTTTCGGGGTGGTGGAAATAAATGTCACTATGTGTGCTAATTTTTAACTGTTATGAAGTTATGATTATTTGAGGTGCTGGAGTTTGACACACAACATTTGATGGACAGGGATTACACTTCAGATTGCTTCAAAGCTGACATTCAGATTACTCTGTTTTGTGTTTTTTAACTACATTCTGATTTTGGTTAGTCTAAGGCCATTCACCCATTCCTTTGGTAAGCTTGTAACAGCTGTGAAGTGCGATCTGTGGAGCTGTCTACAGCATGTCCATGTCACTCTGATGTGTGTTCATGTTACTTAGGCCACACATTCATCATTGGTGAAAAAGTTAAATTTGCCAATACATGTCAGGACACAGTTGCATAATACTACGATTCATAGAGATGAGTATAAATTAGCCTAATTTGCATATCATGTGTGTAGATGGCCCTGAATTTTCACCAATAAGTTGAGCTTCACCATAATAATTCTGCAATTGCTGAAATAGATGGCAAATGCATTAGGATACTACAGACTTATTACAGTAAGGAAATATTTTAAAAAATATAATTTAATAGGAAATACTTCAAAATATCATATCATTATTGAGTTAAAGGTCATATTTAATGTATTTATGTATATGATATGCATGTTATGATAGCAGTGACTAATAGGTTCATAGGTTCATAGGTAGGTACTAGGCTATTGGCCCTAGGGCCTATGTAAGCCTAGCCAAAAATGTACCCTGGCTTTCGCCACCAAAGAAAATTATTTTCTGGATTTCTGCCATTTGGATAGTTGGAGTTCATGACAGCAGCAGTGTGAATGATTATTGATGACAGAAATTGATCATTAGTGTGGTATTTACTGATTGTGTATACATGGGTATAAATACAGTAATTTACTACTGTTGGGTATAAATGCAGTAATTTACAACTGAAGTTGTTCAGCGCTAAGGATATCAACAGGCATGTGTGATGAATTGAAGATGAGAACATGACACTGGCAGAAGGTAGGGTGAGGATGATTTTTGTGACAAAACTGATTGCATTCATTACCTGAATGAACTCTAAGTAATATATTGCAATTTTCTATGTCTATATTGAGATTTATGTATGTAATTATATGGTTTGTGTTAACTAACATTTTTATTTAATGTGGGTATCAGGAAGACTTGGCCAGTGTTTTGTACTTTAAAAGCTGATTACAATAAAATAGTATTGTCACACTTTCTAACTCTGGCCCTTTTTCTTTTTTTTTTTCCGCACATATAGTAATGATGGAAAATAAGGAATCAAAGCAGGGAAAAGATAACTTCAGTCATGAGGAAACTGTGTCTATTGCAGCACTTAGGACAAATGGTAAACTTCTTTTTGGTTAAGAGGAATCCAGACAAGCTGAGAGTAATGAGGCCTGGAATCAAGAAGCTGCTGAAATGAACACAGTGGGTGGTAGAAATCAAGCACTGGCATAGTGAAAGAAAAGGGCAAATGATAAGGTAGCACATGGTACAAAAATGTCATTTCCATACCACTGCAGGAGGGGAGCTCCCAATCTTATTCAGTTAACACCAGATAAGGAATAACTTCTATCTATACATGAGGTTGACTATGACACAGAAGATGGTGGAACAGGAATAATATGAGGTGGTGTGGGCACTGCTCCATCTTACCGATGTTGAAGCAGCAGCAACACTCTGCTTATTAAGGTTGGTTTGAAATTAGTAACGTATATTTATATAGAGAGAACTGAATACTGACAAGGAATTATGTAATTAAAGATGCCACAATTAATTATTATTAACCTTGTACATCAGTAAATAATGGATATGAAGGCAGTGTGCATGGGAAATGTCCCACTCACCCCCTTTTAAGCATACTTTACAGTATGCTATTCAATTATTGTTAATATTTTCAAATTTTTACAGGGTCAGCATCAAAAACAAACAGTTCAACTACAACAATAAAATTAGATGATAACAGCAGCTGAATGGATGTTACTGCTGCTGCTGATGATGATGATGACAATGACTGCAAGCAGTTATAGTTACCCCTGCCCCAAGACTCATTCCCATCGTCATCATGGACCAGCACTTCCCATGACTTCTCTAGCTAGCCTGATTGAGATGGGTATCTTTAAACAGTGTATGAATTGTGTCATGCTGTCTAACGATCATCTATTACTCAAACAGCTTAACACAGTGTGTGCGAAATGTACATATATAATATCCCTGGATGTAAGACTCACACACACAGTAAACTCAAATATCAAAACTTTCAGCAGTGCGCCACACATCACACTTTTGCAAAGCCATCACAATATACATAATTCATAGTATGCTGTGATTTAAAGATTAACTTTCCTAAACCTCAGAGACCTCCAAAACACAACACAGGCACAAAGCACACTCAGCATATTAAGCCTACTACCTCACATAGCACAAGGAGTCCCAAAGACACAGATGCTGAGCCCATAAGGCAGGCTTCATTCCAACCTAAACATTCTTGTTATAGGTGCCTCCATTGTAAGACATACAGATATGCCTCTTACAAGGCCGAGCAAGGAAAGAGTGATGGTTAGTTAGATAGATAGATCACACTTGCACTCAAGTCCTTGAACAAGTACCAGTATGACTCTGTCATACTTCATGTCAGTGTCAATGACTTGAGGTGTACCTCCCC
The DNA here is from genome assembly GCF_019279795.1 of Protopterus annectens. Lineage (NCBI taxonomy): Eukaryota > Metazoa > Chordata > Ceratodontiformes > Protopteridae > Protopterus > Protopterus annectens. The sequence goes on from NC_056735.1 coordinate 1,982,539,679, forward strand.
AGATTATATGACTCTATGAAGAGAGACATGATGAAGCTCTCAGACTTTGTGTCCAAGGCAGGTATGAGTGTAGTATTGATCAGCATTCTATACCAGGGAGGATGCTGCAATATGAGCACAAAATAATTGACTTCAATAATTGGCTTAGCTTTTGGTGTCATTCAAAGGTGGTCCAATATTTGTCAGCCTGGGAAGATATGACTAACAGACCACACTGTTTCACCAAGGATGGCCTGCATCTTTCCCTTCTAGGGTTTCGATTATTGGCAAAGACCACCCCACAATTCAGTTTTTAGGCAATGACAGCCTATTAAACATACCATCATAACAAAACAAGCAAAGGAAAATATGAAGGTGTTACTGATCAATACTAGGAGCCTGAACAAGAACCACCACTCCCTCCAAGCCCTTCTCATCCTGGAAGACACTGACATCTGTGTAGTGACTGAGACGTGGTTTAAAATAGCAGAGACAGCTCTGGCTGTGCAGGGCTATAACATCTTCCACATGTTTAGACCAGCTACCATGCAGGAAAGAAAAATATTGGAGGTGTATCATTATACATCCAGAAGAGACTCACATTAAGGCTAGTAAAGCCGAATGATGCATTAGAGCTTGTTCATGTCCAAATAAACATCAGAAAGTTCCCATACCATATATACGCTAGTTATAGAACTCCCTGTCTGACAAAAAAAGCCACAGTGCCTATCTAGAAGAACTAGAATCACTCAGTATTAAATCCAATACAATTTTCCTAGTTGATCTAAAGTATCCGACTATAGACTAGGAAACCTACACTGCCACTAGTGCCCAAGCACAAAGATTCCTGGTTATTGTCAATACAAATGCTCTGAAACAATTAGTCAGAGTATCCACTGGAGTGAAAACATCTTGGACCTTGTCCTTACTAATATGGGAGCATCTTGCACTATCCCTTGTGTATCTTCATCACTTGTTAGGTCTGATCATAAAGCTGTCTCCTTCAAAATAAAACTGAAACCAAATATCTCTTCCATCAAAGGTACCTTTAGAAATTTCTTTAAGTCAAACTACCTGATCCTAACTGATGCATTGGCAAGCTTCAAATCCCCACCAAACCCTGCTAACTCCACTGAATGTGCAGAAATTTACACCATCACACTATACCTGCATGTAAACAATTGCATAGATACAGCTATACCCCATAAGAACAAGTGCAGGGCAAACACCAGACACAAACCTACATGATGAAACTATAAAATCAACAAGTTTTATAATAAAAGGAAAATAATTTTGAGCAAAAGTAAGAAGAGAATTTCCCAGTATGCTAGAGCCCTTGTCACTGATATAAACAAACAGCTCAAGAGCTTAATAAAACCCACCAAAGCAAAGTTTAAGATTAAAAAAGCTACTCAAGCCAAAGACAATCACAAGGCATTTTTTAGTTATGTTCATACTCTTAAATGGACAATGCAGCAATGCACTGAGCTGATTGCAAATTATGTTACCTGCACTGAAGCTAAAGATATAGCAAACCTACTGGCCAGTAAATTTAGCTTTAACTTTACCCCTCTCTTCCCTCCATCTGTTCATAGGTTCATAGGTTGGTACTAGGCTATCGGCCCTCGCTATTTCTTCACACAATAGTTACTTCCCTGGGTCCCTGTCTAGCAGGACAACTGACGTGATTCCCAGGGTGAATTTCCTATCTCCCATCCAATCATCAAGGTTCCATTTGAAAATGAAAAAGGCCAAAGAGGTGCTTTGCTTGACATATATGTACAGTCTGTTCCAGAGTCTGGGGAGTCTCTGGGTGAGGAACCTATCCCTCTAGTATGTTTTGTTCATTGTGATGACAAGGTTTAGATCCCTGGAGATGTGGCTCTGAGGGATTGGGATTTCTTTAAGTGTAGCATGTCCAACAGCTCTGGGTTTGATATGGCCTTGTATGTTAAGCAGAGATCGCCTCTGAGTAGATGATATGTGACAGAATATAGCTGGAGTTTTTTTAGATGGTCAGCATAGGGCATCTGCTTTAGGCCTGTGATTCTTTTAGTGAGGTATTTCTGCGGCCTTTCCAGTTGTTGTAGATGTCTTGAGAGGTACATACCAAATGGGGCGTTGTATTCTATAATGGGTCTAATGAGGGATGAGTACAGTGGGACAATGACCTCCTTTTTTCTGGATGAAAAGCCCTTAGTGATAAGGTGTGCTACATATAAGGATTTCCTGACTGTTGTGGTGATGTAGTTATTGAAGGTGAGATCACTGTCCACCTCTGTTCCTAAGTCTCTTATCACACTTTCAGTGTTTAGTGTACTGCCATCTATGTGGTAATTCCAATTTTTCCAAAGGGGATAACTATACATTTCTTGGCATTGAGCTTGAGCCCATGGCTCTGGTACCAAGCATCTGTTTCTGTAAGGCCCTTTTGTAGAATATCCACATCATTTGGAGATTCAATAATGGCTCCCAGTTTGCAGTCATCTGTGAACTTTGTTAGCCAGAGTTCCTTAGTGTTGGTCTGTACTTCAGAGAAGTAGATGTCAAACAAGAGTGGTACCAGGACTGAACCTTGAGGTACTCCACTTGTCACTTGTCTGGAGCTGGATTTGGAGTTGGCTGCTTTTATAGTGTGTGTTCTGTCAGCATGCCAGTTGGCAACCCATCGAGTGATGTAGGATTAATGCCCAGCTTAGTAAGTTTATCTGTAATTCCAGAGTTAGGGATGGTATCGAAGGCCTTGGCGAGGTCCAGATAGGCTGTGTGGACTGCCTTACCCTCATCCACAGCTCTGGAGACTGATTCAAAGAAGTCAGTCAGGTTCAGGAGACAAGATCGGCCCTTCATGAACCCAAACTGGGTGGGATCCAGTGTTTGAAGGTTGCCAAAGTCTTTGTTTATAAGTTCCATGATATTGCGTTCCATGGTCTTGCAGATCAAACTTGTCAGACTGATGGGGCAGTAATTCCCAGGATCCAAGGTGAATCCCCCCTTGAGGAGTGGGATAACTGTAGCTGTGTGCCACTCAGTGGGCATGAAGCCTGAGGTGTGTTCGTCAACATTTACCTGAAACTGGCTCACTTCCAGCTATCAGACTAGACCAAGTCCCAAAAGTGCTATCAAAAGTTAAAAGTACTGCATCAATGGGTTTATAGGTTCAAAGGTTCATAGGTTGGTACTAGGCTATCAGCCCTAGGGCCTATACAAGCCTAGCCATAACAATTCCCTGGATATTTCTTCCCACACTATTTACTTCCCTGGACCCCTGTCCAGCAGGACGACTGATGTGATCCCCGGGGTGAATTTTCTTTCTCCCATCCAATTGTCAAGGTTCCTTTTGAAGAGGGCCAAGGAGGCACTCTGCTTGACATGTATGGGCAGTCTATTCCAGAGTCTGGGGAATCTCTGGGTCAGGAACCTATCCCTCCAGCATGTTTTGTTTATTGTGATGACAAGGTTTAGATCCCTGGAGTGTGTAGCTCTGAGGGATTGGGATTTCTTTAAGTGTAGCATGTCCAACAGCTCTGAGTTTGACATGGCCTTGTATGTTAAGCAGAGATCGCCTCTGAGTAGACGATATGCGACAGAGTATAGCTGGAGTTTTTTAAGGCGGTCAGCGTAGGGCATCTGCTTTAGGCCTGTGATTCTTTTAGTGAGGTATTTCTGCGGCCTTTCCAGTTGTTGCAGATGTCTTGAGAGGTACATACCAAATGGGGCATTGTATTCTATAATGGGTCTAATGAGGGATGAGTACAGTGGGACAATGACCTCCTTTTTCTGGATGAAATGCCCTTAGTGATGAGGTGTGCCACATAGAAGGATTTCCTGACTGTTGTGGCAATGTGGTTATCGAAGGTGAGACCACTGTCCACCTGTGTCCCTAAGTCTCTTATCACACTTTCGGTGTTTAGTGTACTGCCACCTATGTGGTAATTCACGGGTACATGTTTTTTCCCAAAGGGGATAACTATACATTTCTTGGCATTGAGCTTGAGCTATGATTTAACATGACACTTAGGTGAGGTGCCAGTTCATATTGTAGTTTATGTAGTACACAACCCGGGATGTCATCTGGTCCCATGAATGCTGTATTCTTAGCTTTGGAGAGTGCGTTTTTTACCTGTGTGGCCTGACAATATCCCTGGATGCATCTTAAATATTGTGAAGCACACCCTTAACAACACTGTTCAATCTCAGCCTCCATACTGGTTTTGCACCAAGCGAGAGTAGACCAGCTACAGTCATCCCCCTGCATAAGGGAGGACCACCCACAGACCCAGTCAATTACAGACCCATAAGTCTGACCACCCTCATATACAAAGCCATGGAAAGACTTATCATGGAATTAATCAGTCTGGGCATAGGGAACCTCCAAACACTGGACCTGCTTAGTTTGCATTCATCAATGGCAGGTTGTGCTTACTCAACCTGATGGATTTTTTTTTAAAAGGTCGCCAAAGTAATGGATGAAGGCAAAACAGTACATGCCACATACCTAAACCTGGCCAAAGCTTTTGAGAAGCTGTAGTCAGTCTTGCAAGGGTCAGAGGACAAGGTACTGTCTGAACACATGGGGCAGATCACATGATCATACCATTGCTACTCAGAACAGTAATATAAGTAGTTAAGGTGAACAAAAACAAAATTTTTCATGCAGGCTATGTCAGCATTCAAATACACCTAGCAGAACCTCACATTCAAGGGCATGATCACAGTTATGCAGCACTGTCAGATCATTAACAGCAGGATCACCTGCATCAAGTTCGTCAGGACACCGGACCAAGTCAACTTACAGTTCTCATAGTAGCTCCTCCTCAAAATTGCACCGTCACCTAGACTATTTATAGGAGATATGTATGACTCATTTGATCTTGAACTACTGTGAATCAGTCTCAAAGACATGGCTATATGTTTAAATGGAATGGGGTTTGGGGGATGAACAAGTGTGCAAATGTATGCATTTATCCCAGTATAACTAGTATGTACATCATCAATGAAAGGTAGACAGAAAGCAATGCTACTTGAATTGCCATTCCTACAGATGTCATTTGCCTACAACATAAAAGTACTAATGCACAAAAATTTTCAGGAGAAATATATCATAAGCAAATGACACATTAACATGAGTATCCTGCCATGTAAACTTACACTGCTGTCACTTCACCCTCCGTACTGCATAAATGATGAATTTTATAATATTTCTGAAGTCAGAAATTATTAGATATGACAGCATAAATCTAATCTGATATGCAATACCAGAGAATAATCAAATACGAGGTGACATAATAAAAAAAGCAGTGTAATTCATTTTCTTTAAATATGCAATACATTAACTCAGAGGGCCGGATTCAATAAAGCCTACACTAAGTGTACACTAAGTGCACACTGTTCTGAGTGAACAGACAACACAGACATAACACATACCTTCTTCCTCCTAATTTTAGTTTTCCTACTGATATTCTAAATATTGACAGGGATTCATCAGGTTACCACAAAGTGTACACAATGTAATATTTCTGAGTGATTAGAAAGCACAAAAAATGTGATAAGAATTTTATTGAATACATATCATGTACGCATAGTATACACTTAGTATGGGCTTTATTTAATCTGGCCCAGAAAGTATTTCACTTTTGGCGATATTCATTACTTTTACATAATTAAGTAATGAGTAAAGCAGAACTTATTCATCAAAGCAGACAAAAATGTGAATTATTTTTTAAATGATGCCTTACAACATCACTGCACAGGAGTCAGTGAGTACTCAGGCATGACATTAAGAAACAATAATATGAGTAACTTTCTAAAAGATAATAAAAATATTTTAAGATGAGAGCGAATATCAGATGTACAGTTACAGCAGACCATGCAACACACTGCATAGCCCACATATATCACTGCATGCATCAGTTATAGTTTATCTGTTTTTTACAATAATTGAAACACTAATTTGAATGTCATGGTCCATAGTTGTGGACTAGATGCCATCTCCTTCCCTGCGCAGATGCATGCCATCATCATTAGTCATAGTGGGAACGGAACTGGGAGCTGCAGGGACAGCATGGGTCAACTCAGCATCAGACCAGCACATGATCACATTATGCAGAATTCAAAATGTAGTGAATATTATGCACACAGTAGCTGGATCATACTATAGGGTCTCCCAGACTCATCCTGGCATCTGAAATGGCTCTTCAGGATAGCAAAGACTCTCTGAATGACAATACAGGTCTGGGAGAGGGATGTGTGTAGGTCACATCTGCAGCCCCACTTGGATTTTTCACTGGAGTCATGAGCCATGGCCCCAGTGGATATTCAGCATCACCTGAAAAAAGAGAAAGAGAGGGGATCAAACAATGTTTAGCATTCAGTAATGGATTTTAATGTGAACAGTACCAAAAATAGTATTTCCCCACTTACCAACAAGATGACCACTGCACTTCCTACCATGCAGAAAGAGGCAGTAAAGTGAGATAGTATTCTAGATATGGGAATCATGTGCACTGCCAGGATGCTAGGCAGAGACGTTGGTGATGCACTCCATACATCACTCACTACCTGGTAAATGATGGAATGGTAGCCTTTCCTAGTATGATACCACTCTTCCAATGGATCAGAAGGGGCTGTAATTGCAACATGGTTCTAACCTATTACGCAGAGTACCTCAGAGAAACATGTCAATCGATAAAAGATGCTCATGGTCCTGGCTTGGTCCTGAAGTGACATCAGCAAATAGATATACTGATCGACACATACCAAGAGTACATCCAGGAACTGCAATATCCTTAAGGCAGAATACCAACAGATCCCCAACGTGTCCCCATTCCATCTCTGGAAGGTCCCCATAGCAAGTACAGTTACAGCTATATATACCTTGGTGTCCACAGGGATAGGAAGTCCATGCATTCCTCCAGTGCCACTTTGGGGGTCAAACATACCCTCTAAATCCATTATAATGAATATCCCTGTCCACTCTAAACCTATAGTGGATTTCCTGATTATCAAATTTATAATAATTAACCCTTTGCTTTCATTTTCATCTTCTTGGCCAGCAAGCACCATTGCACACAAGTGGTTTTGGCCCAGCCAAGACAGCAACTCATACCTGGAAATAGCAAAGCTAGATGCAAGTGAAAACATTTTCACCAACTGCAACTCTGATAGATTCAGTGAGACGTGTCTTTATATAGCATATCTGCAACCAGCACATTAAAGCGGGAAAATCTGACTATGAATCACAAATAGTGTAACGCATACTTCATTATCAACTGAAGATTTACATCATTATTAATTTCCTTCACATTATTTGCACATTTGCATAAGCACATTCAAGGTTATCATGCATTTGTGTAAATGGCCTATATGAATTGCTGCCCATCTGCACTCAGTCATGAAAATTGTGGATAACATCAAGAGTATTTTCATCACTGACTATGAATACAGCCTATTTGTCTCAATTATCACTGTGATAATTCAACATATGATTACTGGGGGATGTATCCTTTTATTCCTGCATTGTTCGTGTAAAAATTAATAAGTTATTAGCTTTTTAATGCTTGTTGTGTTTATTTAAAATAATATTGTAGCTTAATATACTTTGAAGCACATTTACATTTTAGCTTTGTCCCCAGCACATGTTTAAACAGCTTCTCTGAACTTTTCCTGACATGCATATTGAAAATCTGAAATTTGCATACATGTGCTTAGGCCGTAGAGCCATCTAAAAGCACTGACTCATGTAATGGAGAGTCATACACCCTCTCATCAATAAATGCATCCAGATTCCTTTTAAAACAATCCAATCCCTGAACTGATATTATATGTACAGCACATTATTCCAAAGATTAGTCATCTTAATAGTAATAAACAGATCAAATAAAAAACATTGGCTGTAGGCAGAATATCAGTCCAAAGATTGTGGTCTTTGGACAGATACTTTGCCTACAGCCAGTGTTTTTTATTTGATTGTTTTTGAGCTTGCCATTTTTTATCCAGTTTTGGATTTTTTTGGTATATTTCTATCAACATCAATAGGAAATTTCATTACTACTTTATGAGCTCATGTTTATGCTTATACAGCCTATTAATTGATTTTGACCATCAAGTTGCAAACTTAGCAATTTTGTTGTAGCAGCTTTCAAATTTGTTTTTAATGGAGGATTGTAAATTGGTTAGAATTGGTGCTCCATACAGTAGGGAGGGCATAAGGTAGGTTTTGGCTAGAGTAATTTTTGGGGTGTGCTCAGAAAATGTTTGTTTCTGTATCACATGACTAGTTTTTGATGGATTTTCTTAATATTGTTTTGGATGTGGAGATCAGATTTAAGATTGTCTTCTATTATGACTCCTAATAGTTTGGTATGGTGGACTAATTCAATTTTAGTGCCATTTGCTGAAAAGATTTTGAAAGACACTTTGCTTGAGGTATGAGATTTTGGGGTAAAGAGGAGGAGCTTGTTTTTTTTTTGCGGGGTTGAGTAGGAGTTGTGCTCTTGTAAGCCATGTTTCAATGGAGATGAGAGCTTGTTAAGTAATTTCCTGGAGGTGAGGTAAGGTGTTTGCAAAGCAGATGATGGTAGAATCATCTACATATTGAATCACATTTCCTTCACAAGAAGACTAATGTAGGTTATTGATAAAATATTAAATAGTAAAGTGGATCCCTGTGGGATTTCTGTGGTGGTGGAACATATTCAAAGATGGATCCTTGCCATTTTATGGCTTGTGCCTGTTGGTAAGGTAGCTAGATGACCACTGAATAGATGGAGATGATAGACCCAGGGTGGAAAGTTGATTGAGGAGTTTACTGTGAGAAGCCATGTCAAAGGCTTTTGATAGCTCTCGAAATGCTGCAGATGCAAGGTTATTAGAACTGTGAGCTATATTGACAATGTGTGTAAATGATAGTAGTGCAGTGGAGGTGTTGTGGTGTGGCCAAAATCCATATTGTGTATTGGTGATTAGCTTATTTTGTAAGCAATAGTGTATAAATTATCAATGTATACATCTACTAAAATAATCAAAAAGGTGGATATCCAAACCAAAACAAATTTCAAACCAAAACAGGAAATTCACCACAGGGTAGCAGGTGGTCAACTCCATAAAGGAAGCCAGTGGTACCACAAAAACTTATAAAACTGCAGTTGTCACCAGTAGCCTTTTGTCTACTAAAAATGGACTTCATCAGAATGAACTCACTGACGTACAATCAGAATTTATACCACATCCCCCTAATAACAGCATAAAAATATTTTACAAAGACCAATTAAATACATAAATAAATTGGATTTCAGGAAATTAAAAGCTATAGTTAACATTAAAACAAATGTAAATTAAATATAAATTATATATTTTATATTCAAATTAGTGGCTATTAACATTCTATAATATGTCTCATATCTACATTTGTTTTAATGTTAACTGTGGTTAGTATTGCATGGATTTTATTTTCCTGAAATCTAATTTATTTAAATATTGATATCAATTTTTATATTTTCTTTGAAGTTCATTGGTCTTTGTTAAATATTTTTGTGCTGTTATTTGTGGGATGTGGTATAAATTCAGATGAAGTCCATTTTTTAGTGGACAAAAGCTACTGGTGAAGTTTTAAAGCTTAAATAAACTGTGGTTTTATGGTTTCTTGTGGTACCATTGGCTTCCCTTCTGGAGATGACCACCTGCTACCCTGTGGTTGACTCCTTATTTGGGGTGATATATATATATATATATATATATATATATATATATATATATATATATATACACACACACATACACGCACACTGACACACACACACACACACACACACACACACACACACACACACACACACACACACACACACATACACATACACACACATCTCTCAGTGATTTAAGAGAGGAGAGACAAGATGCCTAAGGGATGGAAATTTGTAATGTCAGTGGAATTAACTCCTTTTATATAAGGGGATGATATGCACCATTTTCCACAAGTTAGGAACACAGTACTATTCTGTTATTGACTATTAATAAGAATTCTGATTGTATATGCTATTGCATCTTAACCTAAATTTAGGTATTCCAGGGACAGCTGTTAGCTGAGGAGGAAAAAGGTATTAGTTTATGTAAAAGCTTTTTTATCAGAATTGAAAGGTAAATTGGGTGGGATTGTCTGTGTTTTGGAGGGGTTGCAGTTAAGTGAGTTTTGTGAAGTAGATGTACTGAGGTCTAAGGTGGTGGAAGTTAACTGCGTGGAAAGTGTGTTAGGTGAGTTTGAGGATAGGTTGGCTATGCATTCTATGAAGTATGTATTGAAATAGGTAGCTGTTTGAAGAGGGTAAATGCCTGGGTATGTGCTGGGAAAACTTTTGTATCTGGATTGATGATTGTGGATATGTAGAACCAGAACTGTTAGTTATTATGTCTGTCTTGTAGGTGAGCACAATAAGACATTTTACCTCTAGTAACTTGTTTTAACTTGTTTCTTGACTTTGTTTCATAGTTGTCTAAATAGTTGCTAATTTTGTAATTTTTATTCTTTTGCCAGTTAATCCATGCTTTGCCTCTGTCTTTCATAAGGAGTTTACATTGGTTGGTGAGTCATGGGGTATGGCTGTTTTTAATTCTTTTTGTATGCTGTGGGGCTAAGGTGTTGTATAAGCTGTCAGATGGTCACTTAGTGTATCAGGGAGGGTACCCAAGGAGGTAAAATTGAATGGATTGGTAACCAGAATCCAGTTCAGGATAGATTGCTGGGAATTATTTTTTCCATACCTTGTTGGTGTATAAGTAGAGTGAATTCAAAAAGATCCATGCTGTTGATTGCTGATATTGCTGATAAAGATTGCCAGTAAATGTTTACATCACCCAGAAGGACAATTTCATTAGTGATTGTATCTGCTATCTAGGGTAGTATGTTCATAGGTTCATAGGTAGGTACTAGGCTATTGGCCCAAGGGCCTAAGTAAGCCTAGCAAACAAAGTTCCCTGGCTTACGCCAACCCAAGAAAATTAATTTCCTGTGCCCCTGTTGAGCAGAGCCACAGAAGTGTTCCCCGGGGTATATTTCCTATTTCCCATCCACTCATCAAGATTTTTTTTGAAGAGTGTTAATGAGGAACTTTGCTTGACATGGATGGGTAGCCTGTTCCAGAGTATGGGAAGTCTCTGGGACAGGAATATATCCCTCCAGTAAGTCCTGTTTATTGTGGTGACAAGGTTTAGGTCCCTAGAACATGTAGCTTGGAGGGATTGGGATTTCTTTAGGTTTAGCATGCCCAACAACTCTGGGTTTGACATAGCTTTATATGTTAGGCAGAGATCACCTCGGAGTAGGCGATATGCTACAGAGTAAAGCTGGTGTTTTTTGAGATGATCAGTGTAGGGCATCTGTTTGAGGCCAGTAATTCTCTTTGTGAGGTACTTCTGTGGCCTTTCCAGCTGCTGCAGATGTCTTGTGAGATACATTCCAAAAGGGGCATTGTACTCTATAATGGGTCTAATGAGTGTCGAGTAGAGTGGAACAATGACCTCTTTTTTCCTGGATGAGAACCATTTTGTGATGAGGTGTGCCATGTAGAAGGATTTCCTGACTACTGTGGCAATGTGATTATCAAAGGAGAGACTACTGTCCACCTGGGTCCCAAGGTCTCTTATCACACATTCAGTGTTAAGAAGACTGCTGCCTAATTGGTAGTTCATGGGAGAGTTTTTACCAAAGGGGATAACAATGCACTTTTTGGCATTGAGCTTGAGGCCATGGCTCTGACACCAGCATCTGTCTCAGTGAGGTCCCTCTATAGGATGTCCACCTCATTTGAGGACTCGACTATGGCTCCTAGTTTGCAGTCATCTGAGAACTTCATTAGCCAGAAGCCTTCTGTGTTAGCCTGTACTTCAGAGAAGTAGATACTAAACATGAGAGGTCCCAGGACTGAACCCTGTGGTACTCCACTTGTCACTGGTTTGAAGTCAGATTTGGAGTCTGCAACTTTTACAGTGTGGGTTCTGTCAGTTAGCCAATTGGCAACCCATCTTGTGACATAAGGATTTATACCTAGTTTAGTGAGTTTAGCTATAATTCCAGAATGGGGGATGGTGTCAAAAACCTTGGTGAGGTCAAGATAGGCTGTGTGAACCACCTTACCCTCGTCTATGGCTTTGGTGACTGCCACAAAGAAGTCGACCAAGTTCAGGAGTCAAGATCTGCCTTGCACAAACCTGAACTGGGTCGGGTCCAGAGTTTGCAGGTTACCAATGTCTTTGTTTATGAATTCCATGATGATACATTCCATGGCCTTGCAGACCAGGCTCGTCAGGCTAATAGGGCGATAGTTCCCAGGATCAGTGGTGGCTCCCCCTTTGTGGAGTGGGATAACTGTTGCTGTGCACCATTCAGTGGGCAAAAAGCCTGGCATGAGGCTATGATTGAACATGGTGCTTAGGTGGGGAGCCAGTTCGTTCTGAAGTTTTTTTTCAAGTATTGGAATGTTCTGTCCTGGAGGAATATATAGCACAGCAATGCATATGCTTTTGGCTCTATTAAGTTTAAAATTACACAAAAATGTGCAAAGCGTGTCTTTGTATCTTCATGGTAACGCAATAACATGAGTTTGCTCATGGAGGATTCCCTTTTAAAGAAAGCAAAGGGAATTCATTAAATAGGCAGTACAGTCCCCAGCCCATAAAATAAACTAAAGATCAACACACTGAAATAAAACAAAAGCATGTGATCCCCACATCTTTAGAAAGATGGGGAAGAGCACACAAAACAATAAAAACACCATATTAAGTCAGCCAGTGGAGCTGGTAAATGAATGCTCTACTCACATTTCTTCAGTTTTTAAATAAATATTTTGAAGAAAGGAAGACATCCATCCAAGAAACAGTAATATTACACAGAGCTTTAGTCACATTTATTTTTATAAGATGCATGATATTCAACTGCCTAAGATAAAATATTATGTTTTATTTCAGCCATATGTTGTCACAGATAGGTGAATAAATAAAAAAAAAGATGGATACACTTATTCAGTGCATTGTGTCCTTGTAAGCTGCAGTTTATATTCCTTCAAAGGATTTAAACACACAAATCCAGTTGGAGATATTTCCAGTACTGATCTATCTAAACATCACTTCAATGCACCTTTACTTTTTCACTTTCTATAAACATTCTTTTGAGTCCATTTTCTGGCCACTCGGATTCATTCCTGTGATTTTAGGTAATCAGCCTTAAACCGAAACAATTTCAGGAGGCTTAAAAGGAACTAAGATGGCTTCACAAAAAGTGTGTCTGTGAAAACTGAGTAGTTTATGTGGGCTATAGTAAATCAGCAATCATCGTTGCAATTATTCTGTTGTTCTACACTCTCACAAACAAACTGCTATGCTTTTTGTTTATGTAACATACAGTCCATTCCATGGTATGTTTTATTATATTACTATGTGAAAGTTTCATGCGTATTGTTATGCATTCCTTAGGCTGATGACCAGCAGCAACGTAAAGCATATAGAATTTGCCTATGTACCCAGTAAAACAGCCAGGGCACGTGTTTTGATATATATATATATATATATGGTTCTACCTGACTTCGTCGACAGCGCAGAAGACCGACAGCGGAATTGACTCTCAGAAGATCAGCGAAGAAGAGAAGAATCGCGAGTTGCAGAACATCGACAATGCAGAAGACCGACACGACGGATGACAACACCAACGCCGAGGATGCCGACATGGGGAAAGGCTGTGTGAGTATGCAGGTAAGTGTGGAGATTGACGGTCTGTGGGGATAGGGGTGGGTTAAGTGAGTTAGGGTTAGGAGCGATAGGGTGGGTTAAGTGAGTTAGGGTTAGGGTGGGTTAAGTGAGTTAGGGTTAGGGAGGCGATAGGGGTGGGTTAAGTGAGTTAGGGTTAGACCTTAGGGTTAGGGTAAGGTTTAGTGTGGGCTTGTAAGGATTTTGGTGTGCTTGTGTTGTGTGTGTGGTTTGTGGAATGGGGATGTGTTTTGTTTTTAATAATTGTTATTGTGGTGTGCAGTGTATGGGGTTTCGTGTTTGTGTACCGTCGGTTATTTCGTTGTCGGTTATGTGTGGTTTCGTGTTTATGGACTGTCGAATATGTGGTGTCGGTGATGTGGTTGTCGGTGTTGTGTGGTTTCGGCTATGTCAGGTAGAACCATATATATATATATATATATATATATATATATATATATATATATATATTTTTTTTTTTTTTTTTTTTACACGTTTGGAAGGAAAAACTCTACAATGTGTGTGTGCATGGGGATTTGCACTGCATTTTATAGTATCCACTAAACACCATGCCACATCCAATACACCACATCAAAACTTTCACTTGTGAAGTGCAGCTATGCAAAACCATAACTCCAAAACCCAGAACACTGCCAGATCATCTAGTCAAGCTTGTCCAAAAAATAAAGTTAATGAAATAAAGCATGCATTCAAATTAAACGATGTGAAGGCTTTTTTCCACATCCCTAGTAAATTAAGATTTTAACTCCAAGGTCCTCACTGGCTCTAGAAAAATGGCAGGCAATTCTTAGAGTGATGACATTGGCCCTTAGTTATACTAGTACAAACAACAGATTATGGCTGTGTGAATTTGCAACAGATGTGATGTACTGTCATTCATACAGTCACTACTTTGAATAACCTGACATGAAGAAAGGCCTTCTGACAAGCCAGGATAAGAAGAACTGCCAATTTCCAATCCATGTAAAATTAAGAAAGACATATTGCTGTGTACAGTAAAGTTATTTAAATGTACTTTTAATTAGTGCTCACCAAACGTGTACCAGCCTATAAAAACATCTTCTATTAGTCCCTGACTTTTTCTAGCAACATTTCTCCCAGTTTTGAGACTATATATCAAAGCCACCAAAAAGAAAATTCATGTTTGGAACTTGTCATTTTAAATGAGCAGTTAAAAAAAAAAATTGCACAGCAGTATTTTGCTTGCCATTCTATTTTAATGAAGTGACAATACATTTGACAAAGAGCTTGTAATTTCATGTTGGATCATGCCCATATTAATGGAAAATAAGACTATCAACAGAAAGCAAGCACTCCATGTTAACTACTATTGTTTTGTTTTGTATATACATATGTGTGTATTTGTATATACACACACACACACTCACACACACACACATACATATATATATATATATATATATATATATATATATATATATATATATATATATATATATATATATATATATATATACACACACAAAAAAATTAATAATCTATAGGCTAGAAGTTATAGCTGTATATTATATAGGTGTGCCAAATGTTATATCAGATAGAGACAATTTCTATTCTAATATAACAGCATGAGAAGTACATTTAAGGCCTACTTACATTATTTGATTTAACTTTTCTTTCTAAATTGTTTCTGTTATAGACACAGAAAATCACATTAAATGGCTAAGAAAGTCAAAAAAAATATTGTCACATTGTAAGCAATTAGGACCAATGCATATACAAATACTTTTTTCCCCTATTTATTCCTACAAATGCTTACAATTGGTCTTATTAAGGCTTATCATATCTAAATATACAGAGTTAGATCTGTCCTTTAGAACACACACACACACACGCACGCACGCACGCACACACACACACACACACACACACACACACACACACACACACACACACACTCATGCAATTCATTCTGACTTGTTAAATCATATAATACATGTCCTCTAATTCTGATTCAGTAGCAAACAGTGAAGCCTCAGTACAAATAAATCGTGCATTCAGAAGAATTAGTTGACTGCTACCTGTAACTTAAATTCAACCAGGAGGGAAAATGTGTTCTTGTGTACTGAAATATGGCATAAAGGGCTGAAACAGATGTCCTTTAGCTGTGTGTTTTATTGATTTATAAACACTCAGTAAGGCTACCTCATCTCTGCAGAGTAATTTAGGAATGGGAACATATCTGTAAAATATATTGATTGCATTATTGATTAAAAAGCCAATTGCTGTTGTGCTCCTGTTTTACCATTTTAATCCTGACACATTTTGACATACGAGCCAGCTGCTTCTGCTACCTCAATTCTGGAATGAGATAATGTGATAGCTGTCATAACCGCTTTTCTGTCAATGCAGAAAATTTACAGTATGGCTAAAATGCTATTTAGTTTGTTTCTTAACCACTTGGATAATTAGGAACTGCAACAGATTCAGCTGTGGCACATTTGCTTTTTGTACACATTTAATGTGTTTTGTCTACAGCAATATATTTACATTCAGTGAATATAAACATAGGAAATTAGGAATCACTTTACAGTAATAAAGCACAGTGTGTGATTTTTATTTGTTAAACTGTTTTCTTCTTTCTCCTCTGGGAATTATCAATTTTCTAAATGAAGAACTGTCTACTACATAAGGCTGTTTGAAACTGCTAAAGAATATTAATGTTGCCTTACCAGTAATTGTAAAACAAAGATGATACAAATAAGTACTAAGTTTTCAAAATTAAGCTGATTGCATTGTTATAGTTTTCTGCTCTATTTCATTTCAGATTTTGCTGTAGATAAAGGAAGATTGCCATCAGTCTATACTTTGGCTGTTTATATTTAGTCTTCTAAATATAATGTATAAAGTGATTGAGAATATGAAGATGTGCCTTTGCCTCTGCAGTTGTTTCACTGACCTAAATCATTTTTAGTGAATCTGTTATTTAGCATAATTCCTCACAACAAAAGACACAAATGCAACAATGCTTCAGTTCTGCAGCAAGAAACACAGAGGCAATGACTCTTTTACACGTATAAACACAAAAGTCTTCAGGGTAAAAATAACTAAATAATTAGTGTGCCATCACTTCTCTCAAGAAGCTTCGGAATGACAAAGGAATGAATAATCCTGAGAAAGGAAAATAAAGAGGACTAAAGGATATCAATTACAATTAATGATTCATGCAAATGGTCTGGTAGTAATATGACAGGGGAGACAAAATGAAATAGTTTGGGAGACTGCAATATAATGACATTAGATTAAAATGTCCTAATGTTCAGTAGTCATTTGTTTTCTGTATGAACATACCATACTTTCTGTGTTTAAACCGGAAATCCAAAAACACTAAAACAACAAAGCAGAAGTAGTATGAATGAGGAGATAAACTGACTTACTGTAATCTAAATATATACATACAATGAATTTTGATTTAAAATTTTAAATATAAACTCACCTGAGTACTTGAAAATGCAGATGCCTAAACAGTATTAACCCTTCAGCTTAATAGAATGAAAGTAGAAGTGGCAATTTAACAACATTTGTAAATTTAGAATAAAAACGCATTTATATATTATGAAAAGGTTAGGAAATATACAGATTTATTTTCCAGAATACTTTGCTGAGCCATGGACTTATCTAAAAGTTTACATACATATTTACCAAACAAAAGATAATTTGAATCATACTGGAAATGTCTTGAATAATTATTTTTACCTCCAGATTGCTTCAGAGTAGCAGTAAGAGAAAACATTCTCTATCTTTTCAGTATTGGACCTTGAGTTGTATAAGCTGAAACCCTAACCCTTGCACGGTAGTGTTTTCTGTTCAGGATTTATTTTACATCAAGCAATCACTAGTTCTGATCTCACAGCTAATAGGCAGTATGTCTGTCTTCTATCACATACTGATATAAACATCTGACTACTTTCACTGAAGACAGCTTATTAGTACAGCAAAGAGAACAAGTCATCTGTACGAAAATAAATAGAATTTTGCTTAGTATTTGAAATTTGCTTTAGTTTCTGTCATTGTAAATTTGCAGCCATTAACTATTCTTATGCAATATTCAGTCCAAGCACAGCATAGAGCTATGGAATGATAAAGGTTGCATGTCAGACATCTTTCCTCAATAACTAAAAACACGCACAATATTGCACTCAGGTGCTATGTAAATACATACAATGGACAAGCAGCAGAGCCAAGAAACTGCAAAGTAAACTCTAACAGCGTTTGTTTCAAATGTGTTATTTTGCCTTACTTTTTAAGGCTTTATGTACATATTTATTTATCTCTTGCTTTTGCTGACTGGGAAAGTGACAGGGTTATAAAAAATCTTTTCAGAGGAGGTCTAGGGAGAAAATCTCAACAAGAAAATTAATATAGTGTATACATGATAGAAGTGCATTAGAAACACAACCCTCTTATATAACTGGCAATGATAAACAAATGGTGATAAACTTTGTATAGAGTTATGCAGATTACCAGGGGCAACTACAAAAAAGACAGCAAGTTGGTGGCATTATTTCAAGGCAAAACATATTTCAATACAGTAGAGCTGCATTATGTCTGAAATGGTTAAAAAGAGCAATACTAAAACATTATTAATAAGTCAGATGTTGGTGAAAAAATTTTTTTTTCAAAATGTAAGGCAAGCATCCATATCTTTTGTTAGCCTTCAAGTTCAGTTCATAAAATCTTGGCATACAAATAAATTCTCTACAGCATAACTTTTAGTATCATTTCAGATATATTGCAGTATTGGAATTTTTAATCTACATACTTTATAACAATAAATACTGCTGTGGTTTGACATTGCATTTCTTATTATTGATGTATGAATATGATTTGTTGAAATCAAAGCATATGATTTCACTGAATGTACTTAATTGTGATGTTTTAACAATGGACCTTTTTTAATGTGCAATGAAGAACCCAGTATGTATAAAAACTTGCATATAATACAGATTTTTCTTTGTAGCTTCTTGGTCCAGTTGCTCATGTGTAGTAAGTATTGCTGCTCTATAGAAAGGCTGTAGCCCTCTTAGTACTATCTGCACATGATAGTTGCTTTTAACTGGCTGATACATTGTCAAAACAGTTTATTCTGCTTACTTTCTTGCTGCAGCCAAAAAGTTTGTCTCGTGTTCTCTTTTCAACATTTATTTTCACTGTATTAAAATTTAAAATATAACTAACTTGACAGAATTGAGATGAAGATTTAATAATATTACTATGTTCTTGTCTAATTTAGAATCTTGATCAACAATAATTTTACACAACAGAGTGAAGATTACAGACATAGCAGGCAACCACAGAGTAGGTTTACTGGTCATATAACAGTGCTTGAAAGATCATCCACAGGATTTAATAAAGTCGGTGTAGTGCCTGCATGGACTGTTTCCATGTCTGTGTACCTGCTTCCCCATTGGCAGCATACCATGCATATTAATCATGGCATGTTGCCAAGGTAGAGCCATGGAATGTGGTTATTGAATCAGTGTAGGGAATGTGGTGCTGTGTCCACAGATGGGCAACACACACCCTTCATTCCCCAACCACATTATGTCAATGTAAATTAATATTTTTATTTTGTCTAAAAAGCAGGTTTGTGTGGCACAGTGAGGAGCGCAGCAAGTCACATGTACCAGACATCCTAAAAATGGAAAACAGATATATTTAATTATTTATGCAAAGGTCAGTTTAAGCATAGTTGAGCATGTTTGCATGGTGCGGAGCAGTGGTCAGCAGTGTTTAAAGGTAGTTCAGAGGTATATATAAATGTATAGCAGCACTCCACATAGCCAAATGGGTAGAGTTACAGCCTTATGTGAAGTAGGTGCAGGGTTTGAATACCTGGAAGGGGCATTAAACATTTATTTCCCAAATACAAATTATACTACTTATTTTTAAATCCTGATCTGCTGCTCTCAGCTAAGCTCTGCTAAGATGTGCTAAGTCTTGCTTGCTTAAACAAGATATGTTTTAGCACTGCCTGGCAGTGCTGGGCACCACTCGGCTATGCTTAGCTGGTTTGCACATTCCTAAGCATTGCCAGTTTAAGCACTGCTCAGCTGAGCTGCACTGGTTTGCATGCTGCTGACACACCGCATTTTTAAATATTGCCCAGTGGCATGTAAGGGTGGGAAAACAGGCTATATTAAGCTCACTAGATAGGAACACAGCATATTCTGTTGGAGCTTGAACTGTGCAGTAACTATGGCTGACATTGGAGAACGTGCATGCTTCCAGAAGCAGCAGTGGGGCATTCAGGAGTCCAGGGTCATGGTTGGACCCTGGTGAAAAAACATGATTATCGGCTGCTGTAGGGTGAGTTCTAGGGCTCAGAGTGCAAGGCAGAGGCCTGGTACTGGCTGGCATGTCAGCTCACCATTGAGACAGGTATCCCTCGCACAGGTGAGCAGGTCTGTCACCACTATGATGACCTGAAGCATTGGAAGGGGTGTTTCTTCACCACCTGGTTCCAAGATGCTCAGTCGGGGAATGTCCCACAGGTTTATAAGTACTGTTATCATTGTTTCACCAATACCTAATCTGAATGTCTGATAGACAGGTATGCATAATGATGTGCTTCTCTCCCTACAGCTGCAGAGGAGAGAGCTCAGAACATTGAGGTGCATGCCGGGTGCTTGGCCATGTTGTGCCATTAGTGTGGTGAGTACAGATGTATTTTGCAATTTTT
Organism: Protopterus annectens; assembly: GCF_019279795.1. Lineage (NCBI taxonomy): Eukaryota > Metazoa > Chordata > Ceratodontiformes > Protopteridae > Protopterus > Protopterus annectens. Next base: position 1,982,560,113 of record NC_056735.1, read on the forward strand.
AGTCATATAAGCAAGAAAGAATAGAGAATTAACTGCCATTAGGTATATACAGTAAAGATTGCATTGCAATGAATGTGGACGAAGACCTGTACTGTGATAAGTGACTACTGCCATCTGTAGAGCAATAAGCAGAGAGTAAAGCATTAAACTTGATAAAGTAAATGAAATAAAGTTTCTACTGCAATAACTGTGAAATTATAGCTGTATTGCAATACCTGCATTACAACAATTGCTGTGCAATGAAAACATTAAACTATATCAGAAACTGCAGGTAGGTACCTCTAATAAAGCTGTGTTGTGCAATATGTGTGGAATTAGGGTTGTTTTGCATGAAATTGATGATGACAACTGTTCTGCAATAAAACACAAAACAGTACCTGTTTCTCCCTCAAGGTATAGCTAATAAAAAGTGCTGTGCAATAAGTGTAGATTCAGAGCTGTTTTACAAGAAATGAATTATGGCACGTGTTCTGCAATAACACATGAAGCAATAGCAATAACACCCAAGGTATATTGTATATATGAGGATTGTTTTGTTTTAACCATTGCATTTCAGTATATGCATTCAGGCTCTGAGTTATCGTGCTACAAGCAAGTATAACAGTGTAATAGCTGCAGACTGCAAATATACTGTCTGCAAATGTATATGGGGGAGGTAGCCAATCCAATAATATGATATGGTTTGTAGACTTCAGAGATATTTCAAACAACTAACAATATTTTGTGTACACCTGCATTCTATGTAGTAATGTATAGGTTACATAGTATCTCTGTCATGCTTGAAATTCATGCCTGTGTGTTCAACTGTCACTGCAGTCTACTATAAAACTATACTACTATTACCAGGTCATATATATTGGCTCCAGGTGCGCTCTAGGCAAATAACAGTCAGTCAATAAGTAATCAGCAGTGACTCAGTAGCTCAGTTTGTTAAATGCTATGTCTAAAATACATTTTGCCACACATAGACCAGGGTTCGAATCCAGTGATACATTACAGTATCAGTCACAAAATGATTACAGATTTTCTCTCCACAGGAACTACAGGAATAAGGTTGAGTTAGTCCATAGTCTGCGTAACTAATTGTGTGCTTAGATGTCACACACTGTTGAAATCATTACCAGGTATGTGAATATACAACATAAAATAAAGGAAACAAATATAATACTAATAAAAGAAAAGAAAATAAATAAAATGTGTAATCACTGGTATGGCTGTATGCCTGGAGTGTCTGTTAAAGGTTACTGCAGTCAATTAATACAGTGAATGCAGATGTCCACTACAGGGTTTACTATCAAAATAGTGAAATCACTTGCCACGACTAGGCACATCCCTGAACCGGAACAATGAAAAGCCACCCAGCCTGCTATTCAGAATGTCAGTTCATTCAGTAAGAAAGAATAAGCATTTGACAGTGACTAGACTGCTCATCATCCACAATATACATCGACTATCATCCATACATATTTCAGCTGTTTTGCAGGGGGCAAGCCCCCTGCACCCCCCACAACCCCTGCTACTTATATATATTGTAACTCTAAGATCATACTACAGTGAGGGAAAGGGCAATTTTCCTGATTCCCCACTATAGTGTGATCCACTTCAAAACAGCAACCCACAAAAGTGGGAACACAAACTATGTGTTAATGTTTCAGAGTCGAAAAGATTTGTGTTTGCAGTTTTGCCTCTTTGCAGCTCTAAGTTCTACCTTCTGATAGTTGTGGTAAGTCCGTTCACTAATTTGAGAGTAAACCCCTCTGCAGTCAGTGCTATTGGGTTCTATCCCCATGCCTGTCAAGCAAGGCATGATAGTAGTATAGTTTTTGTACTGTAAACATGCTGTCACAGAATGTAATTAGTAGTGCAGAATCCCTGTGTCACAAACGTATCATCGACATGAGTATCTAACTAGGAATTGATCAATACATCAGCCCACAGTGTACCTTAGTAGTTATATAGGGCCACCTGATGTGCAAGTGTTCTGTGTTGTTTACTACCTGCAGTCTCATCCTGATAGCTTGAGAGGTATGTACATGCTACAGCAGCAATGGTCCACTTGTAAACATAAAAAAAGGACAGTCCTGTAGAGTAGATAGTAGTACTGTTCTCCATGCAATAGACTATAATGGTAATAATGGACTGTTTATTTCTCTCTCTCTTCCCACCCCTTATCTTCGTTTATTTATTAATGTTATCCATTGGTTATGGTTTACTATTAACATCTGTTGTTACATTAAAGTTTATTTTGGGGCAATGTTTTATTATTGTCATGTATAATGGTTGGATATTAACATAGCTTGTTGAATTACCAATGTTGTCAGCCTTATGCCATAACTGTTACTGGAATGCTGTTAATATACTGTTACTGGAATGCTGTAATATATAGTGCTCTGTAGCACTGCATATTACAGTATCAGTCACGAAATGATTTCAGATTTTCTCTCCACAGAAAATGTTATTTATTGTTGTGTTCCATGTAATATGCATGGAAATGTGATTGGGTTATTTCCAATGTTCTGTCATGTTGTTATTACTAACAAATTGTTTTGTTCATAATGAACCTATACACACTGCTATACCTCTATCACCACAGCAAGACTGGGTAGGCTGGTTCCTGCTGATCCGCCTACACTATCTCAGCTGGCTGTGGTACTTAGTACCAACTCGTCTGAGACCCAGGCCAGTGGTGCTCCCTCTGCTGTCCCTGCACCACCTTTGGGTGGGACCACCTCCGGGGACTGGGCCTGTTCCCCCCCGGGAGTGGTGGTTGAGGTGTGGTAGTCACCCAAGCTCAACTGCCGGCCATGGTGCACATGATAGTTTATATCAGCTATGAATGACACCTGTGCTGGATTGAGGGAAGATTCGACAACCTGGTGGGGTCTGCTGGCCCAGATGCCCAGCCTCCAACACAGCCACCTTCGAGGCAGTGAAGGAGCAGTGTTGATTGCCCATGGGTGAGGATGTCAGTCATGCTGCTGCTGTCTGGAGGCACATGCTTCTCAGATTCCACAACACCCTCCCCATCCAAGGTGTTTACCCTCTCATGTGTCACACACCATCCCTGTCTGCTGTCTTGTCTGTCTGCAATTGTATCCTTTCCTACTCAACTTACCTGCCGACATGTACCTACATCCCTTCCCCAACATTCCACTATCTCCTTATTAAAAAAAAGGGCACCTGTCTCACAAAAAAAATATCACTCCATACATAGCTCCTCATTTCACACACGTGTCCACTGGATACAACTAATTTGGTCCAAATGGATTAACAACACATTTATGGTGTCCTCACCCCTCTCCCTGGGGTTTGAGAGTCCAAATTCATCCACAGAATATGTCAAACTGTGCGGCTGTTGCCATCCAAGAAATGGAAAGCAATGGTTGTTTCCTACACCCTTCCTGCACATCCCTACTTGTCTTTCAGTATGTTTCTCCCTGGTTGCCCCCATTTAACCACTGTCCTATCACCCCCTTTTTCATTTCTTTTTCATTTTTTGGTGTGGGTTTGAGCAGAGCTAAGTGAAGCACCACAATGTGGCGTGGCACACAAACCTGCTTAAAAGTGCCTTAATGATCTCATGTGTTTCTCAGAATGTTAGTCACATATACAAAGTAATCAACCCTACCAAGTCTTAAACCCAGGCCCCTGTCAACTACAGCCTACTGCATTAAACCACAAGGCCACAGAGATCTGGATTCAAGCAGCTGTTTCCACCAATACATATTGAGTGCCACTGACAGACTGAAAGCAACCTAATGTGAAAAATTGGAGTGTACATGGGACTCAGATGAAAAAATACACCAGTAGACAGCCAAATAACTAATAATGGCAGTACATGAGGTGTGGGATGACAGGTAAATATTCCCTTTTACCTGCAACATCTTTAAACACACCTTTTAATGCACCCACGGCACAGTACACATGTTCAGCTGGGACCCTGCTGCAGAAAAACTGCCTTTGACAGCCATGAACATACTGATGGATGCACACAATGTGTGTCACAGCCTGTACATCTGCACATATATCTGGCAACTACAGCTGCTCCAGCACTCACTCAGTAGCTCAGTCTGTTAAATTCTTTGCATTGAGTATTTTGCCACACTGAGTCCTGGGTTCAAATCCAGTGTGTTGCACGTCAATTACATTGTTGTGAAGACAGCAAGTTGTTGTTGTTGTCTTTTGGCTTTTTCCAGTTAGGGGCCGCCACAGCAACACTCCGGTCTGCTAATGATTGGCAGTAGATTTTCACAAACGCCGAGGTGCCAGCTCGACATTCAATGAAGGCACGCCCATTTACACATGTCTTTCGAACACCCACCCAACCGCGGGGAGGACATGCAGACTCCACATAGAAGGTACTCCGTGCACTCCAGCTGAGAATCGAATGGGAGAACCTCTTGCTGTGAGGCAACAACACTACCGCTGCACCACCGTGGAAGTGGTGTTGTGAAGACAGCAAGTAATGACTTAGTATTGCACTTTTAATCCCCATAGGTTACTGATACTGAATTATCTGTTACCGAGTTTTAAAAGTCAAAGGCCTGCAGGTAGGGACACACTGCACATATTCGTATGGCCTAACTATATGTTGCCTACTACTCTTTTATTGGCACTGTTACATAACAGATATAGCAACTCAATTGGACTACAAAGGTTACCTCTACCCTAGCTCCACTGTAATGACAGGGTTGCCACTGCTGCCACAGTTGCATATACAACTTGATGACCTTCAAAGTGTTCACCCCCCCCCCCATGTGTCCTAGGCTGCAGCAGCTGAATCCTGGAGCATACACAGCTGTATGTATTACCTAGCTGCTACAAACCTACCATACCTCACAACCCCCTAGAACTACAGATCCAGACAAAACCATACATAAGGGGGGGGCAAAGGTCCAGCGATAGGGACACATTTAACAGTTTGCCCCTATCTGCCCCTACAAAGGTAGTGACCTGGCAGAATAGCAGCTACCGCATTAGCATGCATATTCTGACAGGTATGATGTGTGACATTCACATGTCTCTATCTCCTTACTGACCTCAACCCACAATGTTTAACAAAGAACCACCAAATAATCACAATGTCATGGTACACTGGCCAAGCATATCAGGCATAACTGTGGACATACCTCACAAATCACAACAGTGGACAGTATTTGTAATGTCCATTTCAAAGACTAAGAAAGGGGCCTAGGCCCACATGAAGGCTTAAATATTGCAATGTGGTGCCATGTCATTGGCTAATGAAAGTGCAACTCAGCTGTTTTGGATGCAGTTAGCAAGTCTGAGACACAGATTGGTGCACAGGCAATTACCTGGTAATAAGCATTATCTACAAAAGACAAACAACTGCCTATAGGGAACAGGACTGTATGTTGTTTTGCTCACACAGACAGATTTGCAAGCTATTTGCATAGGAACACTTCAAAAAAGATTACCTCACTGTACCAGGTATGTAATGGATGTCCCCATATAATAAGATGCAGATGGGAGGATGGAAGTATGGGGAATATGGAGTACAACAGCAGGCCTGTATGCATCTATGGTATTGACATGTTGGTGATACTCTGCTGTCCAACAGCTACAGGCATGTCTCTCAACTGCCCCTGCTTTGAGTCAAATCCCAGCTCAGTCCCTATTACACCCTTCTACAACAGTCCGCTGTTGTAGGAAAGCTAGTGGAATCTGTGTTAGACATAGTGGCACTAAGTGAGGGTGTACACTCCTGTAACATCAAATGTTGTAATGCAATTCACATCCTATCAGTCTAGTGTCAATGTCACACATAAATAGTTCTGACATTGTAAAGGTGTCCCTGATGTACTCTGGCAAGGTCACTATTTTGTTGACAGTCGTCCCTCATTGGTTGAGAGTTATGGCTAACATACCTGTCAACATCTACAGCAGGGACTCAGGTCATAGCCATAATGAATGGGGGACATAGGCTCAAACTCAGTGACAGAGAATATATACATATTGGCCATACAAAGTAAGACTATGAACAGACTAATAGATATTACTGTAGCATAAGTGTTTTCCGAGGGGTCTGGCATGTGACAGCCAGATTCTCTATTGTCTGACAACCATCAATGAATTGCCAACCATTTGTCAGACATCCACATGTTTGTGCCAAAAGAACCACATCTATGAGGCACATGTTCACATTCCACAAGCATCTATGTAGTGGAGAGGTATGATGCCTACAGGGAACATATACTACAGCAGGTTTGCATTGCTGTCGGTCATGGCACACTGGTGTTGCTGGATGGTCCAAACCAAATGCTATGCACGTGGGGGATGCAGGGCCTAACCAAACCATGAAGAAACAAAAATGGTCAGCACGGTTTAGCAGTCGAATATGCAGCCCAAAACCAGATAGTGATTGATCAGTCTTTTATTATAAATAAAAAACAGACCAGTTTCGGCAAAATGATGCCTTCTTCAGTGTTGAGCAAACAATCAAAATAGACACAATAAAAATGCAAATTTATACAGAGTGCTAACCAATAAGCACATGAATGTGCTGTTGAAACTCATGAATAATACATGATATATTGTGAACTGGCTAACACTATACCTGAGACCATGGCTAATATTTGTGTTACACCTGTAACAGATAGTTCCAAAAACATCACAAAACCCAAAATCATAATAAACTATGGAACCATAAAGGCTATAATTATACATAATAAAATATGTACATCCATAGTCATGATTATATTAAATATAAAAATATATATAAATGGAAGAAAAGAAATTATAAGGGGCTCATTTCGAAAACAGACGTAATGAATAGCTCTGGCTACTCCTTGTAATATATGTATATTTAAAAAATGGGATTAAATGATTCAGAAAATATTATACCTGATATAGTTGGTAAATAAGGTGGGAGTCTATACATCCTTCTCCACTGACTGAGTGTTAGAGATGATCATTGAGACCAGGTGGAAAAAGTGTGCCCAAAGTGATTATCCAGTACTTTTCTTTGTGGTTGAGGATACCATGCCACCCTTGTGGGTTGCTGCGATCACCCACTATACGGTCAATAATCATAAACATGAACTGTGCTTGTTGATGTTTTAATACATGTCGATATAAGGCATTGGTCTCCCTTTTGTTTTTAATGTCACTTCGATGTTCATTTATTCGTGACCTGAGTGGCCTAGAAGTCTGACCAACATAGAATGCCCCACAGTGACATGATGCCAGGTAAACAACCCAATCACTGCTACAGTTTCCAAAGATTTTACAGTCGAAGACCTTACTAGTGTTGCGACTCGAAAAGTTCTGAGACTTGGTGATCTGTTTACAAGACCCACAGTGGCCACATGGGTGTGTACCCAATAGTTCATGTCCCATTATTGTGAGCTGTTTATGAATTGCTCCACCACTACCAATATGTTTGTAATGAGAAAGATGGGACCCCAATGTTTTGCCTTTTCTATATGAGAATTGACATTCCTCACCCAGAAAAGATCTGAGTTGTTCATTGGCTAATAGGATATTCCAATGTCTGTTTATGATGTCCCTGATCACGTAATAGTTTCTACCATATGTTGTGATAAATCTGATGGTGGGTGATCTGGAATCACCAGAAGAGGTCTTATAATCTAGCAATCTATTCCTATTCATCTGAGAGGAACGTTTCCATGCTGTGTTGATATCTGCAAAATTATACCCCCTACTGGCAAATCTGTGACATAAGTCAAGACTAGCAATGTCATAATCTGATTTGGTAGAGCTAAGGCGTTTCATGTGCATAAATTGTGAAATCGGGATGTTTCTGATGGTATGACGTGGGTGCATGCTTGATGCATGTAATAGAGTATTATATTGGGGGTATTTGCGAAACACTCTGGTAGCCACGGTATGGTCATGATTTCTTGAAATCGTTACATCCAAAAAATTGATAGTCCGCATGTCAAAGGTAATAGAAAATTCAATTCCCCAGATGTTGCCATTGAGATATTCTACAAATTCATGCAAATATCCCACATCCACACGCCATACCATCCAACAGTCATCCAGGTACCTACGCCAGATGTCCATTTCTACCAAGTATATATTATGAGATGCATCATAAATCATGCACTCTTCAAAAAATGCCATAAACAGGTCAGCATAAATGGGAGCAAAAGCTGCTCCCATAGCTGTACCCTGTAGTTGCCAATAGCATTGTCCTTGAAAATAAAAAACATTCTTGTTGAGTACATGTTCCGACATGCAAATCAATAGCGTATTAAACCCTGGTGAGTATAAACCAGCCCTATCCAACCAATATTTAAGGGCTTGTAAGCCAGCCCAATGTGGTATACTGGTATACAAGGCCTTGACATCCAGTGAGCACATTAGCCACCCAGGCTCTAATTGTGTATCCTCAATGATTTTCAGGAACTGTGTAGTGTCCTGTAGCCTTGCCCTGACTAAACCCAAAAGGGGTTTTAGATATTGTGTCAGGAAGGCTGACAAGGGTTCAGTCAAAGAACCAATGCCTGAAACAATTGGTCTTCCTGGAGGTTTAGTTAGTGATTTGTGAATCTTGGGTAGTAGATACATAATCTGCTTGCGGGGCTCCTTAACCAAAAATTGTATAACACATTTTTTGCTAATGATGCTCTCCTCACATGCTAGATTCAGAAAAGAGTCAATTTCGTGCTTAAAATTCGGGGTTGGGTCTATGGCCATGTTCATGTAACATGTTGTATCTGATAGTTGGGATAAACCCTCTTGAAGGTAATCACTCATGTTTTGTACAATCACAGCCCCACCCTTATCTGCTGGTAATACAACTATGTCTTTGTTGTTGCGTAGCTGTTGGAGGGCAATGCTCTCCTGCTGTGAAAGATTATCTCTCAACATAGTATATCCATAATTATATAATTATGTATAATTATAGCCTTTATGGTTCCATAGTTTATTATGATTTTGGTTTTTGTGATGTTTTTGGAACTATCTGTTACAGGTGTAACACAAATATTAGCCATGGTCTCAGGTATAGTTTTAGCCAGTTCACAATATATCATGTATTATTCATGAGTTTCAACAGCACATTCATGTGCTTATTGGTTAGCACTCTGTATAAATTTGCATTTTTTATTGTGTCTATTTTGATTTCTTGCTCAACACTGAAGAAGGCATCATTTTGCCGAAACCGGTCTGTTTTTTATTTATAATAAAAGTCTGATCAATCACTATCTGGTTTTGGGCTGCATATTCGACTGCTAAACCGTGCTGGCCATTGCTGGATGGTCCCCATATAGTTGTTGTAATATCACACAGCTATTTGTCCAACAGTGGCTGTAAGACATATTAGTGGGACCTTGCCTGTAGGGGACAAACCATAGTAGACTGCAGTGATGGGTGTAGAGACATAGCAGAATTTGTCATGGCACACAGGGACATACCCAGTATTGCTACTATCTTGGTGATAGCAACACATGTAGTACGTTGACAGACTGTGGGGTATGATGTGTGAGGGAGCAGTGGATAGTGCAGGCAGTATTGGTTGTGCAGAGTCTGTACATAGTGGATGTCCACTTATCTGGTCCTGTAATGTGTTCGCCTCTTATGGTCTTTCTGGAACAATGCATTTCAGGAGGCATGCACCATTCACAACTGCAGAGAGTACTGTTATCCTGGATGGCCTCAGACTGCATCATCACATTCTGCTATCTAGGGGTTGCCAAAATCTTGACCAGCATGCTGCATTTTGGGGTGACCTTATCAGGGCAGTTAACCAAACTTGCCAGCAGGATAGAACCTATGAGCAGGTCTGACATTGGGCCACAGATATGGTCAATGCTGCATGTCACAGGGCAGCTGCTGTTGCCAGGGATCCTGCTGCCACCGGTGGAGGGCCTGCAACAGAACAACCACTCTCAGCCACAGAGGAATTCCTGGCAAACCTAGAATCAGCCATTAGCTCCCAGGCATCCATCACCCCATGCATCCTGGAGGTGGGTGCCACAGCATCCACATCAAAGGAGCATTGAGGTAAGCTTACTTTGTTCATCATTGTAATACTGTATCAGTCATTGTGGCAGGCTCTGCATACCAGTACATGGGTCTCATGTTTATCAGCACTTGGGGGGGTTGTTTTAATGCATAGGTGTGCACACATACTCAGAATGTCAGCAATGTAGACAGTATCACATTAGCTACTGTACATGTGGATATACGCACATATTACCTTCTAACACTGCAACATTTGGTATTGCTGACAATTCTTCCACCTCTCCTTTTCATAGGTCTGTTAGGTGTGGCCAGAGTCTGTGGTCCTATACCTGGTAAGTGTGATACTGTTGTTTTATGGATTATATATACCCTAAGAATGTTAAGGACTGCCATTTTGCAGAAGGCACAACTGTTATGCTTAGCCAGAGTAGAATAGCTGTATGTTCCATTTTGGAGCAGTTAACTACAGTGCATACAATGGGTAATCACAGCTGTGTATTTGTACAAACATTAACATGTTTGCACTCCTACTCATGAACAAATATGCAGCCTGCAATACAAGAGGCAATTACTCCAAGATGCCTGTTCACACACTACATGGAGATGGTACATACCTGCTTCAGTGATACCACAGCAGGCATATTATTCTCAGGATAGGTGTACTGGGTATTATGTGTAGTTCTATCACATACAATGTCATATTGCATACTTCACAGGTATACTGTACTGGAAACATTCACCTTATGTAGCTGAAGTGCATGTTATAAAGGGCCTGTCTTGTCTATGTATGTTATGTGTTTGTTTGTTGTGCACGAGATCAGTGATGAGAAGATGTGGGACTGGTAATGCAGTTTTAGCTTTTCATCTGTATGAGTCTGTGTGAATTACCATACATAACAGTGCAGGTAATAATGTACTGATTTTGTCGCCCTCCTCACAGGTGAACAGGGGGTTGGAGTCTGTCCCCCTCACATCCTGATGTCAGTATCCCATCGGACTTGGATGATGATGGTGGCCATAGTGAGGCACAGGTGGAGTTGTCAGGGACTGAATCTGTTCCAGAGCTTGACATCCCTCTTCTGCCCCCATTTTCCCAACACACACTCAGTATGTCCACACATAGCCAGTCTCCAGAGGCTACAGATATTGGACAGTCAGATGACGATGACATTCAACAGGACGGTGTGACAATTATGGCATCAGTGAATGTAGACACTGGCCATAGCCAGACAGCTGACAAGTCCTACACAGGCGTATTGACAGGGGTGCTCCAAAGAGGACTGTTGTCCATCCACCTCCTGTCACAGGTGTTACATCAGGGATCACTTTCCACATGTTTCAGGCCATCATGGAGGCACAGAAAGATGCTCAGGGTTATGGATGCAGCACAGTCTGACATCTGTGACTGCCTCCACCGTATTGGTGACACGATGGATCATTTCACTGATGTAGTGGACAGATGGTAGGCTGAGACAGTGTCTGTCTTTGCCCACATACTGCTTGTGCTGGAACATCTGGTTGGAGTAGGGCATCAGGCATTTGGAAATAGGTCAACAATACCATCTGCTAAGAGTCCATGTGGCCATGCACAGTCACGGTCCCATAGTGGCAATATCTCCAGTGCTGCAGAGGGAAGTGTGCTATCCACACCATGACATGGCAGGCCATGGGCACATGGTCCTGGGCTATCCCATGGGGGACACTGGCCCAGCAGACAGCAGTCACCATCACCACATTTGAGCTTGGGCATGGTGGTGCCAATGCCACTCCTGACACAGCAAGTTCCCGTGTTCATGACTGAAGACATTGAACTGTCCACTCTGCCATGTACAATCCACAGCTGTCCAACATACACATGTGTAGGGCTAGCACTGGGCTAGCCTGTGTACATGCACACCCTCAAATATGACTGTCACAAGCAGGTCACCAAAAGACACACATAGCACATCTCCATGGCCCATCTAACCAGAACCCCTTCCTGACTCACACACATGCTGTCAACTGTATGGCACAGCCTAGGCCTCTGGCACCCCTACACCACACCCTGTGCATTTTATACCTGTACCACATCCCTGCCATCCATATCATCGATGCAGGGACATGCAAATATGTGTCTGAAGCACAGGGTGATACATTACTTTCAATGTAATTGTGTAGTGCAATCCTGTTATGTCATGGTATGGGTTGTAGGCTATGATACGTACTGTGTGCTGGCATGTGTCATGACTACCCAGCAAACCTTTTGTGTATCTTAGTTGCATGATCTTACACTGGCAGTAGTGTGACAGAATTACAGGTGTATCACGGGCCTGTGTATGTTTCTGTTCCAGAGGTTTGAGTGGTTATTCTATGGGCACATGGCAGCAGTAGAGTGGCACAGGATGGCATGGCAGCACAGCAGAAATATGACATCAGCAAGGTACAGCAGTATTCGTGCATGGTTCCCTAGGTGCATATGTGTAGAAGGTCATTTCTGGAACTCTGGGGGCAGCCAGTATAATTATGCATTCATACTTTGTGACAAGGTCTGCTATCCTTAATACTTGTCACCTGGATTTTCTGAATGTACAAATCTAGATGGTGGCAGACAGCAGTTATGCCTATGTACGTGAAGGCAGTATAGGACCAAGAGCTTGTCAGAGGGCTATAAAATGCATAACCATTGCACATAAATAGCCCATATGGGCATGTCTCTAGTGATACAAGGGGATATATCTGTACCCACACACATGGCCACATACACACACACTCACACACAGTTGGCTGGTGTGAGACTAGAAACTCTACCTGTCTACTATTACGCACTATAGCTCATAGTACTTATCGCATGCGCCACAGAGTTTATCTGATATTGGACTGTCAGCTAGTACTCTTAAGATGGATGACATCTGCAGGCCTTGTAGAGGAGGGCATTTAAAGATCAGCAGCTAGTCTCAGGCCCATAAAATGCATAACCATTGTACAGAGATAGCCAATATGGACATGTATGTAGTGCTGCAGATGTATACACAGACACACACACACAGAAAGTTGGCTGATGTGAAATTAGAACCCCTACTTATTTAGTACTACACTCTACAGCTTACAATACTTATCACACACACCACAGAGATTACTTGAAATTACACTGTCAACCAGTGTTGTTAATTAAGGTGGATGATATCAGCAAGCTTTGTAAAGGAGGCCAGTGTAGAGGCCATCAGGTAGTCACAGTGCCTTAAAATGTATAACCATTACACTGAGATAGGTATATCTCTACTGCTGCAAAGGGGAGATTTTTACACACAAACACAGTTACCTGTTGTTTGATTAGAACCCTATCTATCTAGTATTGCACACTATAGCTTACAGTACATATTGCATGCACCACAGAGTTTATCTGCTATTAGATAGTCAGCCAGTGCTCTTAAGGTGGATAACATTTCCAGGCTTTATAGAGGAGGGAATTTAGAGGCCGGCAGCGAGTCACAGGGCCATAAAATGCATACTATTGCACTGAGACAGCCCGTATGAACATGTCTATAGTACTGTGAGGGGATATATTGATACACACACACACACACACAAAGTTGGAGAATGTGAGATTAGAACACCTTCATAACTAGTATTACACACTACTGCTCACAGTACCTATCAAACACACCGCAGGTTATATCTGTTGTATATATTGATGCAGGCACAGTACTTGTGGAGTATGCACATTGGCCTTGTGTTAGACGGCATGTGTGGCCTGCAGAGTAATACTGCTTGGTACTGTTATTGTATCTTGTGTCCTAGGGGTGGGATACCTGGTAATATCCCTGTTTTGTGTGTATACTTACCAGTTTGGCCATACGTGGCTGCTTGCAGTTTGATAGGCAGACATGTGGCCATCGACAATATGGCCTGTCCAAGGACTGTATTGCAACCATTGTACATTACACCACCTGTGAACCTATGTTTGTCTGCAGCGTGACAGTCCGCAGGCTCAGGAGTCTGTGGGTGAGTGGATTATGTACTGTTGCAGCCTTGGTCTGGTGCCATTGGACAGCTGTTGTGATGTGTATTTGCAGATAACCCAAGCATTCAGGGGTATGTGGGAACATTCATACATCCCTGCCCATATCTATATCAATGGCGTATAACAGGGTTGTCTCCTTAAATGTAGTTGTGTGTGTCAGTAATGTAAATGTGTTCTGTAGAAGTATGTGGGGAGTCTATGTACCATTGTACTTTATATAGCTATATATGCATTGTTATCATATATATATATATATATATATGTGTGTGTGTGTGTGTGTGCCACATACTGATAGAGACACTAGTCAAGGGTGAGGGGGATAGGGAGAGACAGATATGTATATGTAGCTGTATGTCTGTACATACATATTTCCACATAGCAGGTCTTTGGGAGGTAGAGGCAACAGACTTGAGCTCAAGTTTGCTAAGTGTAGGAGCAGGCCCAGTGCGATTGTCAGTACATACAAGGTGACTCAAACTTCTGAACTGTAGAGAGCTTCACAGACTGTCCAGACTCTTGCTGCATATTTTTAGCCCATTTCACATAACCATTGTTGTTTTCTGGCAAATTAGTGACAAACCAGTAAAGATTGAAGTAAATTTATACTGCCAAATATTTCAGTTTCAGACTCCATGCACAATAGGAGAGTTATGCAAATGCAGGACCTGTTATCCTATCCACATTCTATGTATGTGGTAGCAATCCTTTTAAACCTGTCCCAAGTCGTGGGCCTTGGTCCCACTTTTATTCACTTTATTTGGCCAGATTTCCTACTGTAAGAGGTTGAGAGGTATGATGCAACTAGGGTACATGGTGAAAAACTACACACAAGGTGACAGATTGAATACCTCTCCCTGTACATGTTTTTTGCAGAATGTCCAGCATTTCACCCCATATCTCTGCTGTGTTCCTCATACATTTGTGGTTTCACACATTAAACTGATGGCCATTACATCCTGCAGCTAATCTGACCTGTTGCAGCCTGCTGTTAAACTAGCCACCTGCTAGGTTACTCAGAGCGTGTATAATGTCTGTATAATGTCTGTGTGTAGATATAGCCCTTTGCACCCCCATCCACTCTGGATTTGTCCAGCTTTCTTGCAGTAACAGATTGAGGGGTTATGACAGTCTGTGGGACTACCTCCATCTGAGTACATCACATACAAAAGATGTTGGATGCTGCCAGATTAGAACCATCAGCACCATCACACATGCTATTGTCCTTGGCACACTGAGCCACACTGACCACCAGCATGAGAGGTTTCCTCCCTCATGCTATCAAAAAGATAGGGGAATTTTCTGGTCTGCTGGTATATCATTGCAGACTTGCTGTTACAGCACTTGTATGGCAGCACTGATGTGTGATGTGGGGGATGACCGGCAAATGCTCTGCTGGCATAGACAGTCATACGACTGTCCTGTGACCCCACTGTTTGGCATCTCCCTGGACTACTGCCATGGAGTTTCCAGCCATGTGACCTAGTGGCTATTATGAGGCACATACTAGTGAACAGAGTACCTGTTTTCCCAAGTGGCTGTTAGATCTGTACAAGTATCCCAGTATCCCACTATAGATCTCTGCAAGCATCCCGGTAGCATACTATATTCCCTTGCATACATGTGGCAGTTCCATACATATGCTACCATATTGTAGTACACCTTACAAGTGGTGTACAGAAGATTGACTTACCTTGCAAATGCAGCATTTGACAGACCTGTAGTTCGCGGCTGACTCTCTCTGATGCAGGCAGTCCACAGCCAATACATGGTGAGGTACAGGTTGTGTGACCTGGCTGGCATACTTTTTACTGATATGTATGCGAGTCAGAATACGGTGTCAGTCCCCATGGCCCTAGGTTGTCTGTGCATGTGCTATGCATTGCCTCTTGGTCAAGGCCAGGGCATATTGGGTATGTCTATATCTGCCTACAGGGACAGCCTCAGGGGGTTCCTCCTCTGAGTCCCCCTGGAGGTGTAGTTGTGGTGACCTAAGCACTGGTGGGGGGCTGTGCATTCCTTCCCTTTGTTGATCCTGCTGCAGCTGTTTCTGCAGGATCATATTGTGTAGCATGGCACATACTGTGAACATCTGTGCACATGTGGCTGGATAGTACTGCAAGGCTTCACCAGATATATCAAGGCACTGGAACCATGACTTCAACAGGCCAAACACAAGCTCTGTGATGTTCCTGGTTTGTGCGTGTGCCTCATTATGTCATTCTTCAGTGGGTGTTTGCGCATTTCTGATGGGTGTCATCATTCATGGCTCCAGTGTGCAGCCAGCATTCCCCAGTAAATGGCCATGTGTGATGTCCCCCTAGAAAACATCTGGTACAGCTGTGGTGCCTGACAGATATGGGAGTCATGATAACTGCCAGGGCTGCCATTATATGCATTCATGATAATGCCCTGGGCATTGCACAAGACCTGGCAGTTGATGGAGTGGTATCCCTTGTGGTTGATGTAGATTCTACCCTCTTCACTGGGTGGTGCCTTGATGTGTACATGAGTGCAGTCTAAGGCACCCAGTACTTCAGGGTAGTATGCTACATGCTAGAAGAGACGCATGCTGGCCCTCTCCTCAGGGGTGTGGGGTAGATAAATATGCTCACTGGCATGTGGTAGAATGGCATCCAGGAACTGGTGGAATACCCTGGAAGCAGATGCCTGTGAGACCCCCATTATGTCCCCAGCTGGTCATTGGAAAATACCTGTCTGTAGCTAGTATCCTAAGGGCTACATATACCTTTTTTCCACTGCGATGGGTTCCCCTTTGTCAGCTCTGGGTCTGAGTTGAGTGTGGCAGAGCTCACTGAGTTGTTGTAGTATGTCCCTGTCCACCCTGTAGTGCTCTACAATCTCCAGCTCATGTAGCTCCTGGTAGGTTACCCTGGCCTGAACACTCTTTTCCTTCTCAGTCTAGGCCTATGGCCAGCATCAGCAGCAGCTGCATTGACCTCAGCATCTAACACATACATATGTAGTAGAATTGCAGCAGCCCCTAGCATTCTGTAGGTTAAAATTCCCCAAGTCTATACTCCAACGGTGCAGGGTGTGGGATAAACCAGATTGTAGGTTGTATGCATACATTATAGAGTCTGCTGTAGGTGTAATCTGTGTGATTGGCAAGCTATGATGCATTCTACCTGCCAAGTACATTATTAAGGAGTTTAATGGCCCTAGTTTAAGTGAAACAGGGCTAATCAGTACTTAAAATATCATTGGCTTTCTCAGCCATTTTTTTTTGACAGCCTTCTTTACTGAGCACTGCAGCGTGCCATGCAAACCCACACCACAGAGAAAAACAAAGCTTATCAGTGAGCAGATATGCCTCGATGGCAGGTCATGCTCAGCACGGCTGCATGCCATGCAAACATGCTCAAACCCACTGAAATATGCACCCCTAAGGTAAACAAAGCTTAGCCATCATGAGACATACCCCCTGATGAGCACAGCAGTGCACTGTGCAAACAGACATACCACTGAGCTCCAATGAACTTAAAAGATTGCAGACACACTCCCTTTTGATGTTTGATGTCAGCTACCTCTTCTGTGGACACCAACATGGTTCTGTGCCTACACGGATGGGATCTGCTGACACAGATACCCATTTGTGCTATTCAGTAACCCCAGCTTATTTGCATACAGATCCTTGTACAGTACCTGGTAGCTACACGAATTCAGGCCCTGCCTCATTAGCAACCAGAACAGTCCTACATTGTACATACTCCACAAAGGGTCCTCTAATGTAATATTGTTTCATACTCACTAATTCTGGGTTTTACCAATACTTTTTTAATTTTTTTCCCCTAACAGCATGTTTGCGCACTGAGGTGCACCACACAAACATATCCAGGGTATTAAAAAAAGATTATTTTACATTATTTTCCATACGGTTTTTGACATACAGTTGTTACTTATGCACATATCTGTGTCATCTATACTATTTCTGCCACTGTAACTACACTTTTACAGTCCCTGGTATCATTTTTACTTCCTGTACATGGAATTTTTCTGAGTACATTGCGGACACCAACATAGCGTCTGCACGACTGCCTATCTGCTTGCTGGATCACTCTTCCTGTCTCATTTGCATGTATTTCACCTTCTTATGAGGAGATTTGCATGCCACAGACACTTCTGTGTTCGCCTGGTGAGGAACGCCCTTTGGCTCCCTTTACTGGATCGCATATCTGCTTACTTCCGTGTAACCACCATGCCACTATGCCTACACAGCAAATAAGTCCGTGTTGGCTTTATTAAATCCCCCCCATGTTAATTAGTAGATCTCAACATGTAAACATGTAAGTATGTGTACAGCTATTCCCATATTTTGGCTTCATACTGTATGCAAAAGTCTAAAATATAGAAAGCCAAATAACAAACTCCAGGAAGAGACATAAAAATGAAACTGCAAATGGCAAAATAAACTGCATTTTTTGTGAAATTTACTAAAAAGAATAAAATGCTGCAAAGGTTATTCTCAAGATAGTGAAAAATTATGATTTTGCAGGGAGATATGCCCCATTCACCCTACATTGCACACAGACATACATCATAACAATATAATTATACCAACCCAAAGATCAGAATGCCTCAGATTACAGAAAAAGAGATGATTACTAAGTAAAAGAGAATATACAATTTTCTCCCTAGACTGCAACCTCAAAGTTACTATCATTGATTATTGGGTGTATGATTGAAAGACCCCTACATCTGGGCATGCTCAGTGTCATGCATCAATTTAGAAAATAGAAATTATGGATTTTTGAGACATTTTTTCTCTTTATGATTTTATTATGTTTCACATAATTAGCACATCACAATCACAAAATGCAACTTTCATCACTACCATCCACTTATTACTGAACCCAGTGAAGAACCTTAGCATAGATAATCTCATATCAGTGCCTCTACTCATCATTTCAAATAATACACTATCCCCTATTTATCACTATAGTCACCCTTTTTAATCTAACACTGTAACCAAATCCTAGCCTAAGCCATTCAATTTACCAGTGCTTATTTCATATACTACCCATCTATTTGCCATGTTCTTTAACTTACCCAACTTCAAAAGCCTTGCAACTCAATCTGACATTTCTTTCTGCCCCCAGGGTTCCATCAACACCACCCTCTGCACTACCCTCCTCTTAAGGCCTTCTCCAAACAGTAAGACTTCTTCCCTCTTCCGGTGTTTTCCATCTCTGTACTGCTGTTTCCATCCCGCACAGATTAAAAGCCCATTTTTTTTCCATTCTTTCCATGTTCCTTGTCCTATACTTCTGTATCACTGCCCCACACTGTCTGAGACTCTATACCCTCCATCCACACTAGCTTTCATTCAGTTCCTCCTTGGCCATATATGCAATTATCTTCAAGCTACCTGCCTTCTTTCTGTACCTTCATAGATAATCTATACCCTATATGCAAGAATCTCTGATGTCCATAACCTACTAGGTTAGAAACTTCCACCTTTCTGCAAAATTCCAAACCCCATCCAAAAAATCATTCTCCCCTTACAGTTTTTCATTCCCTTTACCCAGTGCTCTCTCAACTTCTGCTCTAAATTTCCTACTACCTTTCTTTTATGAATATACACCAGACATTTCTCCTGACTTACTTCCCTAATCTTCCCTGGGTTTTCTTTTCCAAATCTCCTCAAACATTTATTCCTTCACTTATTTTTCACCAATCCCCCTCATAAAAAGCCAGACTTCTCTGCCAATCTGAAATATATCCCTCATCTCCTCAAATTCTTTAAACTCCAACTGTTCACTAGACTCTACCCTCTTAATACTTATCTTACTGTTTCTATCCCTATCAGATGCCTCTGCTAAATTATCCTTCATCAAACCCCACTCTTCTCTTCTAATCCTAGATACCTATATAGGTTGCCCTGCCTCTCTACCCCCATCTACCCCATTTATTATTTTCCTATATACTTGTATATTAAGTCATTTGTGTTTGGCTTTCCATCAGCCTAAAAATAAATCCCCGCTCATCTTTCTATTTAACCCATCTCAAACTGCTCTTCTTGAAACCCCCTAATCTTTGTACTATATTAATAACAGCTATATAGAGCCTAAAATCTGGAACACCCCATCCACCATTCTTTTTCCAACCAGCATCTTCTCTCAATATATTCTTCCTCTTCTTCATCTCCACATGAATCTATCAGAAACTCTCTATATGCCTGCTGTCCTGTTATCTTTAGGACAAATACCTATATGGCTTCCTGTATACATCACAACTGGGAGAATCATGGTTCTAAGCATTCCAAATTTCTTATTTAATGTAAAAAAACCTTCCCTGGGATTCATGAAGCTTGCACCAGGCGCAGGCGTAGCGTAGGTGGTATAACGCCAAATATGGCTGTCGAGTGATTCGGGTATGATCCAATCCCACGTGCACTACTGGCGTACACCAGACCTGCGCAGCCCTCGGCTTAGGTATGCTAATCACCCCATGCGCAGTGCCGCACCATGCAAATGAAGGTATATAGCGATTCATGAAGTGGTGCAGGCATAGCGTAAGCCCACGGAAATGTAAACCAAAAAACACGGTTTACATTTTCCCAAACAGAACATCGGAGCTATGGAAGCGGCCCAGACTCATGTATTACAAAGTTAACATATGCCAATGGCTAAATACACAGCCAATGGCATAAGAAAAGATGCACAACACCTAAAAAACAACATTTAATGTCATGTCCACAGTAACGCAAAGTACAACCGCAGGGCATGTGTGCGCAAACTGGAACACAAAGAAAATATATACAAATGTCATAAAATCGCAATGTAATACAAATCAGGATTTCACCATAATATGCAATGGTATGCATGGTACACCACAACCAAGCTGCAAAGGTTGCTAAGGGTCTGTGACAGTGTTTGGCATGGTAACTATGAACTAGTAGTCAATGCCATGCAAATGAGGCAGGTAATACTGAATCGCAAATGTCCCGCCGGATTAGGGATGTACCATACAGCGCAGCACTATAACACCGAGGAGTGGCTCAGAGGTATACATGACATCAGCAGAGGGGTGTGCCACTGTAGCTGTAAGCACATTGGAGCAATGCAAATCTGGCCTGGCTGTTGCTAAGCAAAGCTGCAGGACAGGGGTGTGGAGGTAGGTATAGAATCGTTTAGCTGAGAGCACATATGGTGCCCGAAAGCGCATGTGTACGGGGATGAAAACGTGCCCGAAACCCGGTAAGCGGATGCACGCGCTGCGAACAATAGCACAAACAGGAAGGTCGGGGAAGAAAAGAAGGAAATGCCACAGTAGGGTAACTGGAGTACAACTGAGCAATTAACACCTATTAACTCACAGCGGGCAATCGACGGCAGCTGACAAGTCTGCTCGCAGAAACCTGCAAAACAGAATAGGGGAGGCATTGGATTGCAAAGAAAGGAGGGGAGGCATTGGATTGCAAAGAAAGGAGAACTGTCATAGCAGAGCAAAGCAAACCTACAGTAGACCGGCAATAGAACACATTACGCAAGATAAGCCAGGTCTAGGAAAGTACAAATGAAAGCAGGCTGCTGGATGCATGCCAGAAAAAGGTAGGTGAAATGTGAAGAAATATAAAGGGAAGGGCAAGAGGTAATCCACGGCAGCCAAATGTAATTCAACACCAAAGGCACCACAATAGTAGTTCCTGTAGTAAAACACATAAGATACCCTGTAGCTACGATCATACATACACACCCTATGACATCATCGGTGTTCACAGCACAATAGTATAAAGTGTGAAAGCACCCTACACACACCTGTGTATTCCCAAACACTGCACCATAGGTGTAAACACACGGGGAACTTTTAAAATGTACATGTTGGGAGCTGCCATAGCTGTGATTCATCACCATGTGTTAGAGACTGACGGTGTTGTGGAGGATGATGCTGACAACCACCGCAGGCCCTGGAGGAGGAGAAGAGTGTTCAGACCAAGGGTAACCTACCAGGGGCTACATGATCTGGAGATAGTAGAGCGTTACAGTGTGGACAGGGACATCTTGCAGCAAATAGTTGAGCTGTGCCAGCCACACCTGAGAACCAGAAACAGCAGAGGGGAACCCATCCCAGTGGACATGAAGGTATGTGTAAGCTTGTGAATACTAGCCACAGGTACCTTTCAAAGGCCAACTGGAGATATAATGGGGATCTCACAGGCATCAGCATCCAGGGTACTACACCTGTTCCTGGATGCCATGTTACCACATGCCAATGAGCATATATACTTCCCCCAAGCTCAGGAGGAGTTGGCCAGCAATATGCATCACTTCCATCATGTGGCACACTACCCGGAGGTACTGGGTGCGATAGACTGCACGGACATACATATCAAGTCACCACCCGGTGAGCATGGTAGGTGCTACATAAACCGCAAGGGGTTCCACTCAATCAACTTCCAGGTCATGTGCAATGCCCAGGGCATTATCATGGATGTGTGTGCTGGCAGCCCTGGAAGCTACCATGACTCCCATATCTGGCATGTCTCACAGCAGTATCAGGTATTTGTCAGGGGGGACATCCCACATGGCCACCTTGTGGGGGATGCTGGCTATGCACTGGAGCCGTGGATGATGACTCTCATCAGAAATGCACACACACCCATGCAAGAACGCCATAATGAGGCACACGCACAAACCAGAATCATCATAGAGCATGTGTTCGGGATGCTGAAATCATGGTTCCGTTGCTTGGACACATCTGGTGGACCGTTGCAGTACTCTCCAGGCACGTGTGCCCACATCGTCATAGTATGTGCCATGCTACATAATATGATCCTGCGGAAACAGCTGCAGCAGGGACAAAATGGTGAAGGCCCTCATAGCCCACCACAATTGCCAAGGCCATCACAGGCACAGAGGGATTCAGACCACGAACACCCTGTGCCAGCCCCAGTAGGCAGACGGAGGTGTGCCCAATATGCATACGCCTTGGCAAAGAGGGAACGTATAGCACATACTCTGACAGTGTAGGCCCCAACAGACTGACACACCTCTCCACCTGCACACACAGTAAAATGGATGGCACACACACACACACGACCACCTGTAAATTGTAATGTATAGGTGGCCCACTGTGTGAATCCTACATAGACAGCCCTCAACATTGTACACACAACAGCTATTGGAACAAGGAATGTCAACACCTGAACAGTACATGCGCCTATCAGCATATGTTGGTGCTGTGTGTATAGGTTCCTAGGTACATCGGTAGGTACATGCCCGATTGTCAAAGGCCATACACCAAACGAGGCAAACAGTGTCTGCTGTCGCCACAACATCAAGTAAACAACTGTCGCTCAGTGGAGCAGAGGCAATCGCGGGATCACATGTGTGTAAGCACTGTTCTGCGCACACTCTGCACGGATTCCCTGCTGCATTAATGAAGGGCTCCACATAATGTAATCATGGATGTTGTGTCAAGGCATGAGGTGTACCCATGACAGGTATTCATCACCCCAGCATGCTCCACCTACGGTCGTTTGAAGGTGTAGCACATTATCGTGTGTGGCTCACTGTGATATACATACCCAATGCTGGAGCACATCCAGTAAACATCACATGGACATACCATTAATTGGACTCATCCATATGTAAACTAACTGAGTTACCCATGTGAGTGCAGTATGGAGTAACAGCCGTAGTATACTCCACATACAAAATGCCATAACACGTGTACAAATCCCAGATGGCCAAGTGGTAAATGCAGTGACCGTCGTGCATGTTCCCGGTCCCACGTCCTGCAAGGGATGTAACGTAATCCCAAAGGCACGAATAATGCATGTCGGATGCAGGTCATCAGATCATGTTTAGCACACGTTAGCAGGAATATGCGTTGCCCAGTGCTGGTAAGCGTTGTTTAAATATGACTATACGGATATGCGCGAAACAGGGCTAAGCTTCTCTGAATATCACGCAGATCACGGTCAATGATGTCCAGAACAGGTGAAACCAGCATTATTCACCCCTGTACTAATAGCGCCTGCTCTGAAGGGTAAAACGACCACTGCCAGGAGTAGAACACGCAATCATGTATACAATCACCTAACACTATGGTAGCCAAGATGTACCTATGGCAGGTGTGTAATGTGACAGGTTCAGACACAAACGTGTGGAGTCCAGGAAACAGTATACACTGACAAGTACACAATGAAAGGTGTAGTTTGCCTGTCACTTTCCCTGTCAGATATATATATATATATATATATATATATATATATATATATATATATATATATACATACATATATATAATACAGATAGAAAGGGTGATAGAGAGATATATATTGATATATACGGATTCACCGATATCTGCAAATATATAGATAGGTCAATGACATTCATAAAACCTTGGAGGTACAAATAAATAGGATACCGCCAACTATGGAATGTGTCACATACCGACACTTGTAACCACGAGGCTGAAAACTGAAAGAACACAGTACTGGAACACTAGAACCGCGAGTAATATTATCACAATATGAAGGGACATTTAGTTACCGCTGCCAGTGTTGCGGTCCACGTAGGTACTGTGTTCAACTGTGTTTGTGATTGAAGTAGTCTGTGTATGTGTGTGTTGAGGGTGCCGTGTGCATTTCTGTGTGACTGTAATGTGTGTGTGTGTGTCTGCATCGTGTGTCTGTTAGTGCCAACTCGGAGGTAGATCATTACGGTAGGTGTGGGTATAGCTAGCCGTAGGCATACAGTTACCACCTGTCCCACATTAGGAGGGACAGCCCCTCCCTGGGCAGTTGTGTCCTGACATAAAACATTACAAAGGGCAACTGTCCGAGATTGTAGGACATTATTATGTCCCATATATTATGTAATACTTGCATTAAATAGTTATGCCTGTATGTAAGAAACGTAAATGTTACATGCAATATGATAAGTAGCCAAAGTCCCACAACAATAAGTATGTATTGAGGATAAAAGTATGTGCTATCCTGTGTACTGACCATGGGTATGTGTCGGCCTGTAAACACCGATGTGTGTCCCGCAAGTGTCCCACAATGGCCATTTGAAAAGGTGGCAACCCATGCCAAAGAGGTTCAGTTACCAACACAACTGCAATGACTGCAAATATCTGGGACAGAAATACACAGGACAGCTGTCATTTAGAAACATCCCTTTACATATCGCTGTAATTCCGGAGGTATGGAAGTATCAACCTCACCTGCATACTATATAGAAACCAATTAACAATGGCCCAATGTATAATCCCATAACAAAAGTCTACTAACTGATAGCTCTTTAATTAGGGAAGGAGCCCACACACATATATGGAATATGTAGAAATGCAAGCCCCACAAACCTGTATATGCTACGTACACCCACCTACATCCCCCACACTAGAAACTATAGCAATACAGACTGTAATTACAGCACAAACATCCAGTCAGTCAATTACATCTGCAGAAGCGTTAACATACCTTGTGAGAGACACATTTAAAGGCGCCATGTGAAATCGTAGCCGTTGTATAATGGAACAAACAGCGATGTTACAGGTTTTGTTTGCAATAGTCCTTAATAAGACAGTTGGGATGACAGGTACACTCACATGTAGAACCACATACTCTAGCCATCATACACAATCCACAGGGGACATGAATCCAAACTATATGTGTCTCTACACATAGCAGTTGCAATTACACACAACAAAACACAATACAGGCCATCTCCCCGAAGGTAGGGCAAATGGGCAATGCCCAAGTGGAGAATTCAATTATACCCCACTGTTGCCACGTAATTGGCGAATGGAGTGGCTGCACAGCTGATGTGCAAGTAATAAGTCAATCAGGAACACCAATTGGCGGCAGGAAACCACATGTTACAGGTATCGACGTATATAAGGATGACTTGCCAGACATTCAAACCGTATGCTCATACCATAGAACTGTTTAAACAGTGTAAGAGAGATAGTTACGAAAGTCTGGAACGATAACAAGGTATGTAGAACACTCGGTATGTAAGTGTATGTATAGCCTGTTTTGTATTAATTATGTTAGTGTATGTATAGCCTGTTTTGTATTAATTAAAAGTGTCCGCAATGCATAAAGTGGGAAAAGGTATTTATGTAGTGATGTCTTGCTGAGCATAGTAACGCTTGTAGAAATTGTGTGTCCTGCAGTGGGCCACAAGGTAAACATCACAGACACCACAAGGGATGCTACATGAGGGCTTTAAACAGAACAATTCCATACCACCCGCCGTCAGTGGTAGGGTATGTCCAACAAGTACGTGCCATAGCAGGGGATAGTATATGTTGATATACTGTCACAGTAGGCATGTGTATGGGCATATAACAACAATGACATGTCTAAGGTGGTCCCGCTGTGCAAGTATGCTTTGCATTATGGGATACTATGTAAAATATGTGTAATGTACAGTATTGTAGGTAGATATGTCAGATATGCTACACAGCATAACAGGCATATCATGCATACCAAAGGTATCGTCTATTGGCATGTACAATATACAATAACAGGATACATATGGCTTGTAGTCACAGGACACTGTAATAGCATGATAGCTAATCTAAATGGAAGGGCTACTCAATTAACCATGCACAAAGGACATGTAATAGCTTCACAGGTTCATAGTGGGGTACTATGCAGTCTGGCAAGTCTATGTGTAAGCACAACTACAGTGTTCACACCAGCGGCACCTCTCTAGGGTAGTGTCCTGTCTGTGAACAGCAGAGCCATGTGTTACCTGCACCTCTGCACAGTACAGCCACTGCAGTGATCCCTGGCGTACATGTGTCTCCCATCCACCAAGTGAGGTATCACATGAACAGTGCTACTGAGTGTCCCTGCGTGATGTACATAGGAATCATGTTCCAAAGCATGGTGAGTGTCTGGTTTGGGAATGTAACCCTCAAGCACATCCCACTCATCATTGCATGTGTGCACATATCCATGAGCATGTTGCTCACAGTGGCTTTTGCTTATGTCGCTTATGTGGAGTATATCCATTAATATTGTTGTGGACATGGGCCCTGTCTGTTCAGCAGAGGTCACCCCTGAGTATGTAGTATGCAAATGTGTACAGACGTGGTGTCCGTAGTTCTGCCACATACTTCAACCGTCGGAGCTCAATAAACGTCATGGCGTGTTAATGTTGTGGTATGTAAAGCCATAGCTGTTGTGTAAGGTACACCCTAAATGGGGTGTTGTACCCTTGAATGTGTGTATACATCTGGAGTTCAGAGGTACAATGGGTGCCTATGTTCCAGCTACAAACCTAGTACAGATAAGTGTGGCCACATAGAAGGATATCCACACCATAGTGGCAATATGGTTATCACAGGAGTGGGTGCGACATATGTGAGTACTACGATCACGTACAATGTGACATGTATGTAGGGGACTACCACCTATGTGATAGTCAGTGGGTGAATGGTGTAATGCAAAGGGGATGTTCATGCACCTTGTGTCATGCAGCTTGAGGCCATGATATTGATATCAGGTATCCATCACAGTGACACCCTTATGAAGGTAGTCAGTATCAGCTGGTGGATCAATCATGGTGCTTTGTATGCAGTTGTCTGTAAAGCTAGGCAGGGAAAGTCCCTCTGTGCTAGCCTGTACCTCAGGGAAGCATATACCGAACATGAGGGGCCCTATGACTGAGGACTGTGGTATGCCAACTGTAACTGAAATACAGTAGGTACTATGGTATGCTACCCTCATTGTGTGTGTCCTGTCCGTGAGCCACTTTGCATAACATCCTGAGACATAGGGGTCGATGTGCAGGTGGATGTGTATGTTGTCAATACCAGAATGGAGAACGGTGCTGAAAGGCAATGAGAGGACAATGTAGGCTGTGTGGACCCCCTTACCATCATCAACTACCCTGGTAACTGTATGAAAGGAGTCCACCAGGTGTAGGAGACATGCTATGGCCCTAACAAGTCCAACCTGGGTGGCAGCAAAGGACCGGAGCCCACCAATGTCTCTGTGAATGACTTCCATGATGATGTGCCCCATAGCCTTGCAGAACAGTCCAGTCAGGTGTGTAGGGCAATAGTCCCCCTCGTGCATTGTGGCACCACCTGTGTGGAGTGTGATAACTGTTGCTGTGTGCCATTCAGGGGCCACAATGTCTGATACAAGGCTATTACTGAATATGGTGGCCAAGTGGGGAGACATGTCGTTCAGAGGTTTGTGTAAATCACAGCCTGGGATGTTGGACGGTCACATGGGGCCAGTGTTCCAGGCCATATAGAGTGCAGGTTAGTACTGTGTAGGTGTGACTGCAGGGACACCGCAATGTTCCTGCATGGATTGTGGCCCTGTAGGGAGTGAGAGGGTGTAATGTTAGCAGTGAACCCATCCGCCAGCATGTTGCCAACATCACCTGGTTCTGTAATGTTCCTGAGTAACTGTTGTATGTCAGAGCAGATGTGGGTATTGCCATTGACTACTGACATACCTCCATAATGCCTTGTGGTACACCCTGGAATGTGTCACAGTAATGTTTACATAGCTAGTGTCGGAGTATGTGATGAGGGATCCTGTAGCCCTACTGAGGCTGACCAGTGAGCTACCCCACCCATGGGATTGTACTCCACTTTGCAACAGCCTCCACCTGTTGTTGTAAATTATGTCCATGGAACTGGACCCCAGAGTGGCGTCCGTTATCTGGTGGGTACCATCATGGCTCTGTGTGGAATAGCATGATCCATGCAGTCGTGTAAGTGCTAATGAAGTGCACTGGGGTATGTTTCAGCATTTGTATGTGCATTGTCCATCTGCACGGGTGTCATGACGTTAACTACTGCTGTCATAAGACGTCTGTAGTAGGCGTTGTAGTACTCTTGTACTGTGTATGCCATGAAGGGTGTGGTGCCGGGATGTGGATAACAAGGGTGATTAGCATATGTTCAGAATCCACCAATGAAGGGATAACCCCAGGTGTGGAACACCAGTCACATGTTGGTAGTGTCCATGTCAAGGATATTGTTGGTCTTGGAGGTGGTGTGTATGGGTTGATCCAGCCGAGTGGAGGTTATGAATCCCAGACAGCATTGGCCTAATGTGTCGGTACATGAGTGGCTATCCCAGTTAAGTGTGGGGTAGTGTCAGTCTCACATCAGTAGTACCTGTCTGAGCCCTACTGTCCAGTACACCAAGAAATGAGGTCTGGTAACCGTGGGGTATGTTGTTGAATCCGTAGCTTGTTACAATGTGTATAGCAGTTCTGGCCACAGTTAGTTGCACGTGGAGCACCTCTGATGCATTGTGCTAAGTAACTAGCCAGGATGTGTGTACAACATAGTGGAATATGGGAACACCTCAGCCGTGGGTGTGCCGGTCCAGGTTACATGACTGAAAGGTATGGTCTGTGTATAACCTGTCATTGCAGGTGTGCTCTGCAGAGCCTAGAGGCAGGTCCCAGTCACTGCAGAGATATTGAAGTGGTCCATTATAAGGAGTGCCTTGCCTGCGTGCATCAGAGATGAAGATGTCAAGCATTGCATCACATGACCCCATGTTTGGCTTGCCTGTTCCCATTCTGGTGGTGAATGTTATTGGAAACTGTGCAAGACAGGCAGTATAGAAGCAGCAAGAGCCTTACATGTTATCTGTACTCCCAGGGCTGACAGGTGCAGGTCATCTGTGCCAAAGCATCGTGTTTTGTTGACCATGTCAGTCAAAGCGGACAGATACCAGATGCCTGTGGAATGACAGCAGAAGCATAGGCAACTGTTGAAGTGACACAGTCAGTCATTGTACAGTGGTATCAGGTCCGGATGAATGCATAATGCTCCCCAGGGCTTGGCCCATACCTTCAGGGCTACAAGACCGGTGAGCTATTGCATGTCCCTGCACACGTAGTCTGTGAAGTTGCATCACAGGGCAGTCACACTAACAAGGAGAATGACAGTCAAATTGTACCTGGTGAGGTGTGGCATGGGTGCATAGGTTATGTTGCAGAACCAGTTACCTGACAGCAAGATGTAAGCGACTATCACCTTGTGTAGCCTGCTGAGTGGAACATCAGTGTGACCGCCTACAGAGTCACCTATGACAGGTGTGTTGTGTATGTTATAACACCCTATTGGCTGTATGTGATGGGCACACATGAGTCTGTGGGCTATAAGTTATTGTTGTTGTGTTTGGTGATGGGGGCTGCCTTTGGTGCCTACACAGAGTATGGAGAGGTACTGCACAAGTTGTACTCATATGTGTGGCCTGTGGTGGTGGAGATCTTGTGAGACTATGTGATGAGTGGGGTGTGTTGCGAATGTTACACATCCCCACATGATTGTCAGGTGCAGTCAGGGTTGGTGACAGCATTACCCCAGCAGGGCTGCATATGTGCATCTCCCACAGGCTGTAGTGTCGTATGTTGGGAGGTGAGCATTGACTGTGTACATGAGACAATTGCTCTATTGCCACATGTATGACATATTCATCATATAGACAGGCAATAGCACTGGTATGTGACAGTTGGACATGCCTGTATATACAACCATGTCTCACAAGATATGTGAGTTACGTGTGTACAACAGCTGTTGTACTGTAAGCAAGCTGGAAATGTAAGGACAGACAGTGTACTTGTGAGAAATGGTGTGGAATGGGTGCTATATTAATCAGTAGCTCATGAAGTGCTCACAAGTTCTGAACAAGTGCTGAGCATGAACATACAATACAGATAGGGTGTTGGATAATATCAACCCACAAGTGGTGACGACAGTCATAATTGGTGGCACCGCACTATAACCCTGCTGAGTATGGTCTGCAAGTCCATGAACCATTATCAATGTAGATGTTAGCAGTACAGATGTACATGACAGTACGGATGTTTGACTACATATACCTTCGTATGTCACAGGAGTGTTCTACCAGTGGACTGTTGACAGAATCAACACTACAAAAGGTGCCAGAGTGACATGTGCATATCACACTAGTGCCAGCTACAGTAAAACAGGGTTAATGTGTTGTACTCCACCCTCATTGTAGCCCATACCACACAGACAAATGTGAGGCATCTGTGTATGTAAGGATGTGAATGGCCATGACCTATGAGCAATAACTGTCTCAGTGTTGTGAACAACATACAGAATGGGCTTTGTGGGTGAGGTGTGTGACATATGTGCACATTCTGATGGATGATATCAGCATTGTCACCGCTAGGTGAATATCCCTGTACCCATTAACTACCACCTAGGCTGCGGTCAACATTATGGACACTGTGTAAGGGATGGTGCTGTGCAGTTCACCTCCCTGAGTTGGTGACATCTCCAGGCCACTTAGGTAGTCATACGAGGTACCCATGTCATGACAGGGTGCCATCCATGAGCATGGAGATCATTGGACAGGCATACACAGCACTCGGGTGACCAATATTGGATCACATATCACCTTTAAGGGGTATTGGCCATGCGTGGATGGGCGATACCAGCCTTCACAATCCTCACCTCCACTATGCAGCATGCTGTCTACCTTGCATAAAGACATGTGCTACACTATGATGTTGGACATGCTACATGTCCATATCCTGATCTGAAAGACATACGTCATGGACAGCCACCATCCTACTACTAGGATCGCCACATGCTGGACAGATCCCTGTGCCATACATGTGACATACTCCCGCCATACCATGCAACCCTGTCCATCAAAGCTGCACATGTCATCTCTGTCATACATGGTGTGATGGCCGCATGGTAGATGTAGTATCAACTGTCTGGATCAGTAATGTGGCACTGATGCACCTCGCGGTGGCAACATGGCTGTCGGATACAGCTAGGAAACCTTGCCCGTACATGCTATAGTTGATAACCATCCCTGCGAATGACGTCCGACTAGCCATTGTCCCATGTCTATCACATGTGCAACACAGGCGATCCGTGGCAGGATGCTGAACAGCTGTACAGTGCCATGTAGATGTATATGGCAAAACACATGCATGTAAAGGTTTCCATGCATATGTGTGCATTGTCACTGCTCAAGTCCATTAAGGCAGTGTATGTGTTGATATGTGACATATACACAGCATCAAGGTCAACAGCATTACCGTGGACACATCCAGGCATGTGCTGATAGGTAAGAACACCAGTGCAGGCAAACAGACATGCCCACATCAAGACAGCATTCACATGGAGTATGAACAATGTAATGAGGTGACACACATATATGGTGATGATATCCAATGCATAACGGTGTTACATGTGTGTGACACAAACATGTCAGTCGTGTCAGTGTCATGATGATTTGCAAAGATAACTGTGCAGATGTACTAGATTTACTAGAAATGTATGTGCAGCAGTATCTCTGTACATCTCTGATACTGTGACCTGTCACCATCATTATGTCTTACAGATAATGCCTCATACACGCCTGCCACCGTACAGCCGCCAGGAGGATGATGTCCTCATCCCGTACCTCCATGAGAACTATGAGGTGTTGTTCAGCCATGTGCCACAGCATGCCCAGCAGCATGATGACCTGTGGCAGGATCTTCGCAGGAGGGTGAATGATGTGGGTGGCCATAACCGCACCTACCAGCAGGTGCGCAGACACTGCACGGACCTGATATGACATGCAAAACAGCATGCCACTGCAATCGCCAGGGAACAAGGTGGAACAGGTGGTGGGCCACCAACCCAGCCCCACTCACACACACCGAGGAGCTACTGGCCAGTCTGGGGACACCCTCAGAACAGCATCCACAAACACTAGCTGCCATCGTGGAGGTGGGTGTCTCCCAACCAATGAGCCTGGAGTTGCCTGGTAAGTCAGTACTGCACATATGGCTATTATATCCCATTTAGTTGCATGTGTCACTGTACATTATGTAATGTAACATCATATGCAAGGTATGTTGACACACATGCTGCATACTACAGTATGCTACCCTGTGTATGCACACATGTGCATACTATATGCTATTGTACAGGCAAATGTGTTAACATGCACAGTGCACCCTGTGGCTGTCATACAGTCATGGATAATGTTCAAACTGCTGTGTCACCCCTATACAGGTACCTCTGGCATGCCGCACAGACATCAGTCCATTGCAGGTGAGACTGTCATCAGTATCAGGCATGTTAAAGCATAGATCTATTCGCCATGTGGCCAGTTAACACTTGTACACTTGATGTTCATTCCAGTCACGATATACAGGTCGCATCACCCAGCATTCACACTGGCCACCCATGTGCAATATATACAAATGAAATGATACACCGACATGAAACCACAGTATTTGTCATTGCTACATGTGTGGACAGCTGTGCATACAATGGTGGAGGTGTTGTACAATGTAGGCATATGTACTATACATTGGAACAACACGTGTGGTACGCAAACAGTACCACACAGTGAGCTGTGATATGGGCAGCCCACAGGAGTCACCATTGTGTTATATGCCCCTGCAATGGGTGCACACATTGTGATGTGCCATCTGACATGTCCCAGACACGTAGTGTTCTGGCTGCAATATTGTCACACTATCCCATAACCCATACCCCACATACCAAACATACAACCCGTTGTCTGCATAGCCCTGTGGATGGTGACATATCTGACATCTATGGGTGTATGTCATATGGGACAACACAGACATGTGAGATAGATGGCCATCACACACATTTGGCCAACACATGTGCACACATGGCCATGGGGGATGGCCAGAGACACGTAGCCACACAGTAGATGTGATGTGTATACACCCTGTTGCACATTGTCCACACATGGTCCAATTATAGCCTTAGTTGACTGATTATACAGTTGATGTGGTACACTGGACATCCTAAAAGCCTGTGCACAGCTAGTGGAGGTGTCACTGAAGTCTACCATATAAGATGTGTTGAACATCACGACTGTCATAGCATGACAGTAGTCACCTGTACAGCTTCCACAGACATTGACACCACATCAGGCCACAGATACTGTACATTTCCCTTGCTGCTGTAGGACATCACCGTTAGCTGTGCACCTCGTGTGTGTGGTACATCAATGTCATGTGGGACATGGTGAATTGACAAGTCTGCTATGTGTGGACATGGTTGCCAGGCAGCTAAGACTCTGTAGTAGTTGTGCAGGGGTGTCATCTGTAGGTCCTCCAGTGACCTGTCACATGACACAGCATGGTTTGGTGTGTATACACCTCAGCATCGTGGGTCACAATCCACAGTTATGTCATGGGTATGCATGCAGTTATGGCTATGCAATGTGTACATATTATGCACTGTATAGCAATATAGATGCCTCATGATGCCATGCAATGGCACAGTGTCTGTACTTCACACTGTATAGCAATGTAGATGGCTCACACTACCCTTCCATGCTCATGCACATTTGCTAAACATGCATTCTATCTGTAGGGCATACAGACAACACCGCAATGTGATGCCCATTATGACACTGTACATGTGTCAGGACACCATTGTGTCAGACATGTATGCATGTTAATGCACACGTCAGCAGATTACATGTCAAGGTCACGTCAGCCATGTGTACTGTTATCCTGTTCTGGTCCACATGGTGTATCATGGGGATGCATGCATACTACCATGATTGTGTGAACTGCATGGCTACTGATATGACACCTGCTTGCTGTAGTGTGCACCCCAGGGAGGTATGCTAACTAACACTATTAATGTCTGAGCTGCATGCCGCCTGATGTATCACAGGCATGCTGCATGCCATCTGTCAAATCACATGCATGGTGTGTCTGTGTGTGTCTGTGTGTGTGTCTGTGTGTGTGTCTGTGTGTCTATTGTAATTTAGAGTCTTTCTTTGCATTCACAGGTGATGTAGGTGCGTTACCCTCCTGCGGTCCATCTGATGTTAGTGTCCCCACAGATACTAGCAGTGATGAACATATGCATGAGGTACAGGCAGGGTTGTCAGGGGCTGAATCTGTGCCAATGGTTGCCATCCCAGCTATGTCCCCCTCTTCCCCACACACAGTTCTGCTGCCAACACATACCGCATCACCAGTGGCCATAGAGGAAGCACAGTCAGCATCTGTTAGCGTGGAACAGGAATGTGCGGTGGCTACAGAAGGTGTGTCTCCACACCATGGTGTCAGTGTAATGACTGCAGATGTGCCACACAGGCATGTGGCCAGTGCTGCTCATAGGAGGACCTCTGGCAGACATGCACCTGCAGGACAGAGCGCAGCAGCTGGTATCACCAGACGCATGTTCCAGACTGTAATGGCGGCACAGGCATGTGCTGAATGGCAGAACAGAGACAGGCAGAGGCTGCAGAGGGCTGCTATCCATACCCTAAATGACAACATCCAGGCATTGGCAAATGCTCAACAGCAGATTGCTGATGTTCTGGACAGGCGATTGGGTGACATGGTCAGAATCCTTGACCGTGGCATGGCAATCCACGAGCGTGAGCTGTCTGTGCTGGAACATCTGGTAGGAGTGAGGCATAGGCCACGTGGACGTAGGCCAGCTACACCACCTAGTGCAGGTCAACGTGAGCGTGCCACCTCACATGCCCGCTCCCATAGTGCCGGTAGCAGTAGCAGTGCAGCTGGTGCTGCGCTGTCCACACCAGGACACAGCAGGCCACATGGACATGGCCCTGGATGTTCCCAGTGGGGACACGGTTCCAGTGGACATGTGTCATCGGACAGTAGCCAATCTGTACCTCCGCCTGGTAGTGCCCGTGCAACCCCTGGCAGGCACAGGTCATGTGGCCATGGCCGGACACAGTGAGCTGTACAACCTGGTCTGTACAATCTGGAGCTGTCAATAATACCCCTGTGTAGGCCTCACAAAAGGCAGAACTGTGTGCACACATACACGCACACAGCAAACACATCTGTAGGGCACCACAACACCCACATGCATACTGAACAGACATGTCCAATCATATCACCGGCCCTTACCCACACACATGATGTCATCCATTGGTGCAGCCTATGCCCCTGGCAAACATTATCACCCTGTGCATATGATGAGGCCTGTGCCGCATCCCTGTCATCCACACCATCGGTGCAGGGACATGCTCAAATGGTCTGATGCACAGGGTGAACAGAATAGTGAGAGAAGTGTATATTACATTAGTTGTGTAAGAATAGTGAGAGAAGTGTATATTACATTAGTTGTGTAAGAATAGTGAGAAGTGTATATTACATTAGTTGTGTACTGTTAACACGCACCAGACATACCATGTAGTACAGGTTTAGCATGCATTGTTATATGTTCACAGTATGTGTCTTGGTAACAACAGTAACAGCATGTTGGT
This sequence comes from Protopterus annectens, assembly GCF_019279795.1. NCBI lineage: Eukaryota > Metazoa > Chordata > Ceratodontiformes > Protopteridae > Protopterus > Protopterus annectens. Next base: position 1,982,596,307 of record NC_056735.1, read on the forward strand.
AATGATGCCCTGGTTCCCTCCTTATGGTCTACTTGCATGTGCCTACAGGTAGCAGTGTTTGCAGTCTCCCATGTGTAACTGTGGAGTACTCACAGGCACGTATGGCAATATCAGCATGCTATACGTAGCCTCAACCTGACTGTTGGAAAGGCTAACATACCACAGATGTCCACACATATACTGATCCAGAAGCATGTGGGCAGTTTAATAGGCTACAGTGGCTAGAGACGTGACATCCATACCAGGTCACATCACAGGTATGTTGACATGGTGCAGGGGTTGTACACAGCGGTCCAGCCGATGATAACGTTAGAGGCCACCTGATAGCATGAGGCCTCACTGTGTAGCAGTAATACCCTGTCACATTACAGGAACATGCCCACACTCATGGGGTCAACAACACTATAACGCACACCCCATAGTGTTGAGGTGAGGACCCCTGCCTATGTGGTCATCACCCTCACAGTACTGTGCACCCACATGACACGACACAGAGAAAGAACATGTACAGGTAGCCAGTACGGCTGAGACCGATGGCATCAACAGGGTAGTAGACTGCATCACCATGAGGGGTTAGGGATCCTGTGTGTTCTGTATGGTAGCATACACCCTCACTCCATGCACCAGACAGCCATACATACATACACACACACACACACACACACACACACACACACACACACACACACACACACACACACACACTGTGGAGACCACAAATGTCATACACATACGGATAGCTGATGTGTGTGATACACACACCACCCCTGCCTACGTCATGCTTTCCACACTGCAGTATGTACAGATCTCTACAACAGTGTACAGGGGTGTGTAACAATTGGGATGTAATCCCCACCATATGTGGCATATATGGTCACACAGGCAAACACACATGGCAGTACTGTGAATGATACACCTGCTATATGATGATACGTCTGACAGACATGCAGCAGTATTGGCCGCATTATGTGTACCAACGCTACGTCCGGCAATTGTGGTGCTATATGCACATGGGAGGATGTAAGTGTTACAGGTGTCAGGTGACATACAGTCAGTAACACCTGACCGCTGTGTAGGTTTTATGTCTTCACTGTCAAGTAACAGTAACATAGCATACTGTTTGCACATGTAATGGTAGGATGGCGTGTGACATACCTGTGAGCCATCCCCGGCAAACATCCATCTGCACAGGTGGATCACCACTTTATGTACACACATCCATCCATACCTGATGTACATCCTACCATACTGTCAGTATGTCACCATATACAGGTGTCAATGATGGGGCTGCATTGCAACTGCATGTTGTAGTTAGGCACAGATGAGTTACATACATCAGCTACTGCACATGCATGGTAGCTGCATGCACACTACAAATTGTACATGTGTGTTGGTCCTACATGCCTGTCATGTAGCCATGTTTGTATGCATTGCAATTGGTGGACATGTGTGATGACATACATAACACATGGACTGTTGTATGATATGATGGGTGTCATGGGTAACTAGTACAGAGGGAATGTGTCCTCGGTCAACATTGCTACCTCATGTACTGTTAGCATTCAACAGCCATGGACCCACCTTCCATTTGCATGCGTGTGATTGCTGTAGCCACTTGTCTGCATGGAGGACAGCAAAAGCTATGCTATGTACATATGTGTTGTGTGTGTGGTCCATGCACATATCCACTGCGATTACATGTATGTCATATCCAAACATGTGTGTTCTTTGGTGTACAGCGACAGTCATCTGTCACAGCTGTGTAAGACCCAGGGCCCCTGGTATGTGTAGAGCCGACCTGGTTATTACAGTGGTATCATTGCAATGCATAACACATGATGGAACCCTGTCGGTACATGTGTAGTCTGCACAGTTGCTGTAGACCTATGTACAGTCCACTGGTCATGAGTCACACGGTGTTGTGGTAATGTATGGCTGTGTATTGCTGGTCCAACGACATGGTGATGTCTGAGGGCTACATTGTAGACTGCGGTGTGTACCTCTGTGATCTGCACCTGAGACATCTGTGATGGCTCCTGAGTGTGTACTGGTCAGTACATGTGAGTGGCATTCATGTACGTGGGGACAGTAACACCATACTGTGCCCTTCCATGTTTAGAATCCATGTGCATGCAAGACAGCCCTTTGCAACTGCTAAGTGTGTGAGCATGCCCAGTACGCCGTTGTGTAGATGGACACACAGTACATTCCAAACTGCGCCCTTCTGTGTTTAGAATCCATGTGCATGCAAGACGGCCCTTTGCAACTGCTAAGTGTGTGAGCATGCCCAGTATGCCGTTGTGTAGATGGACACACAGTACATTCCAAACTGCGCCCTTCCATGTTTAGAATCCGTGTGCATGCAAGATGGCCCTTTGCAACTGCTAAGTGTGTGAGCATGCCCAGTACACCATTGTGTGGATGGACACACAGTACATTCCAAACTGCGCCCTTCTGTGTTTAGAATCTGTGTGCATGCAAGATGGCCCTTTGCAACTGCTAAGTGTGTGAGCATGCCCAGTACGCCATTGTGTAGATGGACACACAGTACATTCCAAATGGACGTGTGATACTAAGCGTGTGGGCATGCCCAGTGACACCTTGTGTTGGTGATGTGCCTCTGTGTATGGGCATGGCCATTGACATCCTGTATAGCGATGGTGGTCATCCAGGCAACAGATGTCCATTTTCAACGTCACGATGGATGCCTACATTGAACACACTGGTTGACTGTCTTGAAGGGTGTACTGTCTGTGGCGCGTCCCGTATCTATGTAGTGTTGTTGTAGTGCTCCATAGATATTTAGTTGCCCCGATCACACCACTGCCGTGTGTTTGTCTACGTCTACCTTGGGACAGTAATATGCTTTCAGACTGCTCACTCTCTATACATTCCCTATCGGCATCCTTGCCTTTGCGGATGATGTCATCCACCTAGAAGTATGCCTCTGGGAGTGCTGTGTTCAGTAATCTCGGTAGCGTGTTCTGTAACTGCGTAATGCTGTAGTGTGATAAGGTAGTTAGGTGTATGTTCGACTCCCAGCCCTGCCAAGTGTGTGTGTGTGTGTGTTTCCAGCTGCCTGGGGACAGAGTAATGCTTTTAGACAGCTCACACCACATACATTCCCTATCGGCATCTTTGCCTTTGCGGATGATGTCACCCACCTAGAAGTATGCCTCTGGGAGTGCTGTGTTCAGTAATCTCGGTAGTGCATTCTGTAACTGCGTAATGCTGTAGTGTGATAAGGTAGTTAGGTGTATGTTCGACTCCCAGCCCTGCCAAGTGTGTGCCTGTGTGTGTGTGTTTCCAGCTGCCTGGGGACAGAGTAATGCTTTTAGATGGCTCACACCACATACATTCCCTATCGGCGTCTTTGCCTTTGCGGATGATGTCACCCACCTAGAAGTATGCCTCTGGGAGTGCTGTGTTCAGTAATCTCGGTAGCGTGTTCTGTAACTGCGTAATGCTGTAGTGTGATAAGGTAGTTAGGTGTATGTTCGACTCCCAGCCCTGCCAGGTGTGTGTGTGTGTGTGTGTGTGTGTGTGTGTGTGTGTGTGTGTGTGTGTGTGTGTGTGTGTGTGTGTGTGTGTGTGTTTCCAGCTGCCTGGGGACACAGTAATGCTTTTAGATGCCTCACACCACATACATTCCCTATCGGCGTCTTTGCCTTTGTGGATGATGTCACCCACCTAGAAGTATGCCTCTGGGAGTGCTGTGTTCAGTAATCTTGGTAGCGCGTTCTGTAACTGCGTAATGCTGTAGTGTGATAAGGTAGTTAGGTGTATGTTTGACTCCCAGCCCTGCCAGGTGTGTGCCTGTGTGTGTTTCCAGCTGCCTGGGGACACAGTAATGCTTTTAGATGGCTCACACCACATACATTCCCTATCGGCGTCTTTGCCTTTGCGGATGATGTCATCCACCTAGAAGTATGCCTGTGGGAGTGCGGTGATGCCGGAACTCGGTAGCGCATTCTGTTACTGCATAATGCTGTAGTGTGGTAGACTAGACAGGTAGATGCTCGATTCCAGGGCATGGCAGGTGTGTGTTTGGCAGTTATACCGTATGTGTTGGTATCTGTGGGTGGCTAGCTGCAGGATGTGTCCAGTTTGTTTTGTTGCTGACCTATTTAATGTCCACAGCCCACATATTCTGCCAAGACACTGGGTTGTCAACACATAAAGTCGCCAATAGGTCTGGTGAGTAACTGTCAGCAGCCCTACTCTTACCCCTGCTACGGTCTGACCCATGTGATGCAACATAACACACGTGCCTTGATATTAACAACACTACATGATGCAGGTGGCACATGTAGTTTCCTTTCCATTCCTGTCTAATGCATTGCTGTCATGTGGTTCGCTGTTGTGATATCAATGCCATATCTACATATGTGTGTACATGTATATGTGTGTATATATATATATATATATATATATATATATATATATATATATATATATATATATATATATGTCCATGTATATATGTCTACAAATAATATATGTGATATATGTAGATGTAGAGGTGGACATAGATGTGAACATATGTCTGGGGACATCAGCACTATTGACTATTTGTGCCGGATGATCTGTACGTGATAACCTGGGATCTGTGTATATCTGCCATGGCGTGGTGTTAATGCACATCATCTGTGGTGTGCAGGGCCACGGGTTGTAGTCATGTAGACACCGGTTATTTTGTTGCTGGGCAGACCATGGGACATCGAATATGGTGATGGTAAGGCACCTGTTGCCAGTTGTGTGAGGATCTGAGCGACACTGAGCAGTGGTTAATATGTTGGAGGTTCGGTATGGGTCATATAACTATTCATTAGAAGACTATACTATGCAGATGAGGTTGACTATGGTGTATCACATTTATCACCAGGGTGTGCTGCTGGTCCCTGGAGTGTATGTGTGTAGTCAGCCAGGTGCAGGTCTCGCATATAGTTGACAGCATGGGAGGGGGGTCAGGCATACTGTACATACATTGCAGAACTGTGCCTCGGGACTGCTCCTGCCTTAGCAAACCTAAGCTAGGGGTGTGTCTATACCTGCCTGGTGACATTGGGAGGGATGACAGCAGTGGTGGGGTAGTCAGGGTGTCCAGGCTGCACAAACAGGTGTTGATCAGCACAATCGACTGATGACATGGCCAGCCCGCACATGAACAGTACATTAATGCGAGCAAGCAGCATACACACATGTTTCATCCACACTACACCACCGGTGTATACCTGCAGGGACATTTCACGACACAGTCCAACCAAATGACACGGGCTGCAGCAGGCAACATATACCAACATGTGCAGGAGGCTGGGGCAGTGCGGATGTGTATGCTGCCGAACAACCCTTACTGGGGTGACATAAGACTTTATAGACCGAGGGTGACTTACCAGGGTCTACATGGGCTGGGGATGTTGGAGCACTATGGGGTGGACAGAGACCTCCTACAGCAGCTTGTTGACCTGTGCCTAACACATCAGACAGGCCAAGGGGAACGCATCACAGTGGATACCATGGGATGTGTTGTCCTAGGTGTACTAGCCACAGGTACCTCACACAGCACAACTGGGGATATCATGGGTATCTCACAGGCATCTGCATCCAGAGTATTGCACCAGTTCACAGATGCCATGTCAACACATGCTAGTGAGCACGTACAGGTCCTCCACACACGTGATTAGTGGACCAGCAATATGAATCTGTTCAACCACATGGATGAGTACCCTGGGGTACTGGGTGCTATAGCCTGCACACGTAGCACCACCCAGGGTAGGGCCTACAGTCAGTGCAGGGGCATACCCTCCAACAGCTAGGCCCTATGCGATGGCCAGGGCATGAGATTGAATGTGTGTGCTGTCTGCCCTGGAAGCTGTGATGTGTCCGATATATGGCATCTGACACAGCTGTAGCACACCAATGCCTATGTGGACATCCCCTACAGTCTCCTAGTGGGGGATGCTAGGTAAACACTGGTGTAGTGGCTTATAACACCCATCAGCGATGCACACACACCTGAACACTCACACCATACTGAGGCGGATGCACAGGCAAGACATATACATGTGCATGTGTTTGGGATGCTCGGTTCACAGTTCTGGTATCCGGACACATCTGTTGGGGCTCTGCAGTAGTCACAAGCTACATGCATACATGTTGTTATGTTATTTGCTATGCTACACAATGTTATCCTGCAGTAACAGTTGCAGCAGGAACAGCATGGGGCAGGGCCACACAGCCCAACACCACTGCCAAGGCCTGTACAGGCACAGTGTGACTTGGTGAAGGAACTACCTGAGTAGGGCACAGTCGGCGACAGCCCGTGCACAGTATGACCAGCCCTTGGCAAAGAGGCAACACAAGGCATATGCACTGACACAGTAGGTACCCACGGATTTCCCTCTCTGACCCGCACACAGTACAATGGATGCCAAACATGACAGTACCTGTGCTCGGCCATGTATGGGAGGTGCACTGTGTGCATCCGACATAGGCAGCACTCCAGCACCATCCTCAAGTCCGTAACACAACCAGGGTATGTCTATTGACCTAACAAGTGGCAGTTGTATTAGATTGTGTACTTACCCATTGCTCTGGTATGTATGTGAGCATACAAGTGACTGTGGTGGCCAAATGTTAGGGCAGCAGACAGTACACATCCATAGTGGCACCATGACCTCTGTAGCACATACGGGGTCACAATGGTAGCCTGTAGTACACAGGGTGTCCTACCCACTGCAGATTATGGGCTGACCATCATGTGTGTCCGTACAGCCCACACACGTTCCATGCAGCTGGACAGATGTGGACCAATACAGACAAATGATATACGATGGCCTGTGGATATGCCCAATGACTGACCCCAACCCCCTATGACACACACAGATGACAGCAGGCCAGGCTGTTTGATGTAGGATGTGTAATAGGACGTCCAACACCACTGTGCTGTTAATTAATGCTGGGAACTGACGTACCCTGGTATCCCTCCAACCAGCAATTTAGGTAGGTCCACAGACTGACATGGAGTACCCGGCAGACCAGTACAGTAGCGGCAGATGTGTACAACTGTTGGCTGTGCCCCCTGTCACACCTACACATGTGAGAGTCATGTGCACCACCCACGGTGCTGTGTAGGACTGTGGTTGCATGTCCCCCCATGCTATACAGACATGTAGCAACTGTCAATGCCACATGACCATTAGCTACCCTGCAGACACAGCATGTCACCTGTCTGTGTAGAATGGAGGGGTCAGCAACACGGTACTAACTATCTGGACATGTGACACATGCAATACAGTTGACCATACTTTGCATGCTCACACACATGACGGTATTGTCAGTCTACAACATGCGTAACAGTCATACTGGGCATGCTCACACACTGAAACACAGGACGGCCAGGCATGCACACACCAGTGGTCCGGACATATCTGCCAGTACATTGCTATACTGTTGGATGTCTGCGCTGTATGGTGTTTGCGGTCTATTGTCTGTACATATGCCATGGTCTATTGTTAATTCACATGAGCTATGTGCGCAGGGTACTTCTACCATCACGTGTATAGGGCGGTTCTTTGTTTGCGGACAGGCCGACGCCTTTGGATACAAACCGGTAAGGCACAGTCCAGCAGGTGGGAGCTGTTGTGCGTGGGTTTGCACAGTGTTAAGCACTGCTGACCTCTGGTCACAGCACCTTATACACGTTTACACTCCACATTTCTTTGACAGGGCACTACTGGCATACTGGTAGACAAACACGCTTACAGCCGCTCGCTCTCCGACATTTCCGCTTACATTTGTCACTCACGCTGGGTGTGTGCGATCCCTTGTGATGCGTATTACATCGGACTACATGACTACAGTATCGGGTATGTGTAACCATTTTGCGATGGCAGCCGTTCGACTGTACGGACTCGGCGGCCTGTCCAGTGACGTAATCATATTATATGCGTGTTCCTCATATGATCTGCTCCCATCTGCCTGATAATGGGAACCGATACTCTGCAATGCTGACATGTGACTTGAGTTTGTTAACGCAGCTGTCTGCCGAGTCATGCTACCGCATACCAACTGCACGTTGACCACCTTTCAGATTGCACAACGGGAGACTGTAGGAGTGACACCTTTCCCACTTTGCATGGGACAGTCCCTCATCACACATCACATGTGACAATACCAGAACTCTCCACCAATCGGGGACACATTTCTGCAGACTCAGGGACAGGTCATGAAAAACAGGGACACTTTTACAAAAGTAGTGCTATTAACTTGACACATTGACAGAATCAGAGCATATGACATAATACACATATTCTGAAGTAACAGTTGTTTATAACTCTTACTTATTGTCATTAGTCAGTAAGTGTAATTCACCACCTTTCCTTCAACAGCCACTACATTTAGGAGGGATTAAGAAGGACACAGTTAGACTTTCAGTCAAACTCAGGGACATACCTGACATTCAGGGACAGTTGAGTGGTATGGACAATACTCTAGCCATTGCAACTGTCCTGATTAGGCGACCTTCTCATGTTGTAGGTGTCTGTACTGGTTGCTTGTTACAGGTCTTGTATACCTGACACGTCGATATGTCATATGTAGTAGCATAAGCAACTATACTGCTGCTAGACTACGCTTTGATTTGCTCCGATATGTATATTTCAGTACTATGCATGGCTGTAAGTATGTTCTGCCCTGGTACATCTGACAGTTCTACAGAGCAGGTTCCACTTTGGCCGTTCAGACTGGTGGCGGACCTATAGACCCTATATGTAGAGCTATCACATGTGTCGAGGCAACACATACCCACAGCATACCTCTCAACTGTCCCTGATCTTCAGGGCCATCCCTGATTTTGAATCAAATTTTAACTCTGTCCCTCTTAATCCCTCCTAAAACTAGTGACATTTGGAGGAAAGGTGGTGAATTACACTTAATGAATACTGACAATAATTAAGAGTTACAAACTTCTTTTACTTCAGAAAATGTGTATTAATTCATATGCTCTGATTCTGTCAATGTTTCCAGTTAATAGCTCTAATATTTTAAATGTGTCCATGATTGTCCTTGTGTTTTCTTGACTTGTCCGTGATTCTGTTGAAATTTGTCCCCAATTGGTTGAGAGGTCTGACCCACAGCCAGTAGTACACGGACGACCTCCACGGTTTGCATACGTTAAGGTTATTCATGTAGCATTATAATTGATAATACTGTTTCCTATTACATGTAGCTGTTACTGATACAACAAATTGATGTCTGACACCACTACACACACTATATAGCCTCCATTCCCGAACTCACAGGCCCAGACCTCTCAACCAATTGGGGACAAATCTCAACAGAATCAGGGACAAGTCAGGAAAAAATCAGGGACAATCAGGGACACTTGTAAAATATTAGTGCTATTAACTTGAAACATTGACAGAATCAGAGCATATGAATTAATACACATTTTCTGAACTAAATGATGTTTATAACTCTTAATTATTGTCATTATTCATTAAGTGTAATTCACCACCTTTCCTCCAAAAGTCACTAGTTTTAGGAGGGATTAAGAGGGACAGGGTTAAAATCTGAGTCAAAATCAGGGACGTCCATGAAAATCAGGGACAGTTGAGAGGTATGCACAGGCCATGTGCCATAACTGTCATTTTGCAAGACACAACTGCCCAGACGGGTGTGTCCCTCGCAGGCATACGGGTGTTTAACCTCTTCTATTATGCTATCATCTACCTGAGGTGGTCAGCAACTTATGCACTTTCCGTCAGTAGCAGAACTCACATACCAATGGGTGTGACTGAACACCGTATCAGGAACAATGCATAACACCCTGCGGGACACATTTAGATGATTGGTTCTATTAACCAGACACATTCACAGTCACAGAACATATGTATTCATTCACGTTTGTCGAGGTACATGCTGCTTATGACTCATACATGTTGTCATCTGTCATTACCTGTATTCCGCCACCTGTTCACCTAATATCAGTAGTTCTGGCAGTGTTTATTTGGACTTTGTTACATTCAGATACATAACTATGGACGTCCATGCTAATCGGGTACATGGCACTGTGTAGGTCTCTATGTATTCCCCGATGGTTTACAAACTATCCGGTAGATGTGCTCTTCAGGTTTGGGAGGTGTAGGCATATGCTATGCCCACATGGGAATATTAATGACTTCCACTGGGCAGG
>NC_056735.1:1982609001-1982746501 GCF_019279795.1 Protopterus annectens
GCTGGGAAAACCACAGTACTACAATTAGGACATTCCCTGTTTCCTACTGCTCTGGACCCGTGCTGCGAGTCTACTCACTCCAAGGATATTCATAACTCCTACGCTTATAGTCCTCACACATACGCGTGTTTGATTGTCAGGGTTTTCATGTGCTGGTCCGGGTTTAGGCTCGGCCGACTGGTGACTAGCACTGCCCTGGTGCTGTTCAAAGATCAGACATAGCACATGGACAGAGTTAGTCCAGAGTTTCACATTCTACCTGTGTTTACAGACGCAGGTGTTTGGGCACCTCTGACCACATTATTGGGTCGGCGCTACATAATTTAGGGTGGGGAGTGGTTCCACTACATAATGCAGGTTATGGGGGGGTTTCCCTTCCCATTTGACTATTTCATTCATTTATACATACAATGAATATTATTCTGGACATCTGTTATGAAATCACTACAGGTATGCAATAGTCTAGTCAACAGCTGGGACAGTTGGTTGGTGTACTTCTGTGTACGGACCTCTCTGATACTCGGGGACTCATGTCTACAGTGACAGGGACAAGGCTATGACAACTCAGGGACAATCACGGACACTTCTACCATATTAGTACTATTAACTTGGAACATGTTGACAGATTCGTAATACTACTAATTGTCTGCAGTTAAATGCATCTAGTACTCTTCATTGTTGTAAGTAGTCATTCTCATTCAACACCTTTCCCCCAAAGGGCACTGGCTTTGTGAGTTTTTAAGGGTCTGGCCAGTTATTGTGCGAATGCTCTGACCATTGGTATCGTTGACATTGTCATATGTATGGGTTGTGCTGTATTCCGGTGACTAGGGTTGGCACCTTTTCACATGGCCAAGATGGGACATTTTCAGAACACACCAGGTTTTACAAGCCGACACATACCCACGGTCAGTACAATGGATAGAACTTTACTTATTTGCCTACATAAAAGCCTATTGTTGTAGCGGTTTATTTGCTTATTCTGTTTCTTGTAACATTTAGGTATTGTAGATACTGCAATAATTATTTTCTGCTACTATTACATAACATATGGGACATAATTATGTCCTACAATCCCAGGACATTTGCCATTTGAAATGTCTTTTGTCAGGACACAACTGTCCAACGATGGACTATCCCTCGCAAAGCGGGACAGATGACAACCCTACTGCGGACACCAGATTGTTTGGGCCAACACATAGCCACGGTCACTGCAGGTTTAGAACAGTCATTTGTTTCCTAGCTGTAAGCCTTATACCTTTGGCACTTTTGTTGTTTGCCTGTTTCTTGTATGAATTACGTTTATTCTATCCTGACGTGACCGCTTTAGGCAACTGTTACATGCAGTATGGTGCATGGTTATTCCCTACGGTCACAAGACATTTGGCATTGTACCATTGTTGGTCAGGTCACACCTACACACACATTAATTGTCCCTCACACAGTGGATCAGGGGTATCCTGTTTACGTCAGTGCCTTCATCACCCTTATACCATGTGCCACTATGCGAATGTGTGCAATATATTCTCCCGCTTATTCGTGTCGGGACACGTGCATCACGGGCAGGTGTTTGATCCTGGGTAGTAGGTTATGCATGACCATTTATGGCTGGCTAGTGTCGTGCACCTCTAATGCACATTCCAACTTGTGTCCAGATATCTACAGGACTGGACTTTGTGTCTTCCATTCTAATGTTTACACAGGTTATGTATCCCAGGAAGGATATCCAAAAATTGGACAAATCCACAACAAGAGAAATAAGAACATTTTTCTGGCGTTACGAAAATGTGCTGGGGGTTTTACATGCAAGGGATACATAGTGTGCAATCCTGCAACTGCCTAGGGTGGCACTACCTACTACAAATGCGTAGTGGTCACTATGTGTAGCTGTGGCTGCACCAAACCAGTAGGCCAAGTATGGCTGGATTTGGTGGACGTTCAGGTATGGGAGCGGGTTGTGTGATGTGGAGGGGATGCTGGGTAGTCCATTATGCATCCAGGTGTGTTGCATTTGTTATGGCCAGTTACATCAGGACCAATCTGTGGGTATGTGCCAGTGACATGTCTATACATTTGTATCGCACATTTCAATATTCATATGTTTGTGGGATTGTGTTCTACAGTATGGCCTGTCTGGTTGTATTGCAGCTGTTTATACATGTGTTTGTGTTTCTTTCAGCTTCACCCACTGCTCCCTCATATACCTCCAGTTCACCTATTCTGCATATGACACAGTATCACCTTGGAGGATTGTACCATTAACCACACCCCCACACACACAGATTCCTCACACCCCATACATCACTGCTTTGGTTGTTGGCCCATGACATGGCCAGAGTAACACATTGAATACCCTACATGTGTCAGGTACCTGTATGGTTGTGTGGACTACCCTGCCATGTTTGCTTTCCACATGCTATACCTCATGCACATAGGTACACGCCCATACTTAACTTTCATTACATGGTTGGTATACCCGGGTACTACCCGTTCAACTGTGACACATCCTGACAAGTTCGACTTGTACCGCTGATTTCCGGATTTTGGCAGCCTGTTCTACTCATTGGTAGGATGCCACCTTTTCCTATGTCCAGGATGGGATATATTCCGTACACATATCCAACTGTACTGGACAACAAGTACCCACAGTCGATGGTATGGATAATACTGTTCCTTTCAGCCTACATGTTTCCTTATTGTTGTAGCTGTTTATATGCTCCTTCTGTTTTGTTTACATGCTTATTCTATTTCCTATCACATTTGGTATGTGAAATATGAATATACCTTTTGTATGTGACTATTACATGCCTTGTGGGATATGATTCGAATATACGGTCCCTAGATATCTACATTTATCGTGTATTTTGTTATGGACACATCTGCCCAGCTGTGTACCCTCCCTCACATTATGGGTCAGCTGGTGACCCTCACCATTGGGCTGGACATACCTACTGGCGGCTCGCTAACATATGATGCATTTCACTTCCACTTGGTATAGCTATCTACACTGCATTGGACTACGGCCACACGGTCTTCCATGTCATTTGTTCGCGGGATAGGGACCCGTTATTCCCTACCGTGCATTTGTGTTTGCTTCTTCACTTTGTGTTCACAGGAACTTTCTTGCATGCATTGCATATGTTTCAGTACCCACGGACACTAACAGATGTGATTACTATCTTGCAAGTTGTTATATGCAAGCATTTTAGGTTGCACGTCGACAGCTGCCATTTCCACGCCTCCGTGCAGCACTTCGACACACCCTATGCACTCGCGCTCCTTTCCTGTGCACGTGGCTGTGGTGGCAGCGTGCCTTCATTAATATGCATTTGGTGCTACTGCGCCATCTTCACGCCGCACTGTCGGCACAAGCCTACCGCCGTCCTTGTGCTGAGCTTCATGAATCCTGGGGCTTGTCTGATCAACAATTCAGCAATCTCTTCACATTCTCCTTCACAGCTATCCAGTTTTTCTGTTCAATATCTCATACCATTTTGTAAACCTTAACTCCCAAATATTTGTCACACCAAAGTCAACTGTACTTCTCTAATTCCCCAACCTACATTAATAATCACTGATTTTGGGATGATATTTCAGTCCTGATTCATCACTAAGCCATTGAAAAATATCTATAACTGGCAATTTCTTATTCAAGTTCACCACTCCATAAAAGCAATGCCAGCTTTTTTCCCCTAGTCACTCTAGTCTTTTGTATAATCCTCTCTACTCCAACCAGAATTAAGCTTGGGGTAATGGTCATTCCTGCTTTGTCCCTCTCTTCTCTCTGGGTAATGAATCACTTTTATGGATCGTTCTTGATTATTAAAATCCTGGCACAAGGCTTCCTATAGAGTACCTCCAAACCACTCAGCCTTGTTCCTTATTGTGCTTTTTATTTAGTTAGCTCAAATATTCTTATTTAACAAATTAAAAGCCTTCTGAACAGCAAACAAGCCACTCTAGCTCCCTCTCTGCTTGAAGTTTATCTCATCAGTAAAATGTATTAATCTTCTATAGTGTTCAGCTGAAGACCTTTCCTTAACAAGTCTCACTTGCACTTTCAGAATTATACTTGGTAAATATGTTAAAATTCTAGCAAATATTTTAGCACCTGCTGTGATGCCCCTGCACTGGCCCAGTAATCAAGGAGGCTCAATCCTCACCACTAGCACCAGTGAGTGACGTGCAAATTGGGAAAATGACAAGTACACAGACAGTAAAGTACAATTTCCCTTAGGAGCACACAAAGACCACAGTCAGGCTGGGGCTGGTTTATCCCTCTTTCTCCAGATCCCCAATAGGTCTCCCCACTGGCACAGCTATAGAGTTAAGATCTCAACCGAATGGCCAAGCTAAGACCTCCAGCACCCTCTCTGTCCAACCACTGCTTCGTGTTACTACGCAAGTAGCTGACACACACACACACACACACACACACACACACACACACACTTAGAGATTCGATTGATATACAAACACACACACACACACACACCTGGGAAAGGCTTGCACAGGTTTACTAGCTTTGCCCCCTTCAGCCACGACTGTAAGGTAGTACCAGCTGTCACCAGCCACCCTTACTTATCAGCTACTATAAGGCCCTTACCAAAGGGTGTCCAATCCTACCGTGTAATTGTTTTTAGTATCCAAATGGTAAGTTTGACCAAGGCCAAGGCTGTTTAGGAGTGGCCTATACAGTGTCACCAGATACATATGCAAGTACTCTAAGAGCTTAAATGTCTCTAAACAAACCAGCCACAATTAAAAGGTTTAAATATATGTAATAATAAATAATAAAAGAACAAGATGATATTGAATAACTCAACACAGTGACTACAGAGTTCAGAATCACAGGAAATATTTTAAAACAACATTGCAGGACAGTCTCACATAAATACAGAAAACATCTAAACTAATCTTTGCTATATTCCTATCTATCTCTAAGAGATACGCTGCCCTAAATAGCTTTCTTACACAGCAAGGCAAATGCAGATGAGAAGTGCTGAATGGATATTTCTAGATCCAAGACAAGATACAAAAATGCACATATTCATTCTGTGAGATAGTTCTTAAATTAATAATATACATTACTGCTGGGTTAGCTGAAATGACATCACTCTTTGTCACCTGTCTTCAGTTCCCAGGCTAACAGAAACTTAGAATTTAACACCTCTGTGTCAGAGGTACATATATCTCAGAAGTTTGCCTATAACTGGAAGTTGTAAAACAGTTAAACACTTTTACATTTTAAACCTAGTAATTATTTCTGTTTCAAGACAATAGGAAAACCTCCAACTCTAGACATTGTGTCTGCTCTGAGCTGAAACAGAGATAACAGAATCATAAAACAATTTCCACTTATTTTCTTGAGGTTTTGCAAGTTAACTCTGTATGTTCCAGCTTCTACCATTAAAACACACATCTGCACAGGTATATAGTTTATACACATTTCTGCTCTTTTCCAGCAGGGCACACTGTGGTTACATTCTTGAAGCTCAGTACATAACATACAGTTCAACACACATTTCTGCACTAGTAGTTTAATATCCACATAACATATAGTTATCTTACATTTGTAAGACAAGCCAATGGATCATATCAATATTCACAAATGACATATGATTATTTATAAAATTCCAGATAGCTGGACTGGCAGTGTCACATTTCTATATGAATCATATTAATATTTTCAAGTGACATATAATTATTTACAAAATTCCAGCTAGCTGGGCTGGCAGCATTTCAGTTTGTCACACCTGTATTGTACAGAAATTGGCCTGTAATTAACAGGATCACATTCCTCTCCCTATTTTTTTGTATAAAAGCATTACTATGACTTCATATTTGGATGTAGAATTTCTCCACTGTTAAGAATATAGTTGAATACTTCTGAAATCCTATCCTTTACCTGCAAGCTCATCTTCTTATAATAACCTGTAGGTTCATAGATTCATAGGAGATTACTAGGTTAATGACTCAAGAGCCCTTATAAGCCTGCCATTACTATTTGGACTTTACTCATTATTTGATCCTTAAGAACTAGGGGATGGCTTAGGTATGTGCCTATGCCTTGGAACATTTTACAAGCTGTCCTGCCCATAAGGGTCATGGGTGCCACCCCATGAGTGAATTTTTGATTTCTCATCCATTGATCCAAACTGCATTTGAAAAGAGTCAGGGAAGGGTTGTGTTTTAAATAGATAGGAAACCTATTCTATAGAAGGGATAATCTCTGAAACACATTATCTGTCTCTCCAGCATGTTTTGTTCATGTCATGACCAAGTTTAAATCCTTGGCTTGTGTAATCCTTGTGCAGTTTGTCTTGTGAATGTATAACAGTTCCATTGGGGCTGGATTTGAGAGTGCCTTGTAGGTTAGGCATAGATCACCCCTTAATATTTGATAGGAGACAGAGTAAAGGGATAGGGCTTTAAGTCAATCTGCATAGGACATGCTGTTCACACCCTGTATTTTTTAAGGAACTTCTGAGGCAGCTGCATTTGTTACAAGTGCCTGGTCAAGTACATGCCAAAAGGTGCATTGTACTGGATTATTGGTCTGATGAAGGCCGAGTACAGTAGGATTATAACTTCCTTGAATCTGGATACCATGTCTTTACTTAAAACAAGTGCCACATAGAAGAGCTTCCTCACCAGTGTGGGCATGTGGTGGTCAAAGTTTAGGCTTCTGTCTATCTGTGTACCTAGATCTCTCAACACTGGATCCACTCTAAGGGCTGTGCTGTCAGTGTTGTAATTTGCAAGGGTATTTGACTTCCCAAAGGGGTTAATTATGTATTTTTTGCATTTATTTTTAGGCAATGCCTCTGACATCAATCATTTGCCTGAGCCAGACCTTTCTGAAGGATAGCTACATTGTTGGGAGGTTCAGTGACTGTCTCCAACTTGCAGTCATCAACAAACTTGGTCAGTTAGGGGCCTTCTACATTAGCCTTGACTTCAGAGAAGTATATTCAAAACAAGAAAGGTCCCAGCACTGAGCCCTGTGGTACACCACTATTAAGTGGCTGTTTACTGGATCTGGATTCTCCCGCTCTTACAACGTGCCCTGTCAGTGAGACATTTGGCTATCAATGTGGTGACACAGGGATTTATGTCTAATTTTGTGAGTTTATCTATAATACCCAAGTGGTTAATTGTGTCAAATACCTTAGCCAGGACAAGGTAGGCAGCACACAATGTTTTACCTTCATCCATAGCCCTAGTGACTTTTTCAAAGAAGTCCACCAAATTGAGCAGGCATGACCTGCCGTTACTCTTACTTCTAGATAGGATGCTCAACCTTTTGTTGTGCAACCTATTTATACCAGGATCATTTGTTTTTTCAGTTTGCCCAGAGCTTGTTTTGGTCTGGTACTGCAGTTTCTATGCAGCTATTTTCATGTTCATACAGGACTTTGGTGTACATTGCCACATAGGCTTCTGTGTTTTCTGATTTTGAAGGAGCATAGAAACTAGTGATGACATCACTTAATAGAAGGTAGTTTGCTGTAGAAAAGTTCTTAAAAGTTTTGGAGTTAGGTGGGGGTTCTAGTTTTATATTTATTTTAAAGAAGATCTCCTTGTGATGCAATCTAACCACTAAGGACATTACACTTAGGGAGGTGCAGTGCTCTCCCATATTTGTGAGTACCAGGTCTAGGATATTTGTACCCCTAGTGAGAGTGCAGACTAGCTGCTCCAGGGCATTTGCATTGACAAAGTCTAGAAATGTTTCTGACTGCATGTTAGTGGTCATGTAAGCTTCTGAATTAAGGGAGGGGTAGTTGAAATCCCCATGTATATGGTACTGGGATGAATGGTAAGTGATTCTAGTATAGTCAGGTATGAGGTATGTTTTTCCTGGTTAATGGTGAAGAACATGTAGCTAGCAAAGATATGGTAAAGTATTTTAGTTAGTTGGACACAAAGTCTAGCAATGTTTCTGACTGCATGTTAGTGGTCATGTAAGCTTCCGAGTTAAGGGAGAGGTAGTTGAAATCCCCATGTATATGGTACTGGGATGAATGGTAAGTGATTCTAGTATATTCAAGTATGAGGTATGTTTTTCCTGGTTAATGGTGAAGAACATGTAGCTAGCAAAGATATGGTAAAGGATTTTAGTTAGTTGGACTCAAAGTAGCTCAAGTACGTAATATTGTTTAACCAGTCTTGAGGTGTGTTATCCATTATGTAGATGGATACACCTCCACCTTTTGTCCCTTCATGTGCAGTGGGTGGTAGGAATATGTGAAAGGCATTCTAGCCTGGCACTGCCATGGTGCTGTCCACAACTTTGAACCATGCCTCAATAACTGCACAGATGTTGGCATTCTCCAGAGTGGGGAATGCTTCTACGTAGTGTAGTTTCTTGTTGAGGCTCCTAGCACTGATAAGTAATATCTTTTGCTTATCCTGAATAGATTTTGCTATGTTTTAAGGTTTGTCTGTTTGTCAATGCCTAAAAAGGGCACTATGGGTTGAATAATGTTTTTGCCAATATCTGAAAGCATAGTAATGACAAGTGAAGACAATCCCTGGCAAAGCAGCGTTGCCTGTCAATCATGTTCTTCCAGGCTGACAAATATTGGACCACCTTGGAGTGACACCAGTAGCTAAGACAGTTATTAAAGGCAATCATTTTCTGTTGGCATTGTGATAGCATAATCCATGGAGGCCATATAATGCTGCTCAGTGCTAGGCTCATACCCACCTTCAATACATATTCTGAGAGTTCAAGCATGCTTCTCTTCATATAGCCTAGGGAGGTATGTCTCAAGTTATTCACACCCACATGGACTATGACTGAATCATACTGGAATTTAGGGTTTAGTCAAATGAGTGCTTGCATGATCTGGCATATTCTGGCCTCCTGGCATGCAACTAACTTTAACCTTCTTATTCAGCCTGGTGAGAGGGGCATCCGTTTGTCTCAAAACTGAGTCTCCTATGACCACACTATTGGGTTGAGTGGTGTTACACCCTATAGGCTTGGTAATTAAGACACTATGAGATGGAGTTTTAAGTGTTGTGGGTGGCAATTGTCTTGTTTGTGTCATATGGAGTTTCTTTCTGGGGACCGCATCTGGAAGGCCTTTGAAGTTTGGATAAGTGTGATGAGTGTCATGTGTGTGTCAGTGAAAACCTGTTTGGTGTTTCTTGTGTCTGTATGCAACAGTCTTGCCTCCGATGACATTATTATTAACTACATCTCTCACATACTATATTTGTCAATTTCAGAATTAAATGGCTGTCAATAAATATGAGGCCAATGCTACCTTGCCTCATGAAGCCCATGTCCAACAAGATGGATAAAGTGATACCAAGAAAATGTCTATCCATGGTTGCAGATCCTTAATGTGTCCTTTATAAAGGAAAAGAATTTGGGTGTTTGCAAAGGGATGAGGAATGGCTGCTTACTTAATGTAGTCTACAGCTAAGCTATACACCAATACTGCTACATGTCCAAACTAGTTGCTTGTTGAGTAGCACATCACTGTGGAAAATGTCAGAGATAGTTGTTATAGGGAAAAGTACAACTTCTAGTGACTGCATATATACAAGGCCTCACTAACCACAGCAGTGAGAAGCAGAACTCTGCTAGGCTTATATAAAAGCAAGTATTAAACAAGGTATGCCACGGGCCAATCTGATAAGCACACAATAAGCTTTCTACCACAAATTTCCAGCTCATATAGGTGAAATCGGCCCACTCCTACCACAAGAGTGCAGACTTTAAACCTCTTAATATAAAATGACTGGTTTGGAGCTCAAGTGTTAGGAAACCACAAATATAGGAGCCTAAAAGCCCTGAAAATAGCAGATACTGAAAACTCCAAAACACTAGCCCTTACGGCTAATGGATGGAAAATCCATCCAGACTATCTGCCTTACCAGACACTTTATCACATTAAACACTTTCATAGCCCAACATCTTCATTTATCTCTTCTCTCTTTATACTTTAAAAACAAAATGAAAACTCCAGTAAAGCTAGAACTTCCACTGAATGACCTCCCAATCTTCTTGTATCAGAGGCATATGGAATATATGCAAATGATCCTTATGAACATCAGGTGTTTCAGCTAACTGGAAATTCTGAATACTCATGACTTGTTTCGTCATTTTAATGGACAATTTCAGGCCAATAAAGCCAAACCCCACTAGCTTGTGAATATGCATATTTTGGTCTTCTTACCTCATCAGCACAACACAAGCAGAGCATTTGACTAAGCATTAGAAACACAGGGCTGTTATACCCAGCTGATGTCCATTATCATTAGGGTCACTGCAAAAATATCCCAAACAACAAACTAAAACAAAGAGTGAGAAGGTCACTGAAAAACCAATCAGTAAAAACAAAATGAAAACTCCAGCAAAGCTAGAACTTCCACTGAGTGATCTCCTTATGTTCATAAGGATCATTTGCATATATCCCATGTGCCTCTGATACAAGAGGTTTGGGAGGTCACTCAGTGGAAGTTCTAGCTTTGCTGGAGTTTTCATTTTGTTTTTACTGACTGTTTTTTCAGTGACTTTCTCACCCATTGTTTTAGTTTCTCTTTATACTTTTGAATACAGACCCATTCCATTCTCCATAACTTGAAGCAATACCTACCTGCTCTCTGTTCAACTTTTCATTCAAGTTTTTAAACTCTTCCCTTACCTTACATGTCCTTTGTCTTGCCTCCTTATCCTCTCTCTCTCTCTAACTCTTTCTCTCTCTCTCTCTAACTTCCATTACCCAGGCCTTTTTTTCTGGTTTTTCAGTTTCCAGGAAAGTAAAGTTATACCCACTTCCTGTTCCACAATAATTTTGACCCTTTTCTATCTGTATCCATGTTCAACTTTAAATCTTTCCTCTCCTTTTAGCTGGATCTTCATTTGTTCAGTATTACATGCAGTCTCTTCAATTCCCTTAAGCTTTTTCTGCAGTCTTCATAACCCCTTTTCCAAACCCCTCGCCTAACATTCTGCCTCCTTTCTCCTTTGTGCACTCTTTTCCATTAACTTACCTTTCCATGTAGCTTTTATCCTATCCCATTATTTAATCCCCATACAACCCTTTCATAGGTTCATAGGTAATTACCATGCTAATGACCCCAGGAGATCTTTTTAAGCCTAGCTATGCTGCCCAAAGGTGAGAAATAAACCCTGTACCTTGTGTCTGCATGGTAAACACCATTACTATTATGCCAAACCCGAACCTAAACTCTTGTTTTCCTGAAACACCGGTTCTTCCATTCCCTTAAAGCACTGAACTTGCCTGATATCCTGCCAGTGCCCTCAGTTCCAACTCCATTTTTTTTTTTACCAAAAGGACTGCAAATGCCAACCAAACTGACTGATTTCACAAACAACAGACAAGTTCTCCAAAAGGAAACATAATGTTATAAAACCTGATTTGCTTATGCAGGATCAGATTACAGATGTAGAATATTCATGTTTGAAGTACCCATGTATTCCTAGTATTTTTAGAATTTTGAAATTACATAAAAATATTTTGATCCACCTTTCTGATCTATTGTTGATGCTAAGGGCTCCAAAACCCATTGTATAGCAAAATACATCAATGTTAAGTTAAAAGATATATTAAGACATGAAAAACATGTTTATAAGCATTCTTGGGAAATTTTGACAAGTGTCACTAAGAACTTGTTCACAGATAGCCTCCTGTTTGTTACTATTGATGTTAAAGATTTTTTTTCAGTTTTCCTCCACAAGTTAGGGGTGGATTGTTTTTTTTTTTTTTTTTTGAAAATGTAAACAAATTAGAGGGTTTTGACAACAATACTTTAATTGTTCTTAGGACCCTTATGGAGGTAGTCTTGGAGAACAACTATATATTTTTGCAAGTAGTATTTTTAACAAAGAATGGAGGTAGCCATGGGGACAGTATTTACCCCCCATTTTTGTTAATATTGTCATGACCTATTGGGAGCACACTTTTATGTTCCAATCAGGTTTTGAAAATTGTTTGGTCCTTTATGGTCATTTTTTTAGATAACATGGTCCTATTTTGAAGGGATACAAAAGAAAGATCAATAGAATTTTTCCACATATTAATAATACAACTATTTTTTTAAGATTTGCTATTGAATATTCATGCAGTATTTTAAAGTATTTAGATGCTGGAAATCAAAAGGACGTTTTTAAGAAGGAGTTTATATCTAATATGTGTAGAAAGCCCACCTACTCTAAAACTGTTGCATTTTAATAATTGTCACCCCAAATGTCAAAGAAGAGTCCCAGTAAAGGGTCAGTTAGTCAAATTAGCATAAATGGTTTCACATTCTGACTTGTTTTATAACAAAGGTAAAAAATTAAGATGTATGTTTATTACTAGGGGCTATCCAAAAAGTTTTCTTAATTGTATTTCTTTAGAAATGTACTTCAAAAAAATCTACTGGATTTTATTCATCCCTTTTAGGAGTTGATGAAGGGGAGAACCCTTACAATAATGAGACTAATACTATGGAAATTAAAACAAGATATACAAAGGCTGTTAGTATTAACCTATAATAGTGATGCAGAAATGATTAGACAGATAGTGGAAAGAAATTAGAAGATTTTTGAAGTATGTGGGATTGACAAACAGGTGGTCAGAGAAGTTCTATGTATAATTTATAGAAAGGACTGGTGTATCAGGAACTATACAGAAAGACTGCAGAGTGTTCCTGGGAATGCACAGGGAAAAACTGGAAAGTTTAAATGCAGGAGGTATAAATACTGCCCTTTCATTATGGAAGGTGAGCATGTTAGTATTGTAGGGCATAGTACAATATGTAGTTATTATTGTAATTCTTGTACCAAAAGGTAGTTTATGTAACCTTGTGCAAAAACTGTTCATGTTTCTATATAGGTAAAACTGAGAGTGCTCTCAAAGACAGAATGTATGAACATTTGTATGGAATTAGGGTAGGTTTCCTTCCTCTACTACTGTTGCTCATTGATCTAATGGACCCTTCTTTCTCTCTGTCTCTCTCTGTCTCATCTTCCTCCTTGTTTATCTGTTTCTCCAGTCATTTTCTTTCCCCATTGCTTGAAACACCTTTCACTGTTTCTCTGCCATTATCTTTTGTGTTTTTTGTAAATTTCTTCCAAAATTTCAAAATCACCCAGTGTTCTCTTTTAATTGAGACACATCCTTTAGGGTAGATCTGTCTCTGTCCACTAACAGTATACTGTCTCATCCATTAGTATTCAATCAGCCACTGAAAACATTATCAAATTTGGGACCTTCTTAAATAAAGTTATCATTGCAATTAACACTTTTGGGTGTGTTTTTCTGTCTAGCTTTTTTCTGACCTCTTGAGTTATGGATCCACCATATCCCCCCCCCCCACCCCCCCTGCACACCATTATGCTGGCATCATCTGTTTTCACCTAATATATAAACTGGGTGAAAAGTCTTCATATACTATTACATCCCTTTAAGCCATCATAACCCTCTTTCCAAGTGCCACCTGCCGTAACAGCCATTCTTTATACCTATAACTGTATGTTAACAAGAATCTGCCTTGGACCAGCAAGGATAACTGCTTGGCAGATCTGTGAGCGCCATCTACCTGGTAGTGCAAAAAGATAACATCAACTGTAATATCCTTCATCAACCCTTCCATGATCACAGTGGAGTCATGGTCTTGTATTCCTTCAGCTAAGCCAATAAATCTTATGTTCTCACATCTGTTGTGGTTTTTCAGGCCTTTACATTTGGCTATTAATGCCTCTGTACTTTAAGTTTTTTGACTTTGCATTCATCTGCTGAACAAGATGTTCCAAATGGTCTACTACCCATTTTCTAACTGTCGTTGTTGCTAATTGTGATATATCAGTCACAAACCTAACCACTTCCAACTCTGTGGAAAGGGCTCCCATCTCACCCACCATGTCCTGATGGTGTTTGAGAATTTATTCATTTCTATCTCCATATTTCCAACTTTTTCCAAACTAAGATTGCATATACAGATCACAGCACAATTGCCTAGTCACATCTACAAATCCCACTCCAACCTTTTTCTTTTAACAGACCATTTTATCCCTAACAATAGCAACCAACAGTCAAGCAATGCATCAAAGCAGCCATGTTTTCATTCAACTCAGCCCATTAGTGCCTCCCATTTTCTTTAGATTATAACTACTGATTTCTCAATGCAATTGCTTACAGGGTGGAAATTATGACATCTCTTAGGTTCATGGAGGTTCATACAGGCCTCTCTTTAATACCAGATCAAAATTATTATACATGTCAGATATCCATTAGAAAGTTAAGTTCTTTTGTTTCTAAATACAATACACTTAATCTGCTGTCACTTTACAGCAAGGGTAATTATTTACAAATTTTACTTTTAAGTTAATGATTTCTACATTTTGATTTTCTGAGAAGTGAATTGCAACAGTATCTAGAGAAGGATGACCATTTTCTCTTTTAAAAAGTCCATGAGATTAACTAATCCTTTGATGAAACCTTCATCTATGGTAAATATTTGCTGTTCTTGCTTTATACGTATGGTATGAAGAAGTTTCATGTGAACATTACTTTCAGTATATGCAGCACAGGTTAGCTACAATGCAAAGTTAAACTTTAGTGCAAAAGTTTCTCTGACTCATTAACACATTTAAAGCATTTATCTTTAATATGTTTAAGCTATTAACAATATGCATGCATAGTTTGAAATCATTTAAATGCATAATTTAATTCTCTTCTATATTATATACCAATATTTATTTTTCACTGTACTGTGAAAGAAGATAACTTTTTGACTTATCGGTGGATGCAAAATGAGCACATGCAATATAATACAATACATAACGTTATATATTAATAGAACCTCATGGACTTTTTAATAACATTTAGTATCAGTTATTCTTGTGAGAGAAGAACATTTGCCATTTTCTAAATGTCTGCATACCACTGGCTCACATACACCTGTTTGCTGGTTGGTTCCTTTGTTTCTTTTGTTTTCCACATTTGCTATTTATAGTACATGACTTCTGTCGCTGTGCTTTTGGCTGGACTTCTCTGAAATTGCACCTCTCTGCAAATATCTGAAAACTGTTTCCACCTAATCTGATGATTTTTGAAGGGGATGGCTTGTATAAGAGTATTTGTAATAGGGTCTTGTAATCAATGTCAGTACATTTTGCAGGCAGATTCCATTATATTAGAGAAAAACGTTCAGTCAGTAATCAGTTTTATTCAAGGTAATTGTTTGACAAAACATAAGGGTAGTCTGTTTGGCGAAGTGTTGTCAGTGTCTAGCATTCTATGTAGGCAAAACTGACAGAGCCTTTTGGAACAGGATTTATGAACACACACATAAAAACAAAAAATATTAATAATGCCCTTTTCAGACATTTGTCTTGTAGTGATGCATGTACTGGCTTTAAATTTGCCTTGTTAGAACAAGTCAAAAGCAACTACAGTGGTGGTGATATGAAAACCCTCCTTGAAGTCAGAAAGATTAAATGGCAGATTAAACTGTGTGCAAATTTCCCTCCAGATATTAATGGTGTGATCAACCTGCAACCTATGTTGAAGTTGAAATCAGAAAAGCGTTTATAATATTTTTTATTTCTTTATATAATGATTTTATATGTTCATATGTTTACTTGGTTGTATATATATTTATGATTTTATAAATGTTGCTATTTAATATGGAAGGTTTCTGAATGTTAATTAAGCTTTTTATCAGGGCTTAATTGCCTACTCTATGAGTATAAAAGAAGGGTATGTGTTAGCTTTATTTTAATTCTGAAGAAGTCCAGCTTAATGGACAAAAGCACTTAATTCAGTCTGCTTTTTCATTTGATTTAAAAAAAATTATTAAAAACGTTTTAATATTAAGTTGAGTCAGTTGGTCATGTGTATTCTTTAAGTTTATTGAGTTGCTTTCACTTTTCTGCACCTAAAAAAATCTATTTTTCCGTGATCTGTTGATTTGCTCAAGTGTCTACAAAAGTAAAAAAACTCATTGTACTTAATTTTCTTTATCAACTATAGTTGCTAAAACTCTTCTGTAGCATTTAAAATGAAACTGTACTACTTTTTTATCCCTGTAGAGACCATCTTTAAACAGTAGCAGTTATTCCTGTGAGAGAAGGTTAATTGCTGCCATTTCCTATGTACCCAAATATCATTGGCTCGTCTAGAGTTGTTTGCTGGTTGGTTTCTCTCTCTCTCTCTTTTTTAGAATTCATTATTTATAGTACAATCATGGAGCTGTATTCTGTGCAGTATCACCATAGCTGTAACCGAATATTGAGTAGTGAGTGTATTTGCATTTTCTGCCTTAAATCAGTACTTCCAAACTTTTAATTGGTTGACAATTTTTTTGTTTGAGCTCAGGGTAGCATTACTTTGTGTTATCTTCCCTTGGCTGCTCTGTTCTGCTTCTAGCTGTGCTATGAACATCAACAGACTGTGAGTTGTTGTGTTGTACCACTGTTAGTTTTTCCACAGCCCCCAATTAGGCTTTGTGCTGTGTGTAATTTTTTTGTCACAACCGATACTGTTTTTATAGTACACCCCTCCCTCCTTAAGCCTCCCTGTGTTTCCTTGTGCTCTTAGCCAACTAACACTTAAAGCATGGAGCAACACCGAGAGCTTGCAAACCTGTACCTCTACCACCACAAGCCTTCTGGCACTTGGTATCATAATGCTGTGTTGTTGCTGCCATATGCTCACTGATAATGAACTCCTACATAGAAGAGAAAGTTCTGACTTAGAATATGGAGATATTCCCCTCTCAAACAAGAACAATATTTAGTGATCATCATATATTCATACCCTCAGCTCAGCCTTTACCTGATTTACAAACAGGAGATGCTAATATGTCTTATGCTGAGATAACAAATCCTTGTGAAAGACACCTAAAACATTTGCAACAGGCATCAGTCTCTCAATTTGCCTACTTCAAGAACACCTACAAATACAAGTCACCAACTGCAAAGTTTCCCTTAATCAAGTAATACTAAAGTAATCTCTGGTAGGAATGTATTAGTAATTGGTGACTGAGTTGTTAAGTACACAGATTTTTCCACTCACCAGGCTTGACAAGGATGCTGCCTGTTGGGTTCCAGGATCACAAACATTACAAGATCCCTCAGTAGCCTTTCCAAAAACAAGTATGACAGTGACATGGTGGTGGTCAATGTGGGAGTGGATGACCTTGGGTGCAAAACTCTGAGGAACATGTAGAGGGACATGTAAGGGACATCTAAGAACTCTCTTGGCTTGTGACTGATGCAGGTAAGACTCTGGTCCTGAGTGGAATCCTTCCTACACCTAGAATGACACTTTGGTAGAAAGGAAAGGTAAGTGTCTTTAACAATTGGCTTAGTATCTGGGGTCATTCCAAGGGGAGGGGGACAGTATGTGTTAGCTTGGAATTAGAGGATATTTAGTCTAACTTGTTTTAAAAGGGATGGCCTGCATCTATCATTTGTGAGTTTCTGCATAGTGCCAAAAGACTTTACTGTTCCCCAGCTGCCTTTTAAGTAAAAATAGACATCCTAACATAGCAAATTCATCTAACCCTAGACTGGACCAAATTAAGGTAGCTGGTCTCAATGACAGTAACCTCAATAATAAACTGTCCACTCTTGAGGCACTCGTGTATATGGAATAGGTCCATGTATTTGTAGTTACTGATGGTTGGTTTAAAGAAAGCACTCATTCCATGCCAGGGTTTTGTACCTACCATGCTTTCAGGCCTGGTAGAAGCTGTGGTGGTGCTTCCATATTTACCGAGGACCACATACCATGTAAACTGACAACCACAAAATGTGCTCCTAGAAATTTAGTTTGCTATAGAAAAGACAAGCTGTCATATTATAGCATGCCACATAACCCTCTCCATGTTTCCAGATGATCATATTAGATTACTGGAAGCTGTAAAATAAATTCCAATAAGCAGTAATGTCATAGACCTATGTAACTTCATTTACCCAGCCATAGACTGGAGAACCTTTATCTCAAATGTAGGGTATGCCCAACCATTTTTGGATATGATAAATAAAAATTCTCTGGATCTAATAAATAGTGAACTCACTAGAGGCCAAAATATTCTGAATCCAGTTCTCATTAATTTTGCCTTTACCTGTTCCACTCGCCTAGTCTCTCCTTCTCCATTTAAGTTGCACCATACATTTTGTGACATTTACTCTCAGAAGTACCATATCCCCAGTAACCAGTGTATCTGTATTTAAGAATTTCTAAAGGGTGAGCTAAATATACCCATGACACCATTACCTCTAAGTTTGACATAGCAGGTAACTTCACTAAGGAGTTTTATATGGACAAGTACATAGATATAGCAATTCCATCTATAGCTAAGTACAAAGATAAATTTAAAAAAAAACTTGGCCGACTGCCATTAACAAACTTTATAACTAGAAAAATCTGCTTTAACTGAACAGTAAAGCTAGAACTCCTCAGCATGAAAAACACTATAAAAGAGCTAGTAATGCCAACTGGAAACAGAGGCTTCTGAAGCAAAGGATAAATATAAGCCCTTCTTTAGTAATGTTAGAAAATTAAGAAATAGCACTCAACATTGATCCTATTTTTTTCTTTAATAGGACCTCCATGTGGACCCTATTGCCACTACAAATATACTAGTAGATATGCTGTCTGCTAACTTCACCATGAAATCCCTATTTAAACATCACTGATCACAAAATTCCACCCCCTACTATTACTAAGAACCACGTCCTTAAGGCGTAATCTAAAGCCAAAAACACTTCCTTCATGGGTCCTGACAACATACCTGGATGCTTATTAAACAGCATCAAACAGGCTCTTGCTGAACATTTCCTTAAATGGTTTATCCTAAGCCTAGCCAGGCTTTGTTCCTGAATCCTGGTACATTGCCATGATGATACCCTCCATGTGGAACCCTGTTTCTGTTTATTACAGTCCAATCTACTTTACAAGTCTTATGTGTAAGGCTATGGAGCATAACAACATTAATAATATCAAGAACTTATATCTTATGAAACTTCTTACTTTTTTAAAGAGGTTCACAAGCTGTAGACAGTGGTCATGCTACTGATACAGTGTGTCTCAGTCTGACCAAAACTTTCAAGACCATACCTCATGCCAGAACTGAAGGGAAACTATCTTCCTTAAACATAAACATTTATGTTGAGGGATGGTTAGCCAGCTGGCTGAGAGATAGATTCCATATAGTTCCTGTGGCAGGTAGCTCTTCAAATTCTACTGAGGAGACCAGTGGAGTCATCCAGGGTTCTTTGCTGGAACATCTGTTCGGCTTCTACTTCTCTGATTTAAAAAGTGATAACCAGAACATCTGGTTAGCAAATTATTTTTCGATAACTGCAAAGTAGGTGTGTCAAAATGCCATCAGATATCTACACCCTACAGAAAGAGCTTACCCTAGTTAATACCTGGTGCATGTTTAATGGACTTAAAAATGTATAGTATTGTCTTTTTCAGAAAACAGAAAGTGCCCTCATCATAAAATATAGATAATACACCCTTGCTAAATGAAAATGCTGTCAGGGGAATGGCCACTTCGGTTGATTGTTATCTGTCTTTGATCATCATGTAGAAATTGTAGTGAGGAAATCCTTCCACTCAGCATGAATAATGGCCCAAACTATTTCATCTAAGTCCAAAGATGTTATTGCTCCCTTTTATTCAGCACTGATTAGACCCATTATGGAGTGTAATGCTCCCTTTGCTATGTCCCTGACATGGCATATCAACCAACTCGAAAATTCCCAAAGTTTCTTAACTAAAAAGATCCTTGGCCTTAATTACCTTAGTTACCAGGAAAGATTGGAAGCCCTGTCCCTCTACTCTGTGTCTTATACATTCCTGAGGTGTGATCTGTAAATTGCTTAGTACTCCATTATAGACCAGGTTGCCCTTGACCTCCTATATCTCAGCAAGTCAAACACCTCAGCTAACACAAGAATCAGAGGGACAAACCTTCTTCAACAGATAAACAGAACATGATGGGGAGATAAAGTCATAGCCCAGTGATTCCCTTTCTCTGAAATAAACTTTTACTGCAAGCAGTCAGATTCAATATCTTCCTTCAGACATGACCTAGATGACTGGATGGGTGCTCTTAAATTTACCCCAGGCTGATTCCATCCTTGCGAAAGGAGACAAAGCCAGAGGGTGCGTATTGACAAAATGGACAAGACTGTTAGATTGAGATAGCCTTGAAACTCCCATGGATCCTATGAATCTTATGAATATTACGTATTTTTGTATTTCAAACAACTGCTATGTTGCTCTGTAGGTTTACCATTACAATTTTGCCATGCAATTGCACGGCTATAAAGTATTCGAACAACAGATGTTCGAATACTTCATATTTCGGCAGGTTACGTGAGAGATAGGTATTATTGCGAATGGACTGTGCATTCGCAATTATAACGTTCGCTCATGTAAAGGGATCGTGGTACAGTGCGGTTAGGGAAATACATCCCTTTCCTCACTGTAGTGCGATCTCGGAGTTGAAATATTAAGTTAGGAGGGTGTGGGGGGCAAGCCCCCCTGCATAAATGTGAGTTCAGGCTAGCTAGTTAGGGAGTTAAGGGAAGGGTGGGATTGCTGTTAAGTGTTGAAAATGTCGTGAGTGACATTTTCGACATTAACAGCTGTTTTCTGACATTAGGAACGTTCGGAAGTGTGTACTTTCGGCGAATCACTTCGCTAATAAGTACACTTTTTTTTTTTTTTTTTTCAGAATAATGATAGCAAACTTGCTCTGTATGCCTTTGACTTTCAAAGAATATAACATACATTTCAATAATGACTGTTTAACTGTTGTTAAGACATGTCAATTTGACTCTATCAAGGTACCCCCTAACACCCTGATCTTTGATGACTTCAACTACCCCACCATAGACTGGATGAACTATTCTTGCACTAATGCACTCTGTCAACAATTCCTCGACTTCATCAGTTCTAATGCACTAGACCAGCTCATCTCATCCCACACAAGGGAAGATAACATTCTGGACTTGGTTCTCACTAACATGGGTGACCGCTGCATCACTACCATAGTATGTTCTTCCCTGGTGAGATCAGATCATTGGACTGTCTCATTTGAAGTTTCTATCCCACCCAATCCCTCCCCCTCCCAGCCGCAATCAAGCTAAAAATCTTCCCAAAAGCTGACTACAACCTCCTAAGGGAGGGTATCTGTAGCTTCACACTACAGCCCCTTCAGAGAATGCAGACAGCTATGTTGAACCATACCCAATAGAAATAAAACCTGCTATTCAAGGAAACACAAACCTGTTCAGTGGACATCCTCTATCAACAGTCTTTACAACAAAAGGAAGAAACTGTTGTTCAAGGGTAAAAAGGAACAAATTCCAAATTGGAAAAGCTCCCTCCTTAGCCTCAACAAACAAATTAGATAACTAGTGAAAACCTCCAAGGCCAAATATGAATCAAAACTAGCCTCCAAAACAAAGGGAAACCATAAAAGTCTTCTTCAGTTACATCATGAACCTCTGTGCCAAAGCCCAGGTTTGTTCTGAATTAGTACTTAACAGTATCACTTACACTGTTCCTGATGACTTAGCCAACCTGCTAGCAGATAGGCTCAGTGCAAACTTCACCCCCTTGTTCCCCATCCAAAGGCCCTTTCAACATCCCCTATAATTGTCCCACACCTCACATCTTCATAGATCAAGTGTTACAGGCCAAGGCAAAGAACACATCTTTCATGGGACCTGATAGTATCCCAGGATGCATTCTGCATCATCTCCAGCAAGAACTGGCTTTGCCATTGTGCATCCTATTCAGCCACAGCTTAAGTACAAGCTTCATTCCAGCAGAGTGGAGAACTGCCATTGTCATCCCCTTGCACAAAGGTGGTGCCACTACTGACCCTGGAAACTATCACCTCATTAGCTTGACAAGTCTGATCTGTAAAGCCATGGAGCATATTATTATGGATCTCATAAACAAGGACATAGGCAATCATCAAACACTTAACACCACCCAATTCGGATTCATCAAGGGCAGATCTTGCCTGTTGAACCCAGATGACTTCTTTGAGACTGTCACCAAGGCCCTGGAAGAGGGAAAGTCAGTGCATTCAATTTACCTTGACTTGACCAAGGCCTTTGACACAATCCACCACTCAGTCATCATCAAAAAGCCACACAACCTGGAGTAAATCCCTATCTCATCAGGAGTGTGGCCAACTGGCTCACCAACAGGATCCTCAAAGTCAAAATAGGCATCTCCACCTCCAATAGCAGACTTATCACTACTGGAGTTCCCCAGGGATCTGTCCTGGGGCCCCTACTGTTTGGCATCTATTTCTCAGAAGTCCAGGCAAAGACAAAAGGCTTGTGGCTGACCAAGTTTGCAGACGACTGTAAGTTGAGTGCTGTCATTGACCCCTCAAATGATGTTAACATACTGCAAGAGGGTCTCACAGCAACTAATGACTGGTGCCAAAGTCATGGCCTCAAGCTAAATGCAAAAAAATGTATCATCATACCATTTGGCAAAAACAATGACCTACTGACTACCACACATCAATGGCCCCCTAAACAGCACGTCTGTGAGTGAGAGGCCTGGGCCCCTCAGGTTGATACAACCTAAGGTGTTAACTGTCATGTCAGCAGTGGTCAGAAAAGCCTTTTACTTGATCATCAACATAGAAAATATTTGCATACAGAAAAAAGGACGAAAAATTATATGTTATACCTCCTCTATCTTCCAGTTTATTGAGAGTAACGCCTTTTTTGGTACCTCTCCAAACATCTGCACCAACTGGAAAGGACACTGAAATACCTCACAAAGAGAATCCATTGCCTCCTATGCAGACAGGCTCTAGATCACTATCACTCTACTCGGTATCATACAGATTGCTCAGAGGTGATGTCTGTCTCACCTACAAAGCAATCTCGGACCCTGCCCTACCAAAGATGCTCCATTTCCATAAGTCCATACTTCCTCACACATTCTCAAAACTCCACAGATCTAATATGCTGCAACATCAACAAAATCTGTTGGAAAGACAGGTTTGTCTGAGCACCTTTCTGCCCTGTCTCCTGATAGAGCTCCCATACACATCATCAAACAGAGCACCTCACTGACCCATGTCAAGTGCAGCCTTGATGAGTGGAGAGATGAGTGGTTTCAACCCACAAATGTGTCCAGGGTCCAGGGGTGACAGAATTAACAGGTGACAGGTGCTGGACTGAGGTTTCTTTTCGGGGCTTGTGGAGGCTAGTAAGGTAAGGGCCCCAGGACCATTAGACTAGTAACCTGCTATGACACTATGGTGTCATATTTTGCTGTGTTTTGTAAGTCATGTAATTAGACTTTATTACAGTTTCAGTATACATGTATGTAACACAAACAAAAAAAAAAAAAAAACACTGGCAGGGTGAGTGGAGAGAGACTGTCGGTGGACATGCAGTCCAGTAGGGCAGCAGTGGGTTAGGCAGGAGCATTGGCCTGGCATTTGAGCTGCTGGCAGGAGAGCTGAGACACTGGAATGTAGCAACAAAATGATGGGGTGTAAATCCAGTGTAAGAATGCAGGATGATTGCATGCATGCCTCATCCTAAAAAGCAGTTTACTAAAAAACACAGCCATAACAGGAACAGCACAGAACAGGAGGGGAGAGAATGACTTGAGAAAAGAAACACTTTGAGCAAAAAATACCCACCTTAAACACTAAAACAAAGGTGCTATGCTATAAACCCCAAACAATAAACAAAATCTTGCAAAGGACAGTCTTGCAGTGAGGAAACAAATTTCATCATCATAACTTTATTCTTAGGAAATTATTACTACATCATTAGCTGGTGGGGGGTGCCCAAAGTGAAGTTTCAAAGGGTAAAATACATTTCACAGCCTACTTAGTATCAAGATGACAGTGTATTCTGAGCCTCCCAAGTGACAAAATAAAACTTTGGATCTTCTTTTCTTCATTCTCAGTGATTCAGTCTCTTCTTTATATATGTACAACAAAAACTGATGTGTTTGTTGTTTTATTATTATATTATCTGTTATGCAGCTGAGACGGTTAACAATCTGCCAATCTTCCATTCCTGTTCCACCTTAGTAATGCATGCTAACCCTAACCCTACCATGCAGCTTACCTTACAAAAAGCTCTAGTCATAGCACTACACTACAACACAAGCACACACAACACACACACACACAAGCTTGGCCCTTGTACACCACACACACTACTAGTAACCACTCACACACACTAAATCTAACCCCTAGCACACACTCACACACACACACACACACACACACACACACACACACACACACACACACACACACACACACACACACACACACACACACACACACACACACACACACACTTTCCACTACACACACACACACACTAAGACACTACTACACACACTAAACCACCCCCCTAACACACGCACACACTGCACATACACCAAATCTTAACACTAACACTCTAGCTTTAAAACACACACAACCTAAACTACTTCAAACACTTACCCTCTTCCTAACCCATGCTTGCAACCACACACCAAAAAAACACAACCAAACACTCCCCAAACCAAACCTAAAAAACCCAAACAAACACATACCCTCCTCAGTGATCTCACAAACACTCTTTCCAACCAGAACTCCCTAGTAAACTCTAGCTTGCAAACACTCTTCACAAAATAAATTGTAACACCTAATTTATTGTGACAACTGTAGTTGTTCATGTTGTTATAGTAACAATAATAAAAAATAGCATACAAAACATCGTGTAAAACAATAAAAGTAAATAGCGTTTGTCATAAATAACCAAAATAAAATATTTAGTCTTATGTATTTTTATTAGCATATATATATATATATATATAATATACTTTATATAAAAATATATATATATATATATATATAACATACATATATATATATATATATATATATATATATATATATATATATATATA
The DNA here is from genome assembly GCF_019279795.1 of Protopterus annectens. Lineage (NCBI taxonomy): Eukaryota > Metazoa > Chordata > Ceratodontiformes > Protopteridae > Protopterus > Protopterus annectens. The sequence continues at coordinate 1,982,633,952 of NC_056735.1, forward strand.
TATATATATATATATATATATATATATATATATATATTATATATATATATATATATATTATGCGTAAGATTTCCTTCCAGAGTCCTTCAGTTAGGTCGCCTTTCCACGAAGATGCATGCGCCTAAGCGCCGAGCTTGACAAGAAGCACGCAATTGCATCAATGGAACAACAACACAGAACTTCCACACAGAAGATGCTCTATATATATATATATATATACAACATCTTTATATATTAATATAACGCTATATAACATCATATATGAGTATATTTATATATATATATTGAACTATATTATATATATATATATATATATATATATATATATATATATATATATATATATATAAAAGTAAAACATATTATCTGTACATGAATGAAAAAGTCTGTTTCTTAGATGTAATTGAATCTCCATGGTGTGATGGTGATCACTCTTGTATATATACCTGTGTTAAAGCCCAGTCTGTGAAGCATCATTGTAGTCCTTGGTCATAGCATGATCCTTGTATACCCTGGTGTAAACATAGCCAATTTAGTGACATTTAACATATTCTAGGTCATAATAGATACATGATCCATTTTGACCTGTGATGAACAAGATTGGAAATCTTTATTTCTTTATTGCTGTGTCAATATCCAAGAAAGAAATTTGTCATTTTTAACATAGTTAGATGCCATGTAATCATTCATCTTTCTTTTTTCATTTAATAATCTCCATGTATCATTTCTTACCTATCAGCATTTAATCATCATAATCACTTTATAAACCATCTAAATTCTATCTATCTAGATATCTGTTCATCCATCTCTCTACATATCTATACTATTCTATACTTCATCTATCTATCAAGATATACACATTTACGGTGGCTTGGGGAAATGGTTGCTACATTGTCTTTCAACATCTGTCAATTAATGATGTGAGTTTATTTAATGATTAGTTATGTAATGGCGAACCAGTAAAATTTAACACACACTATGCAGTGTGACCGTTGCTTATTATTATGGAGTACTACTCTCATTAAAAAAATTATGCCTTCTATTTATAACCCAAGGGCACAAGGATTTGATTGTACAGACAAGGATTGGCTATGAGGAGCAAAACCTGGATGTGCATTTACTTACAAACGTGAGTTTTGGGACCCTGAACCGATGCTTTAATGAAAGGAAACTTTAACAGGTTAATGTTGTTACCTATGAAAAACCCTTTTTTTCTTGAAAGCATGGATTTACTGTAACTGGATTTTTTTGCAAGTTTTATAGACATGCTGATACTATATTTTAGGAGTTGGACTTTTGTTTTACCTCTTGCAAACATTGTATAAATTTTACTAATAATTGTTGCAGGATAATTACCTCTTTAAATTTGACATGAATACTTGTAATGATTGGGATAATTATCACATACACAGAAAAAAATCAGTTCACATTTAAAGATAAGGGTGATCTAAACAGACTATAATCATCTTAAATTTAACCTTTGGCAGGTTGATGATTTTGAAAGGAATGATAACATTTAAGGCACTATCATATGTCTAAAGTTTTAAAACAATTTGGACATTGAGCTGTTATCATACTTTTAGTAAAGCCATACACACTCTAAAACAATTTGCCTTTATGAAATTATATAATAGATTAGTTTTTTTTATAGATGAAGCATTTAAGCCTTAGACTATTAGAGAATCATTCCCTGATAGCCTTCAAGAAAATAAGATATTTTCAGATACCAGTTAAAATTTGTTAATTAGGAGATTACCTATCTAAATTTAATAGATGATTTGTTTCTATGCTTAGTCATAATAGCTTGCAGTTCTCAATTAAATGTTTTTTTTCATTCATTTGCAGATACAATTTATTCAAAAGGTTGTACATTGCAATTCTCAATTTAAAATTCCGTAATTATTAATTAGAATTAATTTTTTATGCAATAATGATATTAAACTATGCAAAGAAAATGCATTTTATACTGTTGTTCTGAATGACTCTACACAATACTTACTGAATCTATGATTACACAAGGTTAATAGAATGCAAGTTAATAACTGAATGTGCTGTAAAGGTAAAAAGATTGATGCTGTAAAAATCATTAGAATAATGCATGTGTTCAAAAGACTTAGGTAGAAACACAGGAATATGAAAGGAGATTACATTCAAAAAATTTGTCAAGTGGTACTGTCTTGCTACAAGAGAAGATAAAGGGAATTTTCATTTTGTCCAAGTCATGCCACACTGGGAGGTTGAGACTGAGTTAGAAATGCATGGGTGAGTCATGGTGGTAGTGTTGTGACAGAGATAATAAGGAATTACCAATTGGTGATCGGTGCTGCATAGGTGACAGAGTCCATTTGAAATGATGATCAGAACAAGGAATTGAAAAATAAGTTTTGCAGTGATGAGTACCAATAAAGACAAGTGCAATTGAGTAGAGGTATCATAAGTGAAGCATTACTTTTAAGTTAGCATTTTTTTGACATGCAACTCAATGATCTTGTGCATACATTTTTGGTCTTCATTTAATTGACATCTGACATCCCATACATTTTTCCATTCAATTTTTTCAGATCTTTCTGTACATGATGCCTGTGCCAGATAACCATTTATACTGATCATATATCAAATAATCAATACCTGTAATACATATTATTAATCATGTATGAGATGATCAGACTACCATCTCTTCATTTAAACTGTTGTTAGGGCATGCATTGCAGGTGATGCAACTTGGTTCTACTTGTTCTGTTTAAGCTGACAATCCCTGACAAAATATACCTTCATTTCTTTTGCTGCAGTTTACTATTCTCAGAACTGATTCATGAATCATTTCCAGCATTTGTTTACTCAGCTGATTGGGAACTGCTAACAGTAAGCCCTGAGCACCATACCTCTCAACATGTCAGTGCAAGAAATCTGGACAAACCCTGACAAAATGGGGGGAGAAAGGCCCAAAAATAAGGACAGATTTTAAATGTTGCTCTTATAAACTTGGAAAGTTGCTAAAGAGGGTTTTTGTTAATATATATTTTCTGAAAGATATGAAGTCTGAAACTCAAATATATGTCATTATTTGGTGACTTCAAACCTCAAAACATCCCAGTAATTTGGCAGAAAACCACAAATTTTATGAGAAACAGACAAGAGATAAAAATCTGGACATTCTGCAAAAATATGGACAGTTGAGAGGTATGCTGAGCACAACTTATTTCTTCCTTCAAGGAAAAATAAGACCACGTTTATTTTCTCTCTAAAAATTTATGATCAGGACAAACTTTTATTGTAACACCTTTCAATAAGTGCCTTCCTAAGTCAGTATCAAACCACCTGCGATACAGTTTTAATTTCTCTCCTGTCTACTTTTTTTGCTTCTTCTAGTAGTTCTTTGTGCTTCTCTTTAAAAGTAGCATATTCATTATGCATGCATTGCCTGTATTTCACTTTCAGATGATACTTGAGTGGATTAAGTAGCATTTCCTGCAGTGTCAGAGCTGCCTTGTACAAAGATTTTTTTTTTAATTTGTTTTCTGAGGATTTGTGGCCTGTTTCTACTCACAAGCATTTATTGTTGCGAACAGCTCCTTTGCTATATATGCATGTCTTTTGTTCATCTGTAAAAGCTCTTGGCCACTAGGGCAATTTGTCTGTTCCCTTATAGAATGAAACTTCCTGTATCATTCTGACTAGCATCTACTTGCAACACAACTGGCTTATAGTACTGTAATCCTGAAAGAAAATACTTTTTGACAATCATTAGATCACTTCAGCATTACACAGTAGGTAATAGTCTCTGTCTTTTACTCATTGAATTCTGAACTTTGGGATTAATACCAATGTCAGTCTTTCCTTTGTTCACATCAGTAACCACACTATTCACCTATTTCAGTTGCCCAAATTGCTTTCTAATGACAACTAGAATTTCCACATACTTCAAATCATGTTTATATTTGCTCATGAGTGCTATATGTACATTTCTAGAAGCACAAACTACTGGCACTGCACTGCATTTTACTTGATTGTAATATTCTTCTGACAAACATCCTAAGTCTGTAAACAAATCAGCATAGTCATTGCTATTGATTTGCACAGTACTTAACATGCCACTGTGATTGAGTGATTGCTTCTCAGCATGTGCAGTCTTGTTTTTATACTGAATTATTTTACCATTTCTGATTTCTCACAAGCCACATGACCCAAAGTATTGACAGTATTAGCCTTTTTAAGTACAACTTTTTGAAAAGGAGGACTGACCATTTTAGTTTTGTACTGATATGTTAGAAACTTCAGACCAAGAAACTAGAAAAGTAATTCTGCCCTATAGTGCATAAGGGTAAATCCCTTACTGTACCCCATATGATCCATGTTTGACTAGCATCATGGACATTGGACTGGCAGGATATGGAAGGATAGGAGTGATCAGCCAACACTGGCTCACCCATCCTGTGAGGTAGGGGGTGGCAGCCAAGGCTAAGTGCAACAGCAGAGTTAAGAGTCTGGTGGGCTATACACTGCAAGCAGTATACTGCTTGGTTGAGGGGCTGTCATGCACAGAATAGAAAATGCACCACCCAAGGGCAGCAATCGTGGTGCTTGCAAGGAAGCTGGAGGGAAATGGGCATTAGGGCATAACCTGAAGCTACAGTATGATGCTTGATGAACATCCTCAATCTCCCCACTGACCCATGATGTGTATCATGTTGAACCCAAGGTGATATTAGGACAGGTCCAGTAGCAGACACTGACGACAGGAGCTGGTGGCAGCTGATGGATGGCTATGGGAAGTAAAAAAAAAAAGAGACCAGAAAAGGAACTAAAATATGCTAATAATGTACACTTGACTCTAAATTGCCTGCAAATAGACCTAAGGGTTTGAATATATTTTCAGATTAAATACTACAGTCTGTACCTGTATCAAGTTTAAATTCAATAATCTGTTCATCACTACTTTATTTTCAATAATCTATTTCACATATTTTTCTCACTGTCTCTAATACAGTTCCAAACTTCAAAATATCAAGTCTTTTCACTTTAATGGTACACACAAAGAATTCCTCTTCATATTTCTACTCAGTGGCATGCACATTCCATTGAATACACCTTTTCTATCTATGCATCCTAGTAGAAACATTTCCTTTTCCAGCCATCATTTCTACTGAATTGATTAAAGGCTTGGCAGTACTTCTTGTCATCCTTATGGCCGCATCTATTCCAAGCCTTAATTATAATAATGCAGTGTTTTCTCAGTCATTCATGTTACATTTTAACTTGGCTCTGCTTTTCATAGACATTACTTTTTATAAACACATCCTGCCTTATTTTTTTTTAAATTTTTGCTGTATTACTTGACTAGCATTTTATTTTGCATATCCTTTCCATAAGTTAACTGTTTTAATTGTGCATTAATAATTCACTTACTTTGCATATATCCTTAGTTTTTGATGGCTTACATTTTATTTTATACTCCACACCTCCTTTTCACCGAGTATCCGTTTTAACTATGAACTAGAAATTTCCCTGCCCTACAGACACCCACAATGTTTAATATAGTCAGATCTATTTTTCCCTAAAACTTTGATCCTTGAGTTTGTACACCAAATAGTTCTGGCTTTTGTAAGAGGATGATACAACTCAAAAAATTCATATTTTTGTCTCAGTGTCTCAGGTTAGTACCGAGTGTATCTACAGCCTCTGTAAGATCTCTTGTTCTTGTAAAAACAAATCTCTTTTAAATAGTATGTTCTTTCTGGAAAATCATTTGTAACTATATATGTAACTGATATTATTTTGTCTTTCTCTTCAAGGAAAGTTAAAAAGTCAGATATCCTTAAGGCTTTCTCCCCAACAACATGCTGTACCTCTCCAGATTGCCCAGTTAATTTAACTGCAGTGAAGAAGAAAAATAAATTTAATTTTCCGATCAGCAGTTCTGATTTTAAGCCAGTTTTCATTCTTTCATCACAAGTACATCAGGAAGTTGCAGCTTGTCTGTACCTTCTGTAGCTAGCAACATACAGCAAATTTATTTCTTCTTCAATTCAGCAGATCTATTTCTTTATTTTTTCAGCTTTTTTCTCCACTCTAATACCATACTATGCCAGGACACTTATACAGAGATAGCAAATGTTCTCTAAACTCTGTAAGAACTATGTTGCAAATGTAATTCTTTGAAACACCTGTGTCCCACATGACATGCTAATCACTGAAGTTAGTATATTAGCATTTAAAAATATAAGCCCCGTGTCTTACAGATGTTGCAGACGACATAGTTCTCTGCGTGTGAATTACAGGGATCTTTGCATTTAAAAGAAAATAATTGTTGCAAATATGTGAAAGTATTGCTTGTTGAATCATCACTGATTTATATTTGTGGATTGCATGAGTGTTAGCGGTGGTCATTCTAGATTCATCAAATTTTCGTAGAGCCATCTAATATAGAGGTCTATTAAAACAAACACTCTTTGACAAAAGTCTTGAAAAATATTCTAGTGGTTTCTTGACATAGACTTCTTGGGCACTGAGTCTGCATGCATGAAGTAACTATACTAAAAAACACTTTACTTACTTACTACAATTTCCTCAAATGCCAGCAAATAGTCTTTCCTTCCTTCAAGCATTCATTCATAATGTTTTTGTAATACCTGTTTTAATCAAGGTCGCAAGAAAACTGCAGCCTTTCCCAGTACTCAGCTGGGCACAAGGCAGAGAAACCTATACAGTATTAATTATTAGATAGTTGGTCATTTTTTACGTGTACTACCCCAGTTCTTCTTTCGGCTTTTCCCAGTTAAGGGTTGCCACAGCGGAACTCCGGTCTGCTAACGATTGGCAGTAGATTTTTACAGTGCCGAGGTTCCAACTCAACGCCCAGCCTTCAACGAAGGCACACCCATCCACACATGTCTTTCGAACACCACTTGACCACAGGGAGGACATGCAGACTCCACACAGAAGGTACTCCAGCCGGGAATCGAATGGGAGAACGTTTTGCTGTGAGGCGACAATGCTACCGCTGCACCACAGCACCCCAGTAATAAAATAAAATAAAATAAAATAGAATAAAGAAATTGCATTCCATAGACTAATACAGTTTATGGCATCATGCACAACACACACACACACACACACACACACACACACACACACACACACACACACACACACACACACACACACATACACACACACACACACACACCATACCTGTGTCAGGAAACACAAGCACATCCTGAAAACCTGAAGGAAAGCAGAAAAGACATGCAGTGTGCACAGAGAAGGCATCACAGCTGGAAGCAAACTGAAGAACCAAGCCTATTGAGGCAGCAATGCTAGCAGCTGTCCTACTGTGGACTATACCCCTAATATTGTACTTCTTCTTTTTTATTTCTGCCATGGTCTTAGTTCTTCATCTTTTTCTTTTCTTTTTCTTTTTTTTATGTCTCTCTTCAGACTTTAATCTGTAGCACAGAAAGACTTTGTGCGAATCTAAGTGTAGTGCAGCTAGTTAGTGCATTGAAAAGCTTCAATACCAGATCATATCACTATCTAATATCTATCTTTAACCTTAGACACCACTCAGGTGACCCCTGTAAAACCAAGTTCCTATACTAAAATAGCCCAACCCTAATACGGGTCCTTCCAGCATGGATATGCTATTTCCTAATATCTCAGTAGACAGCATGGTAGATATGGGTATCCTGAGACAATGCAGCAATTGTCTCATGCACTCAGACAACCTTTTAATCCTTAAAGACACTAACATAGTACATGAGAGATGTACTTACATAACTTCCTTGGAGGCAAAAATCTCTCTTACAAACAAGGTTGTCAAGAACACGCACACTACATCCTTCACCCATATCACTCACCACAAGCATATACCTTCTTACTCCTGAGGCCCAAAAACCAAACCTTCCCAAACGGTAAGACCTCCTAAGCCATCAAAAACAAAACCTAACACTAAATACCAGCCTACACTGAATGATCCCCTAAGAATAGAGGTCATAAGACAAGCAAACACTTTACATAGTACTTTTGTCATAGGGGATTCTATTGTACAACACACAGATGTCTCTCTCGCCAGTCTGGACAAAGAGAAGATAGCGGTTAGTTGCCTATCTGCAGCTAGGATCTGCAATTTCAAACATGCACTCACATCACTGCACTAGAGGTTCCAATATGATTCTATCATAGCCCATGTGGGTGTAACTCACCTGAAACATACCTCATTGAGCTAAATGAAAGTAGACGTTATGGATCTTTCTGAAAATGTGTCGCAGATAGGGGTGTACCTTGCATTGAGCAGCATTCTACATTCAGCAAAGATGATGTCACAGTATGATCAGAACATTACCGATTTTAATAATTAGCTTAGGTTCTGGGTTTTCCTAGAAGAATCTAATATCTATCAGCATGGGAGGGCATGGTTAACAGACGACATTGCTTTGCTAAGGATGGTCTGCACCTCCCCACCTGGAGTTTTGAATATTGGCTAAAACTTTATCCACCCCATTTAGAGCCTTTTTAGACAATGCCAAAAAAACAAAACTATCAACACAGCAAAAAAAAAAAAAAAAAAAACACCCAAAGCAATCTTGAGGTTTTACTGCACAAAGGTAGGAGCCTAAACAAGAAACTCCACACCCTACAAGCCCTCCTCACCCTGATGAATGTGGACATCTGTGCTGTTACCAAGACTTGGTTTAAAGTTGCAGAAAATAAACTGGCAGTCCAATACTACAGTGCCTTCCACACATTTAGGCCAACAGCAGCAGAGACTAAAGGCAGTGGTGTCTTGATCCACATTAGCAACAAATACAGTTCCAATTTGGTTAAACAGGATGATGCCCTGGTGTTCTTCCATTTCTAAGGCTCCATAGACAAGGTTCCTTACCATGACCTGGCCAGCTACAGGTCACCCTCTATGACCCATGAAGCTCACAATTCTTACCTAGACCTACTCGAGGTGCTTACCATCGAGCCAAATACAATATCCATGGGGGACTTTCATGACCCTTCTATAGACTAGTAAACTTACACTGCCTCTAATTCACAGGCACAATGCTTCCTGGACTTTATCAACACAAACATTCTGAGCGAGGTAGTACTCACTCCAATCAGAGGATCAAGCATGCTGCACCTAGTACTCATCAACATAAAAGAGTATTGCACCGTCCCCTGTGTCACGTCCTCATTGGTGAGGTCAGACCTCAAAGTTGTTTCCTTAGAAATAAAAATCAACCTGGAAAACCCAACTAAATGCTTAGCAGCTAGGAAATATTCTAAAGCAAACTACATCCTATTAAACAATAGTTGGTCAGAATTCACGGCTCCCCCAAACTCTGAGAACACAGCTACCTATGTGGAATTATTCACAGAAATCCTGTACAAACATGTAAATGGCTGCATTGATGGTCCAATACCTACCACAAATACATCCAAATCTAACACCAAAAAGAAATCTCACTGGGAGAATCCGTACCTTAACAAGGTATGTAACAAAAGAAAAAGGTCATGGCCAAAATCAGAAAGAGCAACTTTCACAGAGGCATGAACTCTCTAATTCAATTAAACAAGAAACTAAGGTGTCTAATAAAGTCCAACAAGGCTAGTTATGAGGTCAGGATAGCCTCCCAGGCTAAGGACAATAACAAGACTTTCTTCCGCTATGTCAGGAATCTTAAATGTAACATTCAGGAGTGTGTAGAACTGGTTGTAACTGGCACAACCTTCACTGACCAAGTGACAAAATGAATCTATTGGCTAATAAATTTAACTCTGACTTCACCCCCTACTCCCCCCACTACCCCCAGTAAAATCCCCTATAGCGTATCCCCACCACCTATCAACAGGAAGCAGGTCCTGGTGGTGCTGGCTAAAGCTAAAAATCACTGCTTCAATGAGCCCCCTATAATATCCCCAGTTGCCTTCTAAATAGCCTAAAATATGACCTAGCAGGACCACTTGAGACATTCTTCAACTACAGCCTGAAAACAAGTTCTGTGCCTGATGAATGTAGGGCCATAATGGTCATCCATCTTCATAAGGGTGGACCAGCAATGGACTCTAAGAATTACAGTCCCATCAGTCTGACAAGTCTAATATGCAAAGCCATGGAATGAATTATCATGGAAATGATCAACTAGGACATTGTCTACCTGCATACACTGGACCCATAGGGATACCTATGATATTGTCTGCATGAGAAAGATGACAGTTTAGCTTTCTATATATGGTGAGTCAAACATCTATAACCTGTACTTAAAATATAACAGCACCACTTTTGTTTCAGAGTTGGAAAGGGAAAGCCAGTAAAAATAAAGAGTCATGGATTGATAAGATTAGAGAAAATCCAGCAAGACAGAGGGACTCCAAAATGGCCATTTTCAATAAAAAACTTTTATTGTCGACACCACTAAAAAAAATTTTATTGAAACTAGCTGTTTTGGAGTTCCTCTGTCTTGCTGGATTAATTCTTTGTTTTTTTACTGGGACTTCTTTGCCAGAAAGGGTTGGTATTTGTGTATGTTCTGAAGATTAGAGAAAACACAAGGTGCTGAGGTGCAATATTCTGGTAGACAGATGCCATTGTTACTACAATGAAATGTTTAACTGTGGGTTGTTTATCTTCCCTTGTTCAGTTTGTTTACTTTGGTGATGTTCCATAGAGTAAACCACTGTGTTTATTATATACGACAATATACATATAAAATACTTTCAAAAATTGTGAAACATCAATCAGTCATGTATAAAGTAATCATGATATCCCCATTGTGCTATCCAAACCCTTACAGATGAACATAAACTTACAGGAGTACAACTAAAAGTGGAATGTACCTCTTTACATCTGTTCAACCATATCATATACATAACTGATACTAAAACAAAATCTGCTCTTCTTATCTCCTCATTCCAGAAACATCTATAGTGTGCATATAGACATTTTGACAATGTTAGAGGAAAAATATGTGGCACTTGAAAATTAATCTTGAAAAGTGTCCAAAAGGATGTCACCCTTGTGTACGTAAAAAATATATGTCCAGCTGTTTCAATTTCAAAACATCCCCTTGAGCATAAGCGATTTTGTAGAGACCCAAACTTATTAGCACCTTTAAGAGGTAGCTTGTTTAAGGAACAACGCCATATAAAATCTGACCAATGTGGTACACGTTGTATGAAAGCTTTCCTTTGCAGCAATCCATTTTACCGGAATGTAATAAAACTAACATAAGGATCCATAGAAACAGCAGAAGGAATCTTTAGTAATGATTCCTCAGGAGATACTTCTAATTGTGGTTGCCTAATGTACTAATTTATTGCAGGAGTTTCAATATGTAGTACATGCTACTGGTAAAAGAGGAATAGAGGAGATGTTTATATAGTGGAACTCAATGCTGTTCATTTTTCTCCTTTTCTCTGTTGAGATGTATATTTTAGTTTCTTTTTTATTTTCAATAACTGGAAAGGGCAGGTTAGTAGCTGTGTGTGTGTGTGTGTGTGTGTGTGTGTGTGTGTGTGTGTGTGTGTGTGTGTGTGTGTGTGTGTGTGTGTGTGTGTGTGTGTGTGTCTTTACTCTGCCTTGGATCATTGTGCTTATAAAATACTTAAAAATAGCATTCAATGAATTAGTTAATTTTTCTTACTCTTGACATAACAAGGGAGGATATAGAAAGTGCAAGGAAACTGAACCTCATGTCCATTATGCCTTGCTAGTTCCCAACCAAGACTGTTCCACCCCTGTCAATGAGGGCTAGGCCTTCAAGCCAGTGTAAATTTATAAATATATTACACTACTTTACCTACAGAGATGAGGGAGACCTACTAAGTAATTAATTTGTCACTTCACTTTGCTTTATTGAACTGTTGAAGCAGGTTTAGATCCCTTGTTTTGGTACTTGTGGAACTAATTGATTTGTGAAGCCACAAGAGATCCTAGACTAATGTGCCCGATTCCTAAAAAAAGCAAGGCATATGACTAGTCTGAGGAATCTGTAAGACCCGGAAAAGAGAGACAGTGTTTCTAATCTTTTCTGGTAGACTAGAGGTTTTAAACCAGTGATCTTCTTTGTTAATAAACTCTGGAGTCTTTCTGTCTGATATGTCTGGTGAAATGCATCCCAAAAGGGAACTTTATTCTTTAATTGGTCTGATCAATGCAGAATACAACTGGACAATACCATCTTTAGAGCTGAATGATATTCTCTTGGCAATCAACTATGTCAAGTGAAAGAATTTCCTGACAACTTTTGTTACATGGTGATCAAAGAACCGGGAATTATCAGCCCAGGTTCTCAAGTCTCTAACTAAATTTTTTTGAATTGGTGATTGTCAAGCTGTATGCTGTATCCTGTCAAATGCAAAAAGTTTCTTTTTAGCATTTAATTTCATCCCATTTCAATAAACCAGGAATTTATCAGTGTAAGCTTCTGATGGAGAGCTTAATTGTCAGAGGGGAATTTGACTACTAGTCTGTTGTCATTCATAATATTGATTAGCCAGAGATCTTGGTTTTCAGTCTGTAGGTCAGAGAAATAAATACCAGACAAAAACAGTCTCAGCTCTGAGCCCTGCTGGACACCGCAGGTCACCTTTATGTTTTGTAAGACATTCCCTGCCACCTGCACCATGTGGGCTCTGTCTTTTAGGTTCATAGGTAGGTACTAGGCTATCAGCCCAAGGGCCTACATAAGCCTAGTCAACAAGGTTCCCTGGCTTACGCCACCCAAGAAAGTTATTTTCCTGTGCCATTGTCGAGCAGAGACACAGAAGTGATTCCTGGGGTGTATTTCCTATTTCCCATCCATTCATCAAGAATTTTCTTGAAGAGTGCTAATGAAGAACTTTGCTTGACATAGATGGGTAGCCTGTTCCAGAGTATGAGAAGTCTCTGGGACAGGAATCTATCCCTCCAGCATGTCCTGTTTATTGTGGTGACAAGGTTTAGGTCTCTAGAGCATGTAGCTTGGAGGGATTGGGATTTCTTTAGGTGTAGCATGTCCAACAGCTCTGAGTTTGACATACCTTTATATGTTAGACAGAGATCACCTCGGAGTAGGCAATATGCTACTGAGTAAAGCTGGAGTTTTTTGAGATGGTCAGTGTAGGGCATCTGTTTGACGGCATTAATCCTCTTTGTGAGGTATTTCTGTGGCCTTTCCAGCTGCTCCAGATGTCTTATGAGGTACATTCCAAAAGGGGCATTGTACTCTATAATGGGTCTAATGAGTGTCGAGTAGAGGAGAACAATGACCTCTTTTTTCCTGGATGAGAACCCTTTTATGATGAGGTGTGCCACGTAGAAGGACTTCCTGACTACTGTGGCGATGTGACTATCAAAGGACAGACTACTGTCCACCTGGGTCCCAAGGTCTCTTATCACACATTCAGTGTTAGGTAGACTGCTGTCTATGTAGTAGTTCATGGGTACAGAGTTTTTACCAAAGGGGATGACAATGCACTTTTTGGTATTGAGCTTGAGGCCATGCCTCTGACACTAGGCATCTGTCTCAGCGAGGCCCTTCTGTAGGATTTCCACACCATTTGGGGACTCGACTATGGCTCCTAGTTTGCAGTCATCCGCGAACTTCATTAGCCAGAGGCCTTCTGTGTTAGCCTCTATTTCAGAAAAGTAGATACCAAACAGGAGAGGTCCCAGGACTGAACCCTGTGGTACTCCACTTTTCACTAGTTTGAGGTCAGATTTGGAATGTGCAACTTTTACAGTGTGGGTTCGGTCAGTGAGCCAGTTGGCAACCCATCTTGTGACATAGAGATTTTTACCTAGTTTAGTGAGTTTAGCTATAATTCCAGAATGGGGGATGGTGTCGAAAGCCTTGGCGAGGTCAATATAGGCTGTGTGGACCACTTTACCCTCATCTACGGCTTTGGTGACTGCCTCAAAGAAGTAGATCAGGTTCAGGAGGCATGATCTGCCTTTCACAAACCCAAACCGGGTGGGATCCAGAGTTTGGAGGTTACCAATGCCTTTGTTTATGGGTTCCATGATGATACGTTCCATGGCCTTGCAGACCAGGCTCATCAGGCTAATAGGGCGATAGTTCCCAGGATCAGTGGTGGCTCCCCCTTTGTGGAGTGGGATAACTGTTGCTGTACACCATTAAGTGGGCACAAAGCCTGATGTGAGGCTATGATTGAATATGGTGCTTAGGTGGGGAGCCAGTTCTTTCTGAAGGTCATGTAAAATGCAGCGTGGGATGTTGTCTGGTTCCATGGATGCTGTGTTTTTGGCTTTAGAGAGTACAGCTTTTACCTGCATAGTTGTGATTACAGGGACTCTGCATTCTTCCTGTATAGATATGGGCCCTTTAGGGGGTGAGGGGGAGGTAAAGTTAGCACTGAACCTATCTGCCAGGATGTTGGCAATATCAGTTGGTTCTGTAATTTTCGTGCTGTTGTGCTGTAACTTTTAGCCAATTTGCTTTTCATCTTACCACGTAAGGGTTTATTTGTAATGTATTTAGTTTATCAATTAAGTGAGCATGGAAGATGGTGTCAAATGTCTTGGCCAAATCAAGGTATGCAACATGTACAGTGTGACCACTGTCAACAGCTTGTGTTACCTTTTCAAAGAGGTTAACTAGTTCATTAGACAGAAACTACCTTTTACAAAAGTATATTGGTACAGATCTAGGTTGATGATATTTTTAATATCAATGTTAACCAAGTCTCTTATAATGTGTTCCATTGCCTCGCAAATGAGACTTATTACTCACCAGGCTGATGGGCCTAGAGTTTCCACAGTCAGTAGTAGGGCCACCTTTATGGAGTGATGACACCAGTGCTGTATGTCATACTTCTGCAACTGAGAGTCTAGCCAGGATAAAGTTAAATAGCTTATGGAGATGCTCCACCAGGGCATGTTTAGTGCTGTTTAACAAACAGTCTGGTATGTTATCTGCACCCATGGAGGAAATGTTCTTTGTCCTGGACAACACTTTCAGAACATCTTCTTTAGTAAAGATCAGAGGTTTGAGAGATATGGGGATCATAGAACTTTGGATAGTCATCTCAGCTGTGAAATTAACACTAAATTTATTTACTACCATACTGGCAATATCCAATGGCTCCAAGTAGCTTTTTCCATTTTGTATGAGTTCTGTACATTGTTGGGTGATGTTTTTTAATTGTCTAACATATCCACAGAAAAATTTGTAATTAATCTTATCTTCAGATGGGCGGCCATGGTGGTGCAGCGGTTAGCATTGTCGCCTCACCGCAAGTGGTTCCCCGGTTCGATCCTCAGCTGGGGTGCCTTCTGTGCGGAGTCTGCATGTCCTCCCTGTGGTCACTTGGGTTTCCTCTGGGTGCTCCGGTTTCCTCCCACATCTCAAAGACATGCTGTAGGTGGATTGGACACTCTAAATTGGCCCTAGGTATGAATGTGTGCGTGTGTGTGCCTTCAGTGGAAGGTTGCACACCGGGCTGGCAACTCAACACTGTAAAACTCCACTGCCAATCATGAGCAGACAGGTTATCCGCTGTGGTGACCCCTAACCGGGAAAAGCCAAAAGAAGAAGAGTCTTGGCTTCCGATGTCAACCACAGGTCATGGTCAAGGACATTGATTTTCTGTTTTCAGAAATATTAAATTCCATTTTCATGAGATAAAATCTAGGAATTATACCTGTAATTTTTAAATCAAATTTCCAGTCATTACAGTGCTTTCATTGTAACTTTCATCTTTGTTAATATATATTGAAAATTAAAACAAATTGTAGAAACAGAAAACTCAATAGTGCAAACTGGCAATATTAGAAATAACAAATATGAGAAGAAATACACCTTATATTGAACTGGTTTCCAGGAAAAAAATGAAAATCTGTCTACCTGTCCATGGTCTGCCTTAGTAGATCTAATAGTATGTTTTTAATTCTTAGTCAGATTCCTCATATTTTCTTTGGATTTGAGGTCTTTAGATCTGTTGTATATTCTAATGATTGTTTTCCTTTTATTGTAGATTTTATGTATGCTGGTGGACAGCCAGACTAGTTTGCTTTTAAATTTCTCAGCTTGTTTGGATCTAGGTAGCACTGCCAATTCAATACATTTATTTATGTGAGTATAAAACTCCTTTGTGAATATACTTGCTGAGGAGATGTCTGAGGTTATGTTGCAATAAGTGAATTTTGAGACTTCATACAACTCAAGGAGATTTGTACACTTAAAGTTTTAAGAAATATATCATCCATGATATTTGGTCTTTGAGTACCCACATATTGATTTCAGGTGGTTTAGACAGTTTGAGGGAAAGGTTACTAGCTTATGGTCTGACTTAATTAGGAAATATTTACTAGTGGAATTGTACATTAAATGACACATTTGTAAGCACCAGGTCAAAAATATTGTGTCGTCTAGTTGGGCTAGTAACAATCTATGGGATTCTTATTTATGGGGAGATTATCCATGATATTTAGGAAGAAACACAAATTTTCAATGTCATTGAAGGCATCCTGTAACAGGCAATAAACTGAAAGTTGATTTGGCTTAGTGTGATTTGGAGTCTGATAAATTTCATTTGTGAGTCTCTGGGAATTTGCCTGGAGGTGATATGCTCTCTGACATGAATGGAGTACATTCTTGGCATTTAAACCATGTTTCAGTGATTACACACAATCACACACATAACACATATATGGATGCCTTCCAAATGAATGAGTGCCTCAAGGTCAGACAACATGTTGCTTAAACTTTTGGTATTGTGTAAAGTTATCTTAATTTGATTCTGTTTTGATATTGATATATTTGTGATGTTGGAATGCTCACATTAACTGAACTTTGCCTAAAAATGGCTCTATGGGGCAGAGATAGCTTTAGCCAATATAAAGGAGCCTTTGATTGCAGTGTTTAGACCATCCCTTGGAAAGGATTAGGACTGTCAAGCATCTCATTTCCTGCTGATGCATACTGGAACCCTCCCTTGTGTTTAGCCAATTATTGAAGCCAGTCATCATTTCTTTGTACCTAGGCATCGTTTGTAGAGAAGAAAGGAATCTGTTCAATATCAGAGTCTTGCCTGCATTCGTGACATGCATGGAGAGGTCAGACATGCCTTTCTGTATCTCACCCCACATGCACAACTCTCATGACATAGTTACATTTGTCTGCTGCACGGATACTAAGAACTCTTAAGACATCTGAGATCCTGGGACCTGAAAACTAAGTCACTCTCACCCTGTCTTTGTCTTACTATGGAGTAAATAATCACTAAAATATTTTTCTTTGTGGCGTGACCTGGAGAAATGTAATTTAGGTCCTTTATCTCATGGTGGCTCTTTATTTAATGTCGAAGTATTGTGCGTTATGATGTTTGATTTTGATTTTTGATGAGACTTACTCTTTATGGGTCTAGGAAGCTTATATAAGGATTTATTTACAACTTCAACTTATGACATTATATTATATGTTAGGGCTGGGTGTATAACACATGGTGTGTTAGAACAATGGTGACAATCTGTTCTTTTCTGTGAGAGTGAGGCCACCATATTTCTTAAGTACTTAGATGTCCCACAAGTAGAGTTGTTTATATTTAATAACAGTTCATTATCTGTGAGCATAAGGCAGTTGCAATTTACAAAACATTGCAGAGCTTAAATAAAATACAGAGGTATGGTCTATTGAGATAATTTTTAGTTAAGTGATGGGTAATGTAATTACATATGAATGTTAATTTAGATAAATACATAAACTGGGTTTAAATGCAACTACGATAAGCACTTCTTAGAAATCTTGTTTAACAGCAGTGAAGAGGTTATTTGCAGCAGCAGTAGGTTAAATTGCACTACTAGCTACTTTACAGGTGCTAGGTGCTTGGCTCTGCACAGTATGTAGCTATGCATAACTTGTTACACTTTTACATAGCAAGAGCCTATTTTCTGATAGGATTTAGGTGGGATGGTTAGGTTAGGCAAAGTTATAACTGAAACTGCCTGCATCCATGGAGTGCATGGTTCGCCCCTGCTGCTCTAACCACAGTTCTGCACAACATAAAATAATCAGGAAAAATTAAAGCACCAATGAAAAACAACTAAATATGTAACCAATGTGTTTATCTTCCACAAAACTTCAGCCACCATTCGCCTGTCACTAGAAAAAAAAAACACTGCAATCTCTAGATGGCTCAAACAACTGCCTAAAGCTGGCTAACTTTGAAAAGTGACTAAAAATACAGCAAATAGATATACCAACACTGATTAATTCACATAGCACATAAACCACCTGAAATGTAGTGCAAATCATCTACAACATTGCTTATTCATATTTACATTAATAATTCCAAAACCATGTTACATACAGAAAATTAGAAGGGTTCATCATAGAACTTGCACAATGGCGAACACAACTGTTTTGCTATTTGACTTCTGTCTAGTGCAGATAAAGAGACATTAGATATTATTTGTATACTTTTTTTTTTAAATTGTGATAATTTTCATATTGCTCTAAATATCTCAACAGTCATGTGACACCGACAGATCTGCTCAGCCTCAATACAAACGCTCACAGCTATATGAATAAAATGTTGCTGACAGTATGTGTATTGCTTGAATGGTTTCTGAGATGTTGTAAGCTCTTCATACATTACACATTTTATATTTACTGTTGTTATTGTGGCATATAAAATCCAATTTAATACCTAGAACTGAATGAATGCAGCCATTGTAAAGGTTATTTTGTGCTGAACAGTTCACCATTTACAGTCCTCTAGAAACACTTATGGGTCAAGCCACACCCACTGAATGTTGGAGTACAAACTCAAAAAAACTCCACTGGAGGGAATGACTTAATACCTGTAACTTCAGATTCAGAGGGAAACATAGTATAAGTACAGAAGCATGACAGAAATCACTCGAAATTTATCTAAATAACTAGGCAGAGCACATAAGCCACTTGAAATGCAATGCAAACTCTAAAACAAAGTTAAATAATACACCTGGCTTCAAATTCAGAGAAAACACAGTAAAAATGCACAAAAAAATGACAGAAATCTCTGAGATTACCAAACCTGTGATAGGTATGTTTAAATATACATTGCTGATTTCTTCTCTTCAAAATCAACCCTAATTACAAGCAAAATAAAACTAAACATGTAGAAATATGTTACATGTTTGACTCCTATTTATTTAATTTACCATTTGTAACCAGGTAGGACCATTTTCAGCTACAACCTAAGCCACACAGAGAAGATCCATTACATAACACACTTGTAAAGGATAATATACATAGCAACTGACTAACAGTAAACGTAAATGTAAGTAATAAGAATAAACACAAATTATTTCAATTTAACCTGGTCTTCTTCTGGCTTTTTCCTGGTTAGGGGTCGCCACAGTGGATCACCTGTCTGCTCATGATTGGCAGTGGAGTTTTACAGTGTCAAGTTGCCAGCCTGGTGCCCAACCTTCCACAGAAGGCACACACATGTACACACTCACACCTAGGGCCAATTTAGAGTGTCCAATCCACCTACAGCATGTCTTTGGGAGGAAACCGGAGCACCCGGAGAAAACCCACATGACCACAGGGTGGACATGCAAACTCCACACAGAAGGCACCCCAGCTGAGGCTCAAACCAGAGAGCCTCTTGCTGTGAGGTGGCAATGCTAACCGCTGCACCACCGTGGCTGCCAGTTACTTCAATTTAACCTGGTATTATTAATAAATATCAAGAATTTGTCAATCAGTAGCACAGAAGATAAAACAGTTAATGCAGGCATTGCATCCTAAATGTTATAATGAATAACTTAGCAAGTACTGAGATCATCAGCAGAACAGCAAATAAAATGCAGTTCATTCTAGTAGTGTATGAATTCTTGTGTAAACCCATATCTCTACCAAACCAAAAATATGTTACAATAATATTAGCATTCTATTCTATACTCTGTCGATTTTGTCACTGCATAGAATATGCCTTCTTTTCCCAATTATCACAGCCACCAGTACATCTTCTTACAATTACCCTGTCAACAAAGCAGTCAAGAAAAGCACATCATGCCAGCTGCCCAGCACAGTTATGATATTTGGCTGGAATATTTACTTTATAATAGGTAAGTAATGGCCCTGCTGTACTGATGTGACCACATCACCTCCATGTGATAAATTAGTAATTGAAAAATATCTAAAATATTGTTTTCTTTTTTAGTATACCATTTGATTGAAAGAATAGAATTTTTTATTACTTAATACTCTGATTTCAGTATCTATTTTAGTAGTATTTTACCAGGACTAACTGTTCTATGCTTCAACACTGTCCATTGTTCATAGTAAATTGAACATTGATTTAATCACTTCACAAAATGTATTATGCAAACAAATTATTGTTCTGTCAGTGATAATAAGTTTATAGACCAAAGGTATGTTTTACATATGGGTACTGCTTCAAACAAGAAAAATGAGTATCGAAAAGAATAGGTACAAAAAAAATGAAACATTATAAGCAAGACAGAGAGGAGTGGAAGTTATGTTGAGATCTATTACTGATTGATCGGGTGTGATGAAAAGGATGAAGCCTGAGTGATCAAATGCTTCAGGTCATTTGGGAGTAAATTTTGCCATTAATTTTAACCCTCAAGACATTACGTCTCTTATTCAACTGAAACATTTTTTTAGTATGACTTGTGATCTCTGTGCATGTGAGGTTATGCAATGCGTCATGACTACATTTATATTTCACAAATGGAAACAGCGTTCACTATTGAGCACCTCGCTATATTTTAAACAATTAAGATATTAAGAAGATACTGACAGAAAATGTCGATATTCGTTGGCGTTTGCAAGAAGAAACAAAGTTATTTAGGTATATGATGAATATTTTCAAACAAACTGCAGACTGAACTAGAATATGACAAAACTGAGAAGAAATATTTTTCGTCTGTAGCTGAGGTGATGTCTGTTGATTTTTGAAATGTTTTTTACTTTGGTTTATGATATGAAGATGACACTCTTTTAACTGTTAGCATCTGTCAGATTCTGCTACGTATGTCTCATGAAGCAATAACATTGTTGCTGGAAGCTACAATGGGTGATTCCGGTTGGGTGAGAGGATTGTTTTACATTTCACTTCATGTCTTTTAGAATTATAACTGTTCTATGTCTGTCTATTTGAAGCTGACACAATAGAAGCCCTTCCTTTATCTTCAATTATTTTTTTTCCAAGTTTTTGTATTCTAATTAGGGTTTCCTTTCCTCTAATCCCAAGGTACACTGTAAAGTTGGAGTGTTTTAACTGACAGACTGTAATATAATCTTAATGGCATTACAAACTAATACAAGAATAATATGTTTTGTACTTGATTCTGTTAAAATCAGATTTTACTCAAGTACATTTGGGGCATGTTATAGTATTGCAAAGTTTTCTATATGCAGAGAAGAAAAACATATTTGAGTTCCTAGTTGATATCAGGCACTGTTACAGAAATGCCAAAAGTAAGTATTGAGTGATCATCTACATGTTGTACACACGTTAGGCCTGCATGAGTAAAAGAAAAATAATAGACGTGCCTTTGTGAAAGAAATGTCTATTTATTTATTTATTTGGCTTTTGTTAACCGGGTTAGTCCAACTCAGCCAGTGGCCCGTTTTCAGCGGAGACTGGAGGAGAAAAGCTCCAGACAGTTATTACAAAGTTACAAAAAAGAAAAACATCTGACAATGAAGTTTTATGCAAACATTACAATAATGTGTTTTACATCAGAACATTAGAAATTTACAAAAGGCCTGAGAATGAAGTTTACACAAACATTACAATAATGTACAATAATGTATTGTTAATCAGCACGTGAACAGGAGACTGTGAATTATTTGGAGGTCTGTTTGCATTACACTAAAAACACATATATCAAGCTTTTAAAGTTTAGAATTATATCTGAAAATTAAGTTTTAATATCCTTTTTTTTTCTAATACCGACTGCATTCCAAAGCCCTAATACTCAAAAAACAGTTTTGTTATTTCCATGTTTAGAAAGCCTGCTCATATCTAGCTGTATAATTTAATTTACAGCTAATATTTGCTTTCTGTTTTAGCTCTCTGTCTTTCTATTGATCCATTATCTGCTAATTCTGATTTTTATTGATCCACATTCTCTTAATTTCACAGAAAAATGTAATTGATCACTACCATATATATATTTATACACAGAAATATGCCTTAGTTCATAGCAGTGCCACAAACTAATATTTTCTTTTGGAATATATAATAGCACTTAAATAGCCATAAAGACAGTAGAGAGAAGTAACAGTGCAAATAGAACACTATGCACTTTAATAAATCATGTATCCTTGTCCTATTTAAATGTGTTTCTTCAAGGTTGATTGAAACTTTAACCTCACTCTCAATAAAGTAGAAAAGCTTCAAATTTGCCAGACCTTGAATTTTTACAACAGTATGTTGAATTATGCAGTGAACAGTCAATTATTCATCTCTCCCTGCTCGAGATGACTGTGCTTTGAAATGCATGCAAAAAATGGCACTACAGAATGCTATGCTGTGTCAACACATTTCACTCAAGATTGCTTACAAGACAAAATTTAGTTTCAACATTGATTTTGCTTTTTCCACTATGCTTAGCTGTAAAATGGATGTTGTTTTAACTGATCGCTGCATGCATGCCTTCTGTTTTAAGGAAAATGCAGTGGGGAGATGACATCACAGGGCTTTACATACACAATGTGTAGTGATTCTGTCATTGCAAAATGCTCTGGTACACAATGAAGTTAGTTCTGTTCTTTTATTTGAAATGGACTAGATGCTAAATGTTTTGCTCTTCTCCTAGAATTTCAAAATGATTACATTAATATAGGCAATGAATGAGTGATGCGGGAAAATACACACAGTCACATACATATACAAATGTGTGCACTCGTCTGTGTATGTGCATGATGTGTCAACACATGTATGTATACATGTGCACTCATGCTTGCACATTCATAAATCTACATATTTATACATAAATGGCATGTTAGGTCTGCAGAATCAAAAAAGGAATCATGTTTTTGCTGCAGTTATGAAATTGTTTGATTGCTACAGATTGTGCATATCTGGTTATGTAATTTATTTAAAATTCTCATTACATGCAACCAGAGAATGACACAATCAAACCAAGGTTAAGGATTTAACATTCATAACTCCTGGACCAAAGGTTCAATCCTCACAACCAGTTCTGGTTTTTGTAGAGCTTGTAAGTTCACACTTTGTACATGTGATGCTGCCAGCCTAACTAGCTGGAATTTTGTAAATAATTCTATGTCATTTGTGAATATTGCTATGATTTATACAGAACTGTATGATATGTACTGAGCTTCAAGAGTGTAACCACAGTGTACCCTACTGGAAAAGAACAGAAATGTATATAAACTATAAACCTGTGCAAATGTATGTTTTAATAATAGAAGCTGGATCATACAGAGTTAACTTGCAAAACATCAAGAAAATAAGTTGAAATCAAAATGTTTTATGATTGTGTTTTCTCTCAGTTTCAATGCAGCAAGCAGACACACTGTCTAGAGCTAGAAGTTTTTCTACTGTCTTGAAAGTAATTTTAATTACTAGGTTGAAAACATAAAAGTTTTTTTTGCTTCCTAGCAGCTGCACATCTGAGAAGTATGTATTTCTCACACAGAAATTTTAAAATTCTGTTGGTATCTGAAGGCAGGTGACAAAGAGTGATGTCATCCAAGTTGACTTAGCAGTAATGTTTGATAGTAATTTAAGAACTCTCTCAGAGAAAGACTGTGCATTTTTTAGCTTGTCTTGGACCTAGAAACATCCATTCAGCACTTCTGCCTGCACGCTGCTTTGTAAGTAAGTCTAGGGTACAGTAATTTCTCTTAGATATAGATAGGACTATAGTAAAGATTAGTTTAGATGTTTTCTGTATTTATTTGAGACTGCCCTGCAATGTTGTTTTAAAATATTTCCTGTGATTCTGAACTTTGTAGTTACTGTTTTTTTGAGTATTGTCTTATTCTTTTATTATTTATTATTAAATATATTCCTGAGGTCGAGTGACATTAAAGACATGCAGGTAAGTGCTAGCGCTAATGGGTGTGCCTTCTTTGAAGGTTGGGCATCGGGCTGGCAACTCAGCACTGTAAACATCCACTGTCAATCATTAGCGGACCGGAGTTCCGCTGTGGCGAACCCTAACCGGGAAAAGCCGAAAGACACTAGTTTTATTAAATATATTTAAACCTATGGTATAAATTTGTGGACAGCACACCGGCAGGCTAGGGTTGTAATGCCTTCCCCACATTTAGAACATCTATAGCACAGGTAGGGACAAAGGGTGGAGCAGTCTATCAAAAACAAACATATCTCAAGTCTAGTCAAGCAGTATGATGCCCCTGTACAGAATTGTTCACAAAAACCCTTTATAATCATGAATATAGTTGCTATAGCCACCCTTGTGTAATCCCAGTGTCAACAGGTTGTATAATAAAAGGAAGAACATGCTGGCCAAAAATAAGAAGTGCAATGCCCAGCAAGGTAAGAACTCCCTTATCAAACTAAATAGGCACCTCAGAGGACTTAATTATGCCTGTTAAACCACATTTAAGATAAAACTAGCCTGATAGGCTAAGGACAATCGCATCTATGTCCACAACCTCAAAGGCAATACACAACAATGTGCTGAATGGAGCCAACTCTACTGAGCCAAAGGATACAGCAAATCTACTGGTAGATAAATTCATCTCCACTTTTACTCCGATTTCTCCCCAGGCACCTGTCAAAAAAATACCATACATCATAATTCGCCAGCTATCACTAGGAAACAGGTCCTCAATGCACTCTCCAAGACCAAAGGCACTGCATCAATGGGCCCCATATAACATCCCAGAATGCCTACTTAATAGCATGAAAAATGACCTATTAGGCAAATTCAAATCACTGTTCAGCCATGGCCTTCAAACAGGCTTCATGCCAAATGAATGGAGGAGTACAACAGTTATCCCTGTGCACAAGGGTGGACCATGCACAGACCCAGAAAACTACCAACCCAGAAGCTTGACTAGTCTCATATGTAAAGCCATGGAAAGAACTTTCATGGACATGATAAATAACAACATAGTAAACCTTCAGACACTGGATACAACCCAGTTTGGTTTTGTCAAGGGCAGGTCATGCCTACTCATCCTTGTAGATTTGTTTGACAAGGTCACTAAAGCAATGTGCAAGGGCAAAATGGTGCATATTTCCCACCTTGTCTTCAACAAAGCATTCAACTCAATACCTACTAGGGCATTGTAGAAAAGCTTATGAAATTAAGTATAACCCCCCACTTTACCTGCTGGATAGCCAGCTGGCTCACAGGTAGGACCCAAGAAGTTAGAATGCGGGAGCCTATTTCCACAAAAAAGCCAGTTAGTAGAGGGGTCCCTCACGGCTCATTGTTGAGACTGCTCTTTTTTGTCATCTACTTCTCTGAAATCAAGAATAATGTCAGAGGCCTTTGGCTGACCAAGTTTGCAGATGATTGCAACCTAAGCACAGTCATAGAATTCCACAATTGCACAAATACCTACCAAGAAGGCCTGACACAGAATAGTAACCGGTGCTATAGTCACAGTCTAAAACTCAGTGCCAGGAAATGTATAATAGTACTTTTCAGAAAGACAGCCATCTCTGGAAATTACTACATTGATAATATACCCCTAAGAGTATACCCAGTGGTCATGGAATTGGGAACACATGTACACAGTGACGTCACCTTTGACCATCATGTGTCTACTGTGGTAAGGAAATCAGTCTATGTTGTACAAATTATAAACAAGGGTATGGCATCCAGCTTCAAAGATGTCATTGTTCCATTGTACATGATCCTCATTAGAACAATGATTGTGTACAATGTTCCCTTTGGTATGCAAAAAGAACACATGGTGTAAACAACTAGCCCTCTCCTTATACTCAGTCTCCTATAAACTGCTGAGAGGCAATCCCTTTTTCTGAACCAAAATAAATGACCTTGTGTGGTAGAATTTTGCAAAAGAGTTAATTAAAGTCTACAGATTTTAATCTGCCTCTTTGATAATGTGCTTTTTTTCCATAATTTTTGTCACTCTGTTTTTAAAAAGTGTTTCTGAGTATTATTCCAGGTTCAAACTGGAAGCAGGCAAAGTTTGATATTTAGATTTTATGCAGATTAGATGTCCTGTTTTTTAGCTGGATAGATCTACTTTTCAACAGCCTTTGTTCCTATTTTCAGTGCCTGCAGATTGAGAGGTATGAGTCTGAACTTATTTTTAGATGCCATTATGTATACTCACATGTATTAACCAAGACTACGCAACAGCACCACTGAGCACTCTGCTGAAAAGAACAGTGCCAAACCCTGCCTGGTAAAATTAAAACAGACTTGACAGAAAACAAAACAAACAAAAAATACATGCTTGCAAAAATCAAGAAAGCATTCATGAAATCCTCAAAACTGTTTTTGAGGATAACAAAACCACCTCATGAAAGGGGCTGGGTCCCTACACCCATCTTCCCAGTTAAATATAACTCAGTTGATGCTGGTATGTCTCAGGAAAATGGAAAACGGCTTCATCATAGCAAACTAAGGTCTGTACAAACACATATATGCATTCATGCACAGAAATATGCTGACATACAGACACATACACGGGCAGTCTCTCACACACACACACACACACACACGCACACACACGCACACACACGCACACACACACACACACACACACACACACACACACACACACACACACACACACACACACACACACACGCATGCAGAAACATGCATGCACAAACACACACCAGCAATGACCCACATAAGCACACACAGATGCAAACACACAAGCACAAACAGAAATGCACAGACACACACATATACACAAAAATATGCACATACACAGATACCTCTGAAGTATACAGATTTTTGCAGAATGTCCAGATTTTTGCTTCATATTTTTGGTCTGTTTTTTATAAAATTGTGTTTTTTTGGCAAATTATTGGCAAAACATTGAAGATTGAGGTTAGAAAATAATGACAGACATTTGAGTTTTAGATGTCATTCCCTTCAGAAAATTTATGCTAAATCAAAACCTATTATTCTATCAACTTTCTAAGTTTGCAAGAGCAATATTTAAAAACTGAGCCTATTTTTGGGCGTTTGCCCCACTTTTATTTTTGACTTTGTCCAGCTTTGTTGCTTTAAGAGGTTGAGAGGTATGATACAGACACATAAACAGACATATGAGAATATACACACACACACACACGTACACACACACACTCATATGAAGTGCCCTTAATATAAAGCGTTTCACTTTGTGTTTTATGAATCAAACTTTGACAAAGAACTCCAAGCAGCACTAACTCTTGAGACATCAGAAAGGTGCAGTGAAGCTTCTTCCTAAACATGACTGATCATAACATATCCTTCGGTTTATTGCAATGTTTAATATTTATCCAGGAAGCAGTTACTAATTGCTACTATCTGCTTTTACTCAGTCATTTTCATGTCCATTTCACTATACTAAGTCCCAGTGTGGAAAGCCCTGCATTGCATGCATATAACATCCAGTGGATAGTGCCTACCTGATGCCTGTATCCCAGAAATAGCATTTGCCAGATCTCTTCCATATCAATAAATGTCACAGATCTGCAAGGTTATTGCATGCCAAAATTTGACCAGCTTTCAAAAACATTTTCTCTCAACTTCATCTTTAATGGAATAAAGAATATCATACCTGCAATTATCTTTCCCTGGTCCCATTATTATGAATGGGAAATCATTGCTACCTTCCACCAGTCCCATGGAACTTTGTGTTAATGGAAGGAAGACAATGATTAAATAGTAGTTCACCAACCAATTCCTCTAATAACCACAAGGCAACTTTTAAATGTCAGAATGGGGATGGAGGACTCAATAATTTACAGCAGTCCCATTGGCTAAAATTATTAGCTTTCATCATATTAGGTAAAGCATAAACTAAACAGATCCTGACCTTGTCCCATGGGTAGTTAGAAAGGGTCAATATATGAAGCCACCAAGGTGTGAGTAGGTAAAGGAATCACGATATCAAGAAAAAAGTTATCACTAAAAATGTTCATATATGTCTTCCTGGCATAAAGTTGCTCTGCAAATACTGTTTGATTATAATTATTGGCATTGAAGATAAGTAGTCCAAAGATAAAACCAGAAGCTTCAAATCATCAGTTAAATATTATACATTCCTTGCAGTAAATACAAATTTTAATGACTTTCAGGTAAGATGCAAGTTAGTTGACAATATTTATTTATTTTGTTCTTATCTATCCATATCCATTTCCTCAGTATACTCAATGGTACGGCACATCTTCCGCTGATGCAGATTTTATGACTTATTTATATTCTTTCTTACCCATTCACTCTGTTAATCACTTTTGTTCACCTGGTTAGTTTCAATAGACATGGCCTATTTTCAATGCACACCTGAAGTGGTATTCATACTGAATAAGGGAAATAAAGCCTCTTCTATTTTTGAATGGAGAGAAGGATAGAAAGGAATAGAGAAAATAAAGAGGGTACAATGGCAGCCCTTAAAAACATTTGTCAGAGACATTGATGTTGGTGGTATAAAGACTGTCCTGGAGATTCAGTAGGCTCCGTGTAGGCTTCGTGCAAGGCGTACATGGATTTTACAAGTTAGCGTGATGAGCAGCAGCACTAATTGCATATTCATGCTGCTCATCATGCTTACATGAATATAACCCCAGTTTCATGGCCAGCAGTAGCTTCACCAGCCATGAAACCATGCAGTGCAACTTAAGCACAGAGGATGCATTCAAGTTTGTTTATGAGCACAATGACTACCAGGGGTAAAAATACTCCAGTACCATCAGTAATAATACAGTATAGAAATGTGTACTCAGTGCAATGTACAATAAAAAAAATATATTTGAATAAAAATAATGAGAGGGGGGGTTAAGCAGGAAGGGCAAATACAAGGAACCATACACTGGGCAGGGTAAGTGTGCTCATGAGAATGGGCACAGACATGTATTATAGGAATGAATAAAGAGTAGGATGCCATAGTAAATAAGTCAATGTCCCCAAAACAGGATATTTAACTTTATGTACACTTCCAGCACAAGTAAGTAACATAACATTAAAAACATATGTATACAGCACAGTACATAGTGATGTTTACACCTTCTAAGCAAGTGTATTATGATATAAACCCCCATTAGAGTATATACGTGATGGCCACACAAGAGCACATGTCAATGGAGGTGAATTCCTGTGATATAGATATCACTGACATGCTCACTGGAGAGGACATTTAGCAAGGATGCTATATAAATTAGGAGTATGTGCATACTCTGAAGATATGAAAAATGACTTGCTTAAATATGATTGACATGTCACCATAACTCTCAACCACTCAGGGACACATGGCAACAGACCTCTAGGTAAATGTAGACAAAAACTAACACAATGATGGAAAAATTTACAATATTATGATCATTAATTTGCGGCATTGGCAGAATTTGTGAGTGTAACTTATTATACATTTTCTTCAGGAACAAACATCTACAACTGTAATAATTGTCAGTATTCTAAAAGTAGAATTCACCTTCCCCAAACATAACCACTTTTTAGATAGTTTAAGAGGGACAGTGTTACAAATGGACATGAAATCAGGGCCAATAATGGACAGTTGATTCATGACAAATAAGCCACAATCACCACCTGCACAAATCAAACTCATGCCATCAATGTTGTTAATGAGCTGTGTATTTACTGGGTGCAGCACAGAAAGACATATCACACGGGCATCTAGTAGAGCACCATGAAGGGAAGTCTTCACTGTCAAATCCTAAAGGGTATATATCCCAAAGAATAGTTTTGCATGGCCTACCAGATGTGTGAGAGCTCACTGTGCCAAATCTGATAAATTGCCTAAAGCATCCCTGGCTGATGTAATTATCACATATGGATAGCAACACATGCAAACACCAGACTATTATGAGTGGATTCTCTACACACAGCTGGGTATTGTATGCATCTGACACATGTAATGCTAATGGATATTGTCTGAAGCATCTGCAATTGATGTTTGAATTAAGAAGTGATCTGTTATAATGAATGGTACAGCTGTATGTGCGAATGATGGCCATGCATCAGCTATACCTAGTGCACAGAAAGTACAGCAGTGCAAAGTCAAACGTCAATTATTGAGGAAGCTGTCACTGTGATATTGTACACATACCAAACAATACATGGAGCATCCACTTATAAACACATGTCAAAACTCAAGACATGTCACACATGATCACTGACCCCCTGACATTGCCATTCAAAATGTTACACTACCATTAAATCCTGACTTGCGTCTATAAGTGTTCATACAAACTATCAAGTGGTAATACTGATGAGATGTAGTGGTATGTCCGTGATGCAGTATAGTCACACTATAGCTGTACAAAGGCTATAATCGCACATCATGGGTTCATATGTTCATAGGAGGCTACTACGCTAACAGCCCAACAGTCCATACCAGCCTAGCCAGATTTAACCTGAGTGCAACAATTTTCAATAGCTAGGTGAACAAAGTTCACAGTGGTATGAGCCTATGCTATGGTATATAATACCAACTGCCTCTTTCCATGAGGATCATGGGTACTACACAAGGGGGAAATGTACGATTGCACATCTATTGATCTAGGTTGTGTTTGAAGGGGATCAAGGAAAGGCTTTGCTTTACATGAATGGGAAGCTTGTTCCAGAGAAGGTGTAGTGTCTGAGAGATGTATCGATCTCTCCAACATGATACATTTATGTCAGAGGCTAGGGTAAAATAATTGGAATAAGTGACCGTCATGCTGTTTGATTTACAAATGTGTAACATCTCCATGAGGGCTGGCTCAGACACTTCCCTGTAGACCAGACGCAGATCACTCCTTAGTAGTCTGTAGGAGACAGAATGTAGTGATAGGGCTTTCAATCTTTTCATGTAAGACTTGTTTTTATAACATGTATCTGGTGAAAAAACTTTGGGTTTGCTCCAACTGCTACAGATGTGTTGTGAGGTACATGCCAAAGGGTACATTGTACTCGATTATTTGTGTGACGAGGGCCGTGAAGAATGGAGTTATAAGATCCTTTGATCGGGATGCCATGCCCTTACTTGTTAGTTGCATCACATAGAAGGACTTTCACACCACTGTGGACAAAGAGTGGTTGAAGTTCAGATTAGTACCAACATGAGTACCCAGATCATGTACCACTGGGTCTACTCTTAGTGGGGTGGTATTAGGTGGGATATTTGAATTACAAAAGGGAACAATTATTACATTTTTGCATTTATTTTCTCTCCATGGCTATGGCAACAGTCATTTGTGCATGTTAATTCTTTCTGCAGTATATCCATATCAATCGTGTACTCAGTTATTGCCCCAATTTGCAGTTCTCTGTAAACCTGGTCAGACAAAGACTGTCTACGTTTGCACTAACTTCTGAAAAATAAATACTGAGCAGGAAAAAGCCTAATGTAAAACACTGTGGTACACTCCTGGTGACTTGACCACTTGCTAGAGGTGAATTCACCCACTTTGACAGTATTTGACCTGTCAGCAAGCCATTTGACTACTCATCTAGTGACATAGGGGTTTATGCCCATTTCAGAGAGTTTCTGGATAATACCTGAGTGGGGAGTGGGATGAACAGTGTTTCCCTCATCCATGGCCATGGTGGCCTTCTCAAAGATGTCAATCACATTTAACAGACATGATCTACATGTAACAAATCCAAACTGTGCTTGTTCCAGAGTTTAGAGATTAATTATGTCCTTATTGATAAAGTCCATGATGAATAATTCCATGGCCTTTCTGATGAGGCTATTCAGGCTTATGTGTCAATAATTTCCTGTGTATGATGATGGTCCCATCTCGTGCAGAAGGATGACTGCTGCTGTCCACCATTCTGCTGGAACATAGCCTGTCTGGAGGCTTTGTTTAAATAGGGATCCAAGTAGGTCTGCATGGTCAGGTTTTAAGTGATTTCAAAGGCACCCTGGGATTTGTCAGGGCCCATTCATGCTGTGTTATTAGCCTTATAGAGGGCAGAGATGACCTGATCTCTTGAGATAATGGGCTGAGGAATTGTGGCAGGTATACTTTGGGTGACAACCAAAGGGGACAGGGGGATTGAAGTTTGATCCAAATCTGTCAGCTAGCAGTTTGTGTATTTCCTCTGGATGACTATGGGTGGTGCCATCAAACAGCAGCTTTGCCCATAGCTGGGTATTCCTGTTAAGCTTTCAAACATAGTTACAAAATGCTTTCTGACATTACCTCCAAATACAACATTGGGTATGAATCACATAAAATACAGTGGAATTAATACAGTCATACAGTCCATCCTATTTCATGTCATTACATCAGTTGTACATCATATCTGTCATTACTGCATTATCCTAGATATACTTGCATCCTACTAGCAGTCTTTTGAACTGCCCTGCATGATTTGTACTTAAATGGCTACTTGCAATGCTTAGCAATGTATTGATTATTTCCTTTACCTGTCACTGCTTAGCAAATCAGTTTGCATCGCTATCTAGAACTGTGAAGATGTACCTAACATATAACCTGAACCTGCATCTTTTTTAGACTTAGCAAATGTAGTATTCCTAAGTACATGTTACCATTTTTAGTAAGTGTATGCATCTTTTTGGACTTAGCTTCTGTTATATTCCTGAGTACAAAGTTATCTGTTTAGTAAGTGTATATGTTAAAAGTGCTTTTTACCATGGTATTTTCTGTGTTGCTACCTTAACTGTATTAGCTCTATACTGATACACTGCTGGCATTACATGACTGAGAAACTACCTGCCTGGTCAATAAAGACCCCTTCTAATTAATCCTGCTATCTCAACTGCATCCCTAGGATACTTTCATCCTAAACTCAAAGTCCCTCCTGCCAAAGGATTCAAGGAAGTACGTTCTGACCCCACAACCAAACTGTTTACTGTATTGTTCTTTTATTACGTTTGAATTCTCTAGTGTCTGTATAAGACTCAATTCTGAACCAGGAACCCAGCAGCCAGACCCTGCTCTCCCCTTATGTAGTAACTCCTCTCTTCCTTTGTAACTAAGAACTGAGTTACCTCTTACTTACCCTTCTCTACCCTACCAGCTCACTTAAATCTACCTTCTGACCACTAGGTGACACCCTTCACTTGCTTGTGTTATATCCCTTATTCCCCTCTCCAGTATCAAAACCCTCAATACTATTTACTTTCATTCTCCCTTTTCCCCCTCCTCTCTGTATCTGACTATTCTAGTACTTACCCCTCTATTAGCTACATTCCCCTTTCCCCTCACCACTATCCCCTGTAACCTAACTATTGTAGTAGTTTCCCCACTCACCTGCAATTCCTAGAGCTCCTCTACTATCTCTTGCTACTTATTGTCTCTGTGATTCTCATCCTTTACTTGCTCTAACCCACTCCGTTCGCCCTGCAGGTTCACTCCTCTATCCTACCCTACCCCAAATTTCCACCCACCCCAGTGGTTCTAAACTTATACCTCTCTAACTACTCCCCCATTTTAGCTCACCAACCACACACTACCCCCTCCCCTCTTGCTCACCCACTATCCATCCACCTATATCTTTAAAACACACACAAATTCTTTCTACTCTTCCTGTCTGCTTTTACACTTCTACTTCCCAATTTTTCTTCCATATACAATCCTATCACTATGCATCCACCTCTAACCTCAAATTATTTAAAATATATCCTCCTTTTTTTACTTTTTCTTTACCTTATGCTACTCTACCTTCTAACCTCATATGAACAACTTAGACTCAAAGAACCATACATTTTCACTCAGTATACATACTCACCTTCCCAAAACACATTCTATCCATTCTCAAACATTATTTCTTCTCCCAACTACCTTCTTGCCAGATTTCATAGAAAATTCCACATTTCTTACACTAATCACATATACAGAAAATTTTTACACATCTTCACCAAACCCTTTAACCTAAAAATAAGATTACTTCTCTCCCTTCTAGCAGATGACATTCATCCCAACCCTGGTCCAAATAACACTGCTACTATAAACCCCCTTTGTCCTCCACCCACATACGCAAACCTATCCTCCAAGCTCCCAAACTCCCTCTCTATAGCTAACCTTAACATCCGTAGCATTAATAATAAGATTGAACACCTCCATGCACTGCTAGACATACACTTATTTGTTTGC
Organism: Protopterus annectens; assembly: GCF_019279795.1. NCBI lineage: Eukaryota > Metazoa > Chordata > Ceratodontiformes > Protopteridae > Protopterus > Protopterus annectens. Next base: position 1,982,668,164 of record NC_056735.1, read on the forward strand.
CTGTCTGAAACCTGGCTCAAACCAACAACGCAAAACAGAGAGATTACTCCCCGTCTATAACATCTTCAGACTAGATCGCAAAGCCAAAAAGGGTGGTGGGATATCAATTCTTTATAAAACCGGATTGCAAATTACTGTCATCCATGAACCCCCTCCCCCCTGTAAGTAATGCCAAAATCCTTATCTCCAAACTCCAGCTTAATTTCCACAAATCCATCTATATAATCTGCACCTACCTCCCCCCTGGAAATAACATTAGTACCCTAGAAGAGATCCTTAGCTGGCTCGCTATTCAGTTCCCACAAGAAACCATAGTCCTGGGCGATGTCAATATAGACTGGAAAACCTGCACCCCTCTACACCCCCCCCCTCCTAAATCATCATGTTTTTTCTCAAACCATTCATGACCCAACTAGAACTAACAAATCTAACAACAAAGAAAGCATTTTGGATTGGATTCTGATAAATAGTCACCAACATATTTATGCAGTAGGGACACTACCAGATGATTTAAGTGACCATGCTCTTACTTACCTAATAAGACATAAAACTGCTACCCTTAACCTAACTAAATACAAAATGGTTAGAACAAATAAAAACATTAACCCTGAAAGCTTCCTAGCAGAACTCAATGCTTGCAACTGGTCCCCTCTTAATCTACTGCCTCTGGATGATGCTGTAGCTTACTTCAACTCCAAGTTCCTTTCTATTCTAGACTCTCATGCTCCCTTAAGATCTATTAGAATTAGCTCAAAACCTGCCCCTTGGCTCTCAAAAGATACATGGCATAAAATTAACCTGAAAAATAAACTCTGGACCAAGTACCGTAGCACTAAAGATCCCACCGACCAACTTAACTTTAGACAAATCAGAAACTCCATCAAAAAAGCAGTACTTCTAGATACAAGAAACTACTACTGCCATTTACAACAAACTAACCAACAAAATCCACAAAGTTCTGGGCAGGAATAAATACTCTCTTAAAACCTGGCCACTCTGACACCCCTTGCCCCATAGGCACTTCCTAAAACAACCCTAAACAAACCGTTGATGCCTTCAATACATTCTTTACTGAAACTGTCCAGTCTCTAGCTACTCAATTATCCCCCGATATCACCTCTCAGTCCACCTCCCATAACACTTCTATTCCCACATTACAACTGCAACCAGTACCTACATCACTTATCTATTCGCTTCTCCACAATCTTAAAGCCTCCTCTCCATCTGCTGACCTTCTGCCTGCTCAGTATCTAAAAACTGCAGCCAAACCACTAGCCTATCCCATTTCCATTCTGATTAACAGAAACATTGTCGAAGGCTATATTCCTTCTGTCTGGAAAATTTCACATATCATTCCCCTGCATAAAGGCAGTAATTCAACAGAACTCTCAAACTACTGACCCATAGCCCTACTCTCTCCCCTGGCTAAAAGCATGGAAAAATGCATACAAAAACAACTTCTTAATCACCTGTTGAATAACAACCTACTTGCTGTCAACATGGCTTCAGACCTTTCCACAGCACCACTTCAGCCCTCCTTTCCTTTACTGACTGTATCAACAAAAATAACAATATCCTTACCTCTGCTCTCTTTATTGACCTATCCAAAGCCTTTGATGTGGTCAGTCACCAGATTCTGTTAAATTTACTTAAAACATTCTCACTAGACTCAAGAGCTATAATGTGGTTCCACTCCTATCTTCATAACAGACAACAGGCAGTGCTCTGGCCCAATAACTTATCCATCCACCTGCCCATTACCCTCTGAGTACCACAAGGTTCTATACTTGGCCCCCTTCTGTTTTCTATTTTTATTAATGATCTTCATACCAGTATTTCCTTTGCAACCTGTATACAATATGCTGATGATTCTTTGATTTGTTCTGCTTCATCCCCCTCCAATCTGCACTCTATTACCCAACAGGCTTTCCAAACTGTTGAAACTTGGTTCCTAAAATGATGCTTAATCCTAGACCCCAAGAAAACCAAACTTTTACTGTTCTCCCCCACCCGAAAATCCTCTCCTCTCAACTTCTCTGTCTTGCCTAGTAATGCCACTAGCATATCACCTGACCCCACTACCAGGCTCCTCGGAGTAGATATAGACAATAACCTATGCTTTGACTATCACATCAACAACAATATAGAATTAGTTAACAGAAAACTAGGCTCCCTGTATAGAATTAAACCATTCCTTACTCCACTTACCAGAACTTCCATTGCCCAGTCCCATCTGATTTCTTCTCTCCTTTATGCCTCCCCTATTTACACATACCGTTCTAAATCTAAACTCTGCAATCTGGCTGTTGCCTATAACAGTATTCCCAGATTTGCCTCTGGCTCTACTTTTAAAACCCACCACTGCATAAACGTAAAACAATTAGAATGGCTTGAGCTGCAAAAATCTGATCTTATATCACCAGCTCTCCTTAGCCCATAAAATCCTCTATAAACCCACTAACACCCCTATACTCACCTCCCTTATCACTCCTTACTGTAACCTTAAAAGCCTACGTTCTTCTAACAAACTTCTTATATCAACTTGCAAATCCAATAACTTGGCAGGCAAATCTTTGTTCTCAAACACAATAGGTAAAGCCTGGAACTCTCTTCCTGACAACCTCACTGCTATCTCTTCTCTTCCCTGTTTCAAATCCCAAATCAGAACTCACCTCAAAACTCACTGGCTCTGCCCCTGCACTAACCCTGACTAGCTTTCAATGTGCTACTAGTACTTTCTATTCTCCTTCATACAAATCTTACACTAAATCTTTTCTACTGTCATGCATAATTTGTATACCCTTAGTCTGTAATTAACTTCTAATTGTTGCTTCTGTAAGAACATGCTAATGCTAATACTATTATATATTTTTTTCTCAATGAACTAAATTTGTAAATTCTGATATTAATGTCTGTATCTGGAGATTTTCTCCCTGGGCCTCTGCTGAAAATGGACATATATCCAGCTGGACTAGCCCGGTAAACAAATGTAAAATAAAAAAAATAAATAAAATATCCCTATATGTTTGTCTGTGGAAATGTGTGGGTGAGGGCCATGACACTATATTTGGACACATTACAACTGAGATGGATGTGGTTCATGCAGAACATTTAATGACACAAATGCTGACAGTCCCACAATGCTGCTGTGGAACACCTCAATCATTCTTGTGAATAGCAATACAAATGTGCATACAATGAATTCTCCAAGGTTGAAAATGAATCATATCGTGTAATATGTTTGTGTATATAACAGCACTATAACATGTGGATGAACCCAGGCATATGTGCCCCTGTAATCAGTATGATGTAATATTGCTGCATGTCAGATAATATTTTCAGATGCTAGGTATACACATACATACCTGTGACATACTGCACTATCACTGTGATGGTTGAATGAGAACTGTGTAGAATGTCGATATACTCCACTACAAGAACACATGCCTTAGTAATGCAACAATATACATAGCATCATCCCATGTCCACGGTCTTCAGGAAGAATATTACTACAGCTGTTATGGAAGGAACATGTAACCCAATGGCAGATGTGGCCATCAATACAGTAGCTCAAATCACAGATTGAAATACACTGTTGTAGAGCTACAGTACATCCACACCTCCACATAGCACATGCAGATGACAACAACATTGATATGTGCAATCTTCAGAGGGTCGCAAAGCATTACTAAGCTAATGGTCAAGAGCACATAAACTCCTAACCATTATTATACCATTTAAACAAAAATTGCTATATCTATGTGATGGAAGATAGTAGGGTTATGTGTGCATGTGAATATGTTTGATTTTATTACAGACTACCTTTGTCCATATGTGACATATGCACCACCCCATGAATTATTAGCAATCACACATCCAGTGGTCTGCAGATTGCTCACACAGGGTAATGTAGGGGCTCTGCTTCACAATGTGTGTATGAATTTTTGAGATAATGACATCCTCGCTATTCTGCAGCAAGGATGTTATCTGTACAGAGGGAACAGAGAATGTTGGATTCATGGGGCTATGTAAAATGTACTTCTGAGTGGGAGTTAAATGAAAAGATTTACAAGACATCATACAATGACCATAATACACCACCAACCACACAAGCACAAGTTGATTGAGGTCCAATTCAAACACTACACCTGTGTAGGTATACAAGCTGGATTCCATACAACATAAGACTAGTACCACCACAGATGTCTGACTTTAGCAATGTCAGAGTACACTTTAAAGAGGATGGCATCATTCTTTTCTACAGAGAAGAAGATTTTTTGAGAAGTATGTGATATACATATGGACTCACATCCCAATGTAAAATTGTCTCCAGACTTATAGTTGAATGGACACACACAAACTGACTGCAGTGAGATCAGAACCCCTACCTATCTAGTTACACAAGCTAGAAAGCACATTTTTAACACTAGTGCCAACACAGATATTTGAGTTTAATACTGTGAGAGTGCACTTTCTAGATGATGACATCAGCAGTGTATGCTGATAAGAAGATGTTTAGGGGATTGTGTGAATTGATGTGGACTCGTATTCCAATGTAAAATTGTCTCCAGACTTACACTTGAAGGACCACACACACAAGTTGACTGTGATGAGATTAGAACACCATACCTATCTAGCAACAGAATCTACAGATTGCAGTACTTAAAGTTAGCGCCACTGCACAAGTCTGATTCTAATATTATCAGAGTCCACTTTATAGAGAATGACATCATGGTGTATGCTGAGAAGCTGATGTGGAGAGGGCTGTATGAAGCTGCTGTGGAGTCTTGTATCAGTATATTCTGAATGATGCTTGAGAGAGGTCAGCAGGACCTTGAGTAAAGCTCTTCTAACTGCAAACACAATTTGACTGTAATGAGATTCAGTCCTTCTAAGTGGTTACTCAAGCTAGAGAACAGAGCACTTAATGCTATTGCCACAGCATAGTCTGACATTAGTAGTGTCAGAGTGCACTTTATAGAATATGTCATCATCAGCATATGGTGAGAAGATGATGGTGTGAGGGTTGTGTGAAATTGTTGTTGATTCATGTACCAGTGTGAAAGCATTTTCTGACTGATACTTGAGTCAGGGCAGCAGGAACTGGAGTCAAGCTCTTCTGACTCTGCACACACACACACTCAGACATATAGACACTGACTGTTGGGTGATTTGAACCCCTTCCTAACTAGTTGCATAATCTGGAGAGCACAGTGCTTAACACTCATGCCAGCTCAGACATCTGATTTTATCACTGTAGTGCTCTTTATAGAGGGTGACACTATCATAGTGTCACAGGTAACATATATTGTCATGAGACTTGTGTACAAAGGCAGGATTTGGGATATGAATGTGTGATTGCAGTTTGCAAAAATAAAAACAAAAATGCATCTTAATGACAAATTTGAAAGATGCTGTCCTGAATGCATCTTGCAGAACTTAGCCATACATGTATTTGTTTCTCAGGATTTTGTTTAGATAAAACAGTCACAGACATATACACTTTGGAAAGAGCTGTACTCAAGGGTGGAGGTATGCATCTTCATATTCAGAAGAAATGATGCCCACATTAATGCCAATATCAATGTGATTTAATCACAGATGACCAATGTCCAGTGTCATTATAATCCCATGCCAAATGTAACAATGCAGTTATGCTCTGTATTTCTGCGGTCTGCTTGACAATGGTCTAGGTACTGATATATCATTTGCAAGTGCATTGCTGCAGTCCATACATGAATCTCAGAAAGAATGTATTCAGCCAAGCACTTGTCCCTGCCCTTATCTTGTGTTTATGAATGTCTTGCCATGTGAAGGAAAATAGCCCAGTAACCAGAGTAAGCCATGTTAAATACTTCTTTACATAGTGCATCACCAAGAAACTGATTGACAAAGTGGTAGTACATTCATGATTTTCATTTTGTGAATTAAACTTGAACTTGTGAAGTAGTTTGCAAGATATGTTATGGGAGAAATTCCTGACAGATACTGTAATTTCATGGTGTAGTTTATATTTGATGTGGTGTGGCCAAAGTTTTATTACATTAATAAGTTTTGTCATTACCTTCCCCATTTGTGTGATATTAAGCGCCAAGCAAACACAGCTTCATGCTTAAGGTCAGAAATGTTAAGATGTAATTTGGTTCACATTCTTTCATGCAAAAAGGCTTAGCAGTGAGGCACATACATCAGCACTCTGAACAGTACTGAGTGGGGGAAATACACCTACTGTTTAGCCTTCTCTGTAGCACAGTGTGTAAGAAAAGTTAACTCCTGGTCAGACCACAGATGAGCCCGGGTTCAATTCCAGATTACTCTCTTTTTTTTACAAATGGTATCAGGACTGCATTAGCTAGGTAAATGTGATCAGCATTGCAAATGTGACTATCAATGACTCCACTAAAGAATGTGTCTTTGCCCAATTTTACTAGTAATGTCAACCTTGATACAGTTGTATAGCTATTAGCCATTTTGTAGGCTTCATTGCAAACTGAAAGTTAATTGTGTGTACAGCATTCTAGAAATTGCAAAGTATGGTATATATGTTTAATTTTTTATTACTCAGCAGATATGCTAACTATTTGTGTATGGCAGGATATCTAAAAAGTGTGTGCCGTATGCTTCTTCACAGTAAGGACAGTTTCCATACCACATTACATGAACATTTCATCCATCATCATCTGAATATGACACTAAGGGAATCATACAGCAGGTTTTTAAACCTTGCACCCACAGGAGCACAGATAAACTATTTAATCAAGGTATCATGTCTGTATTATAAGCCAGCCACTGGGGATGCACAAGCCAGTGCATTTCTGTGTGCCGGTCCCAAGCCCGGATAAATGGGGAGGGTTGCGTCAGGAAGGGCATCCGGCATAAAACTTCTGCCAAAAATTACTGATGCGGAGAACTTTTCATAATTGCATACCGGTTGGTCGCCGGTTAACAACGACGCCACCAGTACTGTTAGCCAACAGGGTGCTGGCGGAAATTGGGCTACTGTTGGCCGAGGAGAAGAGGAGGGCCAAAGGCAGGAAGATAGGAGGAAGGTTAGGAGTGTAGCAGTGAGGGTAGGAACTTTGAATGTTGGCAGTATGACTGGTATAGGAAGAGAGCTAGCTGATATGATGGAGAGAAGGAAGGTTGATATATTGTGTGTGCAAGAGACCAGATGGAAGGGAAGTAAGGCCAGGTGTTTAGGAAACGGGTTCAAATTGTTTTATCATGGTGTGGATGGCAGGAGAAATGGGGTAGGGGTTATACTAAAGGAACAATATGCCAAGAGTGTTTTAGACGTGAAGAGAGTGTCTGACCGAGTGATGTTTATGAAGCTCGAAATTGATGGTGTAATGATGAATGTTGTTAGTGCATATGCTCCTCAAGTTGGGTGTGCAGAAAGAGAAATTTTGGAGTGAGTTGGATGAAGTTGTGGTGAGTGTACCAAGGGTGAGAGACTAGTGATTGGAGCGGACTTTAATGGGCATGTTGGTGAAGTGAACAGAGGGGATGAGGAAGTGATGGGTAGGTATGGTGTTAAGGAGAGGAATGCAGAAGGTCAGATGATTGTGGATTTTGCAAAAGGATGGATATGGCTGTGGTTTTTAAGAAGAGGGTGGAGCATAGGGTGACGTACAAGAGTGGAGGAAGATGCTCACAAGTTGATTATATACTATGTAGGAGGGCCAGTCTTAAGGAGATTGGAGACTGTAAAGTGGTGGCAGGTGAAAGTGTAGTTAAGCAGCATAGATTAGTGGTATGTAGAATGACGTTGGTGATCAAGAAGAGGAGGAGGAATGTGAAAGCTGTGCCAAGGATTAAATGGTGGAAGTTAAAAAGGGTGATTGTGAAGTGGAGTTTAGGGAAGAGTTAAGACAGGCACTGGGAGGCAGTGGAGAGTTACCGAATAGCTGGGTAACTACAGCAGAACTAGTAAGGGTGACTGCTAGAAAGGTGCTTGGTGTGACATCTGGACAGAGGAAGGAGGACAAGGAGACCTGGTGGTGGAATGAGGAAGTACAGGAGAGTATACAGAGGAAGAAGAAGTGGGATTGTCAGAGAGATGAAGAAAGTAGACAGGAGTATAAGGAGATAAGGCGCATGGCAAAGAGAGAGGTGGCAAAAGCTAAGGATAGGGCATATGGAGAGTTGTAGAGAGATTGGACACTAAGAGAGAGAAAAGGACCTGTACCCGATTAGCTAGACAGAGGGACAGAGCTGGGAAAGATGTGCAGCATGTAAGGGTGATAAAGGATAGTGAGGGAAAGGTACTCACAAGAGAGGAGAGTGTGTTGAGTAGATGGAAAGAGTATTTTGAGAGGCTGATGAATGAAGAGAATGAGAGAGAGAGAAGGTTGGATGATGTGGGGATAGTGAATCAGGAAGTGAAACAGATTAGCAAGGAGGAAGTAAGGGCAGCTATGAAGAGGATGAAGAATGGAAAGGCTGTTGGCCCAGATGACATACCAATGGAAGCATGGAGGTGCTTAGGAGAAATGGCAGTGGAATTTCTAACTAGATTGTTTAATGAAATTTTGGAAAGTCAGAGGATGCCTGAGGAGTGGAGAAAAAGTGTTTTGGTACCTATCTTTAAGAATAAGGGTGATGTGCAGAGCTGCAGTAACTACAGAGGATAAAACTGATTAGTCACAGCTTGAAGTTATGGGAAAGAGTAGTGGAAGCAAGGTTAAGAAGGAGGTGATGATTAGTGATCAGCAGTATGGTTTCATGCCAGGAAGAGCACTACAGATGCAATGTTTGCTCTGAGAGTGTTGATGGAGAAATACAGAGAAGGTCAGAGAAGTTGCATTGCGTTGCTTTGTAGACTTGGAGAAAGCATATGACAGGGTGCCTAGAGAAGAGTTGTGGTATTGTATGAGGAAGTCGGGAGTGGCAGAGAAGTACGAAGAGTGGTACAGGATATGTATGAGGGTAGTGTGACAGTGGTGAGGACTGCAGTGGGAGTGACAGATCCGTTTAAGGTGGAGGTGGGATTACATCAAGGATCAGCTCTGAGTCCTTTCTTATTTGCAGTGGTGATGGACAGGTTGACAGATGAGATCAGACAGGAGCCCGTGGACTATGATGTTTGCAGATGACATTGTGATCTGTAGTGAGAGTAGGAATCAGGTTGAGGAGACTCTGGAGAGGTGGAGATATGCTCTAGAGAGCAGAGGAAGGTCAGCAGGGCTAAGACAGAATATATGTGTGTAAATGAGAGGGAGGGTAGAGGAATGGTGAGGATGCAGGAGTAGAGTTGGTAAAGGTGGGCGGACGAAGTTTAAGTACTTGGGATCAACAGTTCAGAGTAATGGTGAATGTGGAAGAGAGGTGAAGAAGAGAGTACAGGCAGGGTGGAATGGGTGGAGAAGAGTGTCAGGAGTGATTTGTGACAGACGGGTATCCGACAGTGTGAAAGGGAAGGTCTACAAGAGTGTAGTGAGACCAGCTATGTTATATGGGTTGGAGTCAGCGGCCTTGGCAACAAGGCAGGAGACAGAGCTGGATGTGGCAGAGTTAAAGATGTTAAGATTTGCAAACGGTGTGACTAGGATGGATAGGATTAGGAATCGGTATATTAGAGGGTCAGCTGTTGGACAGTTTGGAGACAAAGCAAGATGGTTTGGACATGTGCTGAGGAGGGATGATGGGTATATTGGGAAAAAGATGCTAAGGATGGAGCTGCCAGGTAAGAGGAATAGAGGAAGGCCTAAGATAAGGTTTATGGACGTGGTGAGAGAGGACATGCAGGCGGTTGGTGTGACAGAGCAAGATGCAGAGGATAGGAAGAAATGGAAAGAGATGATCCGCTGTGGCGACCCCTAACGGGAAAAGCCGAAAGAGAATGATGATGATGATGATCATGTCTGTATTATCCATCAGTAGAGTCATGTCGGTATGCAGAAACCATGGCATGACCTGCATATCTATCAACCTAATAGATTCACACACATAAAGAGGGGTGGGGGTGGGGGTGAAGGAATGAATACAAGGAGAGATGAACATAGATATTATAATGTTTGGTTTAATGCAACATTCATGAACATGTTTTTGATCTGCTCTCATTATTAAGCTGTGATGCTGTGTAGTATTAAGTGAGTGACATAAGGGTAAAGAAAAGGTAAGTGAGGAACAACACACTTTTGACAAGGAGAACAATGTTGGATAAATATCTGATGTCACCTCAAATACTCATTGTTGACTGGTATTCAATATGTCTCCATGAGAACTCATAAGTGTAGCAAATGTTAAGATATGGTGATTAAACATATACACATGTAACATCACACTAAGAAATGATGTGAGATGCATCTGGAATCAAACCCTTGATGCTAATGGCAAAACAAATCTTCACTCAAGTGAATTATGTCGACAATAAGAAGCTGCATTTTGTTACATTCAGCAGTATAAAGAACTGTCAGAGTAAATGTTTCAAAGTGCTGCCTTTAATCTGAGTTCCTTTAGTGCAGTGAGTTTAAGCAGCATTGCATGGAAATAACTGGACCAGTGTAAACACACCCGGTTTTGACATAGGATGTATAGAGCCATTCACCACCACTTGACATTTTTGTGCAATGCCAAATTCTGTGTAAATAGGGAGGAGAAAAAGTGAAGACTTTAATGGCCATTTCTGGCCATGTTTGTGGTGTATGATTCTATTTTTTGACCAGATTAAAGGTGTGAAAATGAAGTTGATAGGAAAGTGGTGAAATGGGAGGCAAGCAGAAGGAAGAACAAAGGGGAAACAATAAAGAAATTTGCAGGATGGACTGTCTTAATGTAATGTGTTAAGTAAAGGCTGGAATTTTCTGCCAGCATGTAGAGCAAATAAATGTGATGTCATTAACTGTTTAGAGAGATTATGTGAGGAAACTCAATTTTAAGTTTTTGTTTCCCAATGATGTAAACAGCTCAGATGTGTTTTGTAAGCCGAGCATTTTTAGTCCTCCACAAATGAAAAAAATAGAACTTTTTCTCATGGAGTGTGAACTGCAAATTATTGAGTTACTAAGCAGTAGACCCGATTATAATTATAATAATTTATCTGCCAGAGAAAAAAGTTGTTTAATGAATTATTGAATAACAATGAGATACTAGTAGCCAAAGCAGACAAAGGAAATGCATTAATTAAACTAGATAGGGTTAAATATGATTGAAAGATGAAGTATATGTTGGCTGTCTCTGAGTTTTATAAGGAAGTGACTTTTGTAGAAGTTTAAAAAGCATATTCTTTTATAGATTCTCAAACTGAAGAATGTTCGTTAAGTGGCCATATCATAGAACATATAAGGAGATATTTTGTAGTAGACAACCTGAGGATGAGCCGTATTTTCTTCTTACCCATAATTCATAAACATATAGATGACCCACCCTTGAGGCTGATAGTTGCCAGCAATAAATGTAAGACTGAAGGAATAGCTATATTTGTAGAGAAATATTTGCAACAGGTTGTATAGCTAAGTATGTCCTATATAAAAGACTCATTTTGATTTCAAAACAAAGATAGATGTTTTAAAGTTTTCAAGATTTACTTGTTACTTTAGACATTAAGTCCCTTTATACAGTAATACCTAATGAGGAAGGGATGGAGATGGAAAGATTTGAGTTAATAAAATCAAACAGATTTTCCAAGGATACTGCGAGTCTTCTTATGGAAATTTTAGATGTAATTTTAAGCTACAGCTTCTTCGAATTTAACAACAGTTTTGTATTGTCAGATAAATGGGGTAACAATGGGTGCCACTTTGGCCCCCCAGCTCTGCAAGTGTATTTATGCATGGGTGGAAGAGAACAAATACTTTTGAGAATGTTTATGTGAAACATACAGTTTCTTTAAACGTTTTATGGATGATGTGTTCCTCATTTGGAGAGGAGGTACAGAGCTCTTACAAGAATTTTTAAATTATGTCAACAGTACAAGTTCCTTTTTAAAGTTTACCTCAGACTATAGCCATACTAGTATCAATCACCTTGATGTAACTGTCATTAAGGAAAGAGGTAGATTAATAACTAAAATACACAAGAAGGATGTGCAGAACAATTCTTATCTATACTTTGGAAGTATGCACCCTAACAAACTAAAGTTAATATTGTAAAAGGACAACTAATGAGGGTTAATAAAGTAACTACCATTGATGAAGATTTTGAAAGATAAAGTGTCTGTTTGTATAAAAGTTTATCAGTGGAGACTATCCTGAGAACCTAGTAGTAGAACAGTAACAGAGATATGTAACAAAAGGAGAGAAGGTACTAAGGTAATTGATTGTACTAGGCAAACAGATTACACAACTTCCATGCAGATTACTAATAGTGTAGATGCTATAGCTATTAAAACATTATTTCAACCAAATGGAAAATGTTGAAAAGCTTCCCAGAAATTTACAAAGTAGTGATTGAAAAAAAATGTAAAACTGTTTCCCTTTTTGTACAAAACCAGAAGTTGGACAAAGACCCAAAAATAAGGACGATATTTAAATATTGCTCTTATAAACTTTCTAATAGAATAGTAGGTCTTGCATTAGTATGAATTTTCTGAAGGGTATGAAATTCGAAACTCAAATGTTTTTCATTATTTTCTAACTCCAGTCTTTAATGATTTGCCACTAATTTACCAGAAAACCACAATTTTATGAAAAATGGACCAAAAATGTGATGCAAAAATATAAAATAGCCACACAATACAGCTGGGAACCTGTCAAAGAAAGGACACTTTTTTAATATTAGTACTCTTAACTTGAGCAGCTGACAAAATGAATGAATCGACATGCATTTCTCAAATAAAAGTAATCTATAACTCTGATTATTACAGTTATTTATTAATTGTAAACCCTCCACATTTTCTTCCAAAATTGCCATTTTGCGGAGGGATTGTTAGAGGGAGAGCAACATTTTGAGCCAAAATTGGGGACAGTTGAGAGGTTTGGATATGCCTAATTCTATAAAGCAATTTATTTCCATGTACCTCTCAACCTGTTAATGCAGGAAATCTGGACAAGGCCAAATATATTGGGGGAAAATGTTATGAGGAACAAACCAAAAATAAGAAGCAAAAGTCTATTCATTCTGTGAAAATCTGGACAGTTGAGAGATATAGTTCAGCCAGGGCTGTCTTTAAGTTTGTTGCCCTTCCCCCTAACAAACTCATGGTCGAATGGAGCCTCCCCCCTGCAGCCATTCCAATGTCCCATTACTTGGCTATTTCACCGCGTTTACCATAAACACTGTAATGTGCATATTGCTTTACTTCTACAATGATTTGGATTTCATTTGAAAGTTTTATTTTGCATTTTACAGCACAAACACTGAGACATCTGCTAAACAATGCAATACAGTCTCACAATGAAAATAGACTTAGCATTAAAACTTCTCTGCCCTTGAAACTCACATTCATTGAAACAACATTGAAATCCGCATTCAAAGAAAATACATTTGGCTAGTATAAAGATTAACTTTGGGCTGTTTTCAAATGATAGGCCCCTTGCACCCAAGACATACATGTGTTGTGTGATACACCTTCCTGATTGTATTAAATTATATTCCTTGTATAATACAGTACAGTGTTTTAAATTTATTGTTTTGAACATTTTCCAGTAAACAATGAAACAAAATGCATGCACCAATATTGACAAAACTGCCCAACTGAGAACATTTCCATCATAAAAGTCTACTCAAACATCTACAATCCACTAGTATCAGTAAATATGCACAATCTCTGCAGAAGTAAAAGTCATCAAAATAATTCCACATTAAAGAGATCTGTAATTAATTAAGAGGTTGCTGCTAGCAAACAACTTTATATTTCATTGTTTCATCTGCAAATAAAGTGCCTGTTTCTTCACCAAATAGGACATTTTCAGTACAGCAGCATCCATTCCCTGCGGGAGTAGAACCCACAGCCTTCTGCAGCTAAAGCAAGTACACTACCTGTTGTGCTGTTAACAATGCAAGCAGACTTAGCATAAGCAGCACTAAACTTCTCTTCCCCTGCAGCACTCAACTCCTTGTAAAATCTACTCGACACTCAAGTGTATCTCTCAACTTCGCAGCACAAGAAATCTGGAAAAAGCCAAAATTTATTTGAGGGGGGACAAAAGCCAAAAATCAGGGACACATTTTAAACACTGCTTGTATAATCTTGGAAATTTCCTAATATAAAATGCTGTGTTATCACCGTACATTTTACTGCCACATCTTGAACCCAGAACCCTGTGCAAAACATTCAGAACAACATGCCACTATGCCACACCAGCTGTTTTATGAAACAGAGGAAGACTGAAACTTAAATTGCTACTATTTAGTGAATTCAGTTCTCACCATAGTTATCAACCTCTTAGCACAAAACACCTGGACAAAGCCAGTAATGGGGGAATACAGCTCTCAAAAATATTCAGTGAATTCAGTTCTCACCATAGCTCTCAAACTTAGCACAAAAAACCTGGACAAAGCCATTAATGGAGGGAATACAGTCCCCAAACATAGGGAGACATTTCAAATATGCATCTTATAAACTTAGAAACTTGCTAGAATAAAAGGTTTTGTGTTACTATGTACTTTCTGAAGAATATGAAGTCTGAAAGTCAAATGTCTGTCAATTTTATTTATTTAACATTTGTTAACCAGGAAATTCTGACATGGAACAAAAGCCAAGTTTCAGCAGAGGCCCAGGGAGAAATACTGCAGACACATGTCTTTGTAACATGGGAGGACACCAGAGCAAACCTACACACATACACAAGGAGACATGCAGACTCCACCACAGAAGGCACCCCAACCAAGAATAAAACCAGAGAACCTCTAGCTGTGAGGCAAAAATCTGTAAAAGTTTCACAAGTGGTGGTGGGTAGGGAATTTGGGCTCTTTTTACCTGCACCTAGGATACGGGGCTCAAGCCTGAGGTATTCTCTAACCTCCACCAGCAGCAGGTATCCTGAGTTCTCTCTATATAGCCACCAGTAAAATCAACTGGGGTATTTTACACACACACACACACACACACACACACACACACACACACACACACACACACACACACACACTCACGTTATTGGATTGTACCACACACACACACACACACACACACACACACACACACACACACACACACACACACACACATGTTATTGGATTGTACCATTGTGGTTCACAGCTGGGGGGGGGGGCTGCAGTCCAATATCACAAGCCGCCACCCCACAATGGGGTAGTATCTGGTATGCCAATGTAATTTCTGTTCTGTGTTGTGATTCATCTTGACAGAGCTTGGGACCTGTGGATGACCATCAGTCAAGCGCAGACAACACGTAGATGCCAACCCCTGCCTGGGTCCTCAGATGACAACGAACATGCTGATGATGAGGATGATGAAGAGGAAGCTGGACCTGCACCTGCACATACCTTCATCCCTGCTGCACTCTGGAGGAGACAATGTCAGGAACAACAGAGAGACAACAATTAGGAGCAGATCTGGGAGGTTGTAACCAATGCATTTTGAACACAGATGAGGGACATGATGGGGATTTTTTTTCCAAGATGTGGTACAGACTATGTATGACTCATTAGGAAGGTTTTTCAAGTCCATAAGAAATGGAAACAGGTGATCTGCTGTGGCGATCCCTAAAGGGAACAGCCGAAAGAAGATGATGAAGTATTGTTTGTGTACTCCAGTTGTGTATTGTTGCCAACATGCTGTTTGACATATAATTGATAGCACTGTATATGCACTCTTGTGCATACATACCATGTAGCTCCCATGTTTATGTGTTACATGTAGAAGCATACAATGCAGATACCATCATGTGACATTTAATTATGTTTTAGCATGCGCATGACACATATTAACACATTACACTTTCCTTCCATATTTAGCTGTCCATGCATTGTGGCAGTTGACCTGCAACTACTGCTGTAACAATTACACTGTAAACGTGTTTTACTAAGAGAAAATGACAGATAACATATGTTGTCCATAGTCCAGCACTACAGTGGTATAGTTAAGACACATGTATTGTCATATCATGTACATGCAACAGAAAGACATGTCATTGCCCATGTGTTTTGGATGACCGCTATCATGGTGTCCCATTGGCACAATGTCATGTTGTGTTCCCTGTGGTGGCAATGCTGATGACGTATAAAGATATGTCATACCTATGGGCAGTCCTCCTTTTCTGACTGCATTGAATGCCATTTTAACATTCATGTATACAATGCAGCAAGGATAATTTATTTAGTAACACTACAGTATGCCATGTTTGGTGTATGTTACATATCCACATCCATTCCTTATTCACATAAGTTCATACCTTCTGGCAATATTTGTACACATTAAATGAAGACTGTACATGTCTCTGCACATAGTCTGAACCATACTGAAACACAGCTTACAGAAAAGTCAGTAAGACCTAAAATGTTAGAAGACTAATAAAACAAATGAACACAGTAATCAAGGCTATTAACAGAAATTCATGTGACATAACAGAAGTAAATAGGGTATACATTGTGCAGCTAAATTAATAACAGATAAAGTCCTACCACAAAAATACAGGGCAATAGGGGAAAGGAAGAGAAGAAATCAAATGCCATCATGAGAGTTGCAAATACAGAAAACTATAAAGCAATTAAGACAAGAAGTGCCACTGTTAAAAGAGTATAGTAGAGGGAACAGATTGACAAAAATAACAAATGATAAAAGCAGCATGCAGTATTAGAACAGATCAAGATCTATTGTGCATTATTGCAAATAATAACTAAGAAGATATGTAGATAAATATAAAGGAAAAGTACAAAATAAGCAATTCACTGATGACCCAAAACAGTTTTATAAAGAATTGGGAAACAAAGCAAAAGAAACAGAAATATCACCCAAAAAAGAAATAGACATATTTTGGAGAAATATTTATGAAGATCTTGTGGAACATAACAAGATGCTGAATGGATAGAAGAAGTAAAATAAACAGTAAGAAGTTCAAATGTACAGGATATGAAATGGGATGAAGTAACAGCCAGAGAAATTGAAACAAAAAAGCTCGTTATTGGGAAACCCCAGGCCCATATGCAGTACTCAACTTCTGGCTATAAGTATTAACATCTTACAAGAAGATTTAGCCCTGCGTAAGAACTACTTTTCTGCACACCCCAAAAAGACACCAGCCTGGGCAACAACATGAAAAACAATACTTCTCCTTAAGAGTAAACCTGCAAGCTATCCTAAAAACTATAGACCAAACTTGCCCTCTGACGATGTATAAACTATACACTGGAATTGATGCAGACAGAGTTTAGTCATTTAGCAGAAAACTCAAGCATGGCAATAGAAAAAAGGGGAACAAAAGAAAGTTATATGGAGCAAAGGGCCATTTGTTATTAAATAAAGTCATAATGGAGAATTGTAAAAAGGGAAGAATTTTAAGCATAAACCAAAAAAAAAAAAGAATCTAAGTATGGTGTGTAGATTACAAAAAAGTATTTGACAGCATCCCACTTTCATGGATAGAGGAGTATTTACAGATGTGTAAGATGCACCCTACATTAATTAATTACATTACAGTGACCATGAAACAATGGCAAATCACTTTGCAGCAATGCAGCTCAGCCATGACAAAGGGCAAATTATTATCCCAGAGATAAAATTTCAAAGGGACATATTCCAGGGTGGCTCTTTATCACCACTGCTCTTTTGTTTTGCCTTTAACCCATTAAGCTGTCTAATTAACAGATTAGGTCATGATTACAATTTGGCTCCCAGAAAATAATAAAATGTAAAGACTTCTCACCTTATTTTTGTGGATGATTTAAAACTGCATAGTTCATCAGATAAGGAGATGAAAGCACAAGTGGAAGTGGTCAAAACTTTCTTAGATAACATAAGAATGTCATTTGGTCTTGATAAATGTGCAAAAGCAACCTTTAAGGCAGGAAAGCTGCTACACAAAAAATAGTGTGGAACAGGAATGTGATATGAAGGAACTTGAGCAGGAGGGATTGTATACATATTTCAGAATTGATGAAGGATCAACAATAAAACATGAATATGAATAAAACTCAGTACGGAATATTTTAGAAGACTAAAATGAATACTGAAAACAGCTTTGACATCTAGAAACAAAGTCTAAGTTATAAACCAATTTGCTTTTCTTGTTCTAACTTACAGTTCTGGGGTGGCTGACTGACCCCAAAGGGTACTGGATCAGCTGGACAGGAAAACAAGAAAAATGTTTCACACTTATCAAATGATATATAAAAATCAGTGTATACAACAATTATATATTCCTCATTCTGAAAGGGGTATGACCATCCTCGAAATTGATTACAGCTGTAGATCTCCTAGTGCAAAACTGCATATATATCTGCTGACATCATCAGATATAGTAGTGAATGTTTTGAAACATGAAGAAAACAAGTTTAAGATCACTTCCTTGCTTAGTTTAGCAAAAGCATGTCAGTGTCAAGTAGGAACGGAAACCAAACCAGAAGTGGACAAAAATCGGTCAGCATCTGAATGTGCCAAATAACGAAAGAATATAAAGAGAAGGAACAGATGAGAAGGCAAGAAATGTGGAAAAGGCATAAATATAGTTAAAAATACAGAAAACTCTTTGAACAACCTCATGTCGATCAGGATCTGACACAGGAATGGTTAAGGAAAGGTGACTTTAACCAAAAGATGACAGGCTAATATTGGCGGCCCAGGATAGTGGACTAAGTACATATTGGTTTATAAAACCCTTTGAGCATGTGGGAGAAACAGACAAAAGCAGGTTCTGTAAAACAGAATTGTAAACAGATGCACATCTTGTTGCTGGGTGTGATACACTGATGGCAGAGGGCCCGTATACTGAAAAGCATAATAATGTGGCAAGACTGCTGCATTGGTGACAACATTGAAGTAGCTGAGAAGCATTGGAAACATGAGCCACAAAGCATTATAAAGAATGATGAAGTTTACATCACATTGGATCACCCAATACCAACAGTTTAAAAACTGATGCAAAAAAAACCCAGATATAGT
Source organism: Protopterus annectens (assembly GCF_019279795.1). Lineage (NCBI taxonomy): Eukaryota > Metazoa > Chordata > Ceratodontiformes > Protopteridae > Protopterus > Protopterus annectens. The sequence goes on from NC_056735.1 coordinate 1,982,687,164, forward strand.
AGTCCATGAAAAGAAGATAAAAGTAGCATTGATCATTAAAATTGCTACACCCAGAGATTACAGTGTCTTACATACAGAGAGATACAAAGTTATAAAATACCAGTATTTGCAGGGAGAAAGAAGGGCAATGTGGAAGAAGGATACCCAGACAGTTCAGATAGTAGTAGAAGCAATGGGTCTCATAAAAAAGAATTTACAGTCTTATTTAGATATGCTACCATTACATGTAACTGTACGAACTGCAGAAGTTGTCAGTTTTGGGCCTGTTGTGGGTAGTGCAAAGAGCACTTTTGACTAACATCAAAGACTGAATCAATACTAATTTCATGAACTTTACTTTGACTTAGGAATGGGGTACATTCTTGTCATGGTATTAGAAACCCAAAAGACTTGGAGGAATTATACCAGAAACACCATTGTACCTTTGATGTGAGCATTCACTGACTTATTGTTGATGTGCTGTAATGATGCTCACAGGATTGTCCTCTGGTCAGTAATCAGCAGGGTATATGACATATACCTGCAGTTGTTTATTCCACATTGGCATGATAGTATATGTGATTAAAAGTCTTAGCTTGCTTACTTATACCTGTTGATGTTACATGACTGCACATTACCATGTATATGTGATTTATACATGCCCATTTTGATGGACATCAGCAATGCAATCTGCCCATGTGACATACATTTGCCATTTGCTTACATGTATTTTGGGTTGGCTTAAACCACACCCTGTGTGGTGTACCCATGCATTTGCAATGTGTAGCCTGACCATGATGTCCTGCTTTATTGTTGTCATTCTTGATGTGGGCCCAGGTTGTCCACCTCACTTCAGCCTTCATAGTTACATAATATATTTTTAAGATGTTTGCCTTTGTTGCCATTATAGTCCATTGTCATGTAGTAATTTGATTACAAGGTCAACATGTGCCAAATCTATGGACGCTATACAGATGCAGGACATATGCACACAAGTCGCTGGCTATTGCTTGCAATACAGCTTTTTGTCATTCTGTTGTGTGCTAACCATTGTTAGTTGTTGAATTCATGTAAACCACCTGATATTTTGTATTGAGCTGTAGTGTTAGACTTGTGAACATATTCTTACATGTCATTGGTCTGTGTATGTGTATTGACATTGCTTTCATGTACGTTCCATTTAGGCCCTTGACAGTCATACATATACACCTATACCAGTGTGTTGCCTTTGACATGGCATATGTGTGCCACATATATGTATTCCATTACATGCTTATTTCGGTTGTGTACACTTATTTATGCATGTAGCAGTCAGTTTGCTGATTTGCTTCAGTACTGCTGTTTGGCATTGTGCTTGATTGTTTGCCTTTCACATGCATAGTCAGGCATTCTGTTCTGTCCTCTGCTGGAATTATCTAGAATTCCTAGACCTGTATTTGGTCATCTATTATGTAGCTTGGCTTACACTTACACTGCCGACAGACTACTTGGACATGTGTTGGTTTATCCAATGCATACTACAGTCCTTATTTATCACCCTATAACATACATCTACCATTGGTCATACACATCCAGATATGACTGCCACACAGCTTGTGCCGTCTGTGCTCCCCACACATGTCCTGCACCCATTGTTAGCTAATGTTAGCTGCAGTGATGTGCTAATGATTGCCCTTCCCCTTTATTAATTTTTTTATTAGAAAATGTATGGATCCCCCCAGAAATCGAAAGTGATAGACAGCATATTTTAATAACAACAGCCTTACAGAGATATCCAATAGTTGTCTGTAAAATTACTGGAGAGATTCTGTTACAGATAACTATTTATGAACATCATGCTGCTTCGATTGTGAGATTCTTTCCTTAACATTGTTAATATTCATACAGTGCACTGGTAGTACTAAGATATTCCATTGTGTGCTAGGATATTCTGAGTTCACTGTGGCATATTTACATATTACATTGTTATCCACAACTTATTAGTGTAATGCACCGGATTCTGTGAACTTTATGAAATCCAGCCCGAGGAGTGTATTTTAATGGAAATTAGAGAATGAGTGAGATGTAGATCACACATTGATTGGAGAACAAATGTTCTCCAACAGGGTGTTAATCTACAGGTAATGCCTGCTGAAAAACAAGTCTACATCTTCATGGCAGCATATCAAGTTGCCATGGAGCTCGGAATGAAAAAAATAGTTGCCATAATTTCATGCTCGCTAAGCAGCACTTTTGCAGTTTAGCGTGTGTGTGTGTGCGTGTGTATGTGTGAGAGAGAGAGAAAGTGAAGAGTAAGAGTGATTGGATGATCCCTGGCAGCAGCAGCATCACATAAGAGGTTTGCGTACCTCTCATACCTCTCAACTTCTCGGCACAAGAAAATTGGACAGAGTCACAAACAAAGGGGAAACAAAGGACCAAATATAGGGACAGATTTTAAATATCGATCTTACAAAAGTTGATAGAATAAGATCGTTTCCATTAACATGTATTTTCTGAAGGATATGAAGACTAACTCCAATGTGATGGTGCTGCAGTACCGTTGTCGCCTCACAGTAAGATGCTGTCTGGTTCGATTCTCAGCTAGAGCATCTTCTGCGTGGAGACATGCGTGAATGGGCGTACCTTCTTTGAAGGTTGTACATCAGGCCTGGCAAGCCGGTAAGTAAAAATCAACTGCCAATCATTAGCGGACTGGAGTTCCACTGTGGCGACCCCTAACCGGGAAAAGCCAAAAGACACACACACACACACTTAATGAATTTAATCCCCCGTGATTTCACAAAACACTACAAATTTTATCTGGAATGGACCAACCATATAAGGCAAAAATCTGGATATTCTGCAAAAATCTGGACAGCTGAGAGGTATGCTCTTAACTCTTAGCTGGATAACTGGATAAGCCTAAAATAAAGAGGTGACAAAGGCTCAAAATAGGAACATATTTTACTTGAATACTGGGATTTGTGTTAGCATGCATTTTCTGAAACAGAGGTGTGACTGTCAGAGAGAGAGTGAGTGAGTTGGACTACTGGCAGCATCAACAGTAATGAAGGTGGCATACCTCTGGACCTTTCAGCTGAAGAAATCTGGATAAAGCCTAAAATAAAGGGGAAACGAAGGCTCAAAAATCGAAAGGGATATTAATTATTACTCATATAAAATTACAAACTTGCTTAAATAAATGATTTCTGTTAGCATGAATTTTCTGAAGAAAATACAATTCTGAAACTCAAATGTATGTCATTATTTAGTAACTTCAATCTCCAATGATTGCCAATAAGCCAAATGTTTTAAGAGTAAGGGACCAAAAAATAAAGTAAATACCTGGATATTTTTAAAGTGTCATTTTTTTAGATGTAAAATGCTTCCTCCAACACCATTAACATATACTACAGCAAGACTTAAACATTAGGTGGAGGAGCTATTTTACATCAAAAATATATAAAAAATATAGTAATAAAAAATAAGTAAAACACAACAGTTTTACAGACAGCACATTCATTAAGCATAATAATGCCCTCCAGGGTGTGTGTTATTGTGGAAATAATCCCCTTACAGGGGTGGGTGTTATTTCCACAATAACACACACCCTGCGGGGCATTATTTCTTGCTTAAAGAACTAGCAAGTTTATAGAAAATATTCAGATTATCATTAAAAAAGGGTATTTGATTAATTCAGGTCTATATCACAACTTTGAAAAGGCCATTAATCGAATGGCTTTAAAATCGAAAATGACGTTCAAAGAAGTTGCTTTTGTGGGGGGGGGGGCTGCACCCCCACAATCCCCCATTAATTATATATACCAACTCCGAGATCACACTACATAGAGTAAAGGGCAAATTTTCTGATCTTCACTGTACCACGATCTCATAATACACACATCTATGAATGGCATTTTCGATTTTAAAGCCATTCGATTTACGACCTTTTTGATGCTGTGATATAGACCCTATTAATTCACTTATTGCAAGGAAAATTAGGATATTTGGCTAGTGTTTTTATGTATTTGTACAAGAAAAAGCAACTTCTGAAAATAAAGTTTCAATTAATAAGTGGCTTGAAAGAGTATTTCAAGGAAAAAAGAAGGCAAAAGTAGCTTTTGAATAAACATTAGAGTGTCAGAAGAGAATAATTTCATAGAAGATAGATGCAAGAACAGTTTGATATAAAAAAGAATGGCATGAAAAGATTAGGAAAAAGTATTATTATATAGATCCTTGAGAAGATTAGGGAGATGATGTAAAGAGGGGTATAAAATAAAGAAAAATACATTAAAGGAATTTTTACTAAACCAGGATTTCTTGTGGAAGCTGACTTTGGATAAATGTCCAGTTAAAGGACATTCAGCATATGAAACTATAAAAGAAAGAATGTGTTATGACTGTAAACAGAAACATTACAGCATGTACTTTTGAAATAATAAAGAGTAAGAAAGTGTGAGAATGGTTTTAAAATAAAATATTGCATATAATATATATATAAAATAAATATGCAAATTATATTTTATGGACATTATAAGAAAACGGCTGTTGAAGAATGATTTTTTTTTTTTTTTTGTATTTTATGAGAAATATGGAAAGCAAAAACAAGAAGCCTTTTTTAATAGGAAGGGGGTTATAACAGGAATTATAAATAAAATTAAAAAGTGGCTCTGGAGAAAAGAATGGGTGAGCAGGCGGCAAGCAAGTTATAGGAGTGATATCAGTGCTACTTTGGATAATGAATATCTAAAATATGTAAATACACAATATGACTGTCAAAATGTAAATATATACATGTGAATAAAGAATCCTTACTCTTTTCAATAAATGCCATAAGATCTTTTACATCCATCTGAGCTACTGCAATTGAGGTAGATCAGATCACAGTTTAACATCTCATCTGAAGGGCGGCACACTCAGGAGTGAAACGACCCCCCCCCCAGTGTTTTGCTCCACAGTTTCAGTAATGAAAGAATTAAACCAATCACATGGGTTGAGACTAGAACCCAGAAGCCTTAAAATCTTTCGGCAACAAAGGCAAGGGTGTCACCCGTTGAGCCACTGACTGTGAGCTCTGCTTTTGATTACATGGTAGCCAAAACTACCCTGCCTATCGATCTAGTTAGTTTAAATATGACTGCACAATGTTACTTTGCATTTTCCTTATTTCATTATTTGCACATTTATTTCCTGTCCTATGTCTTATGCTGTTTGATTAATGTCTACTTATCATCTCACAAATTAAACAAATATCACAATTGCAACACTTTTTACATTCAGTAAATGATTTCCTTTTGTGTGCCATTCAGGATAGGTTATGGTTTAAAATGGATATCTTTGTACAAGCTCACTTACCTAATTAAACAAATAAATGTATTATCCCTTTACTATTTCCTTAATAATCCTTGATTGACCTTTTTATATCAGTGCTGAGGCTGCCTCATCTATTCATCTGCTTGTATTGACCTTTTTATATCAGTGCCGAGGCTGCCTCATCTATTCACCTTGCTTGTATCTTGTTCATTATTTTAATACGTGTGCTCAGTAAACAGTTAAGATCTATAGTTGGCAGTCTTTAATGCCCTCTTTGCCTTGAGGCAAAATCAGTAGTTTATCCATTAGCAGTGATTCTGGCATTTTAATCTCATTCATATATCAAATAAATGCATTTGTCAATGATTTCTCAATTCCCATCCCTTTCCTTTCTTATATAATTTATCTTTAAATCTGCCCTTCCCTCCACATTGCTTTTTTAAATATTTCTTTCTTGTTTCCTATAATTTCCAATTCCCACAGTTTTGTCATCCATCTGCTGTTATTTCATTGATTAAACTCATCCCGTCCTACATGTAACTTCCTCATTTCCCTGCTATTCTCAACTTTACTTCCTGTGTCTATTTGTAATCATCCAGGCAACATCAGTTCCCTTTTGCTTCACTTTCCATGCTACATATTTTTCTTATTTTCTTTCTGTCACTGCACTTGAAGTTATTTATTTTACTCTTTCATATTCTTTGTACCTATCATGTATAACATGGGTCCCAGACAACCATCCTCCCCACTTAACTGCTTTTGTTCCAGACTTCCCCATCTGTGAATCCTCTTTCACAACTCACTTTCCTTTCATATTCTGAAATGTATTCAGCAACCTTTCTTACCATTTTATCTTTTATCTCATATATTTTTCTTCTTTGGGTTTGTCCATCAGCATTCTTCTCATGGTTATTTTTCTAATGAATCCAGTCCTTTCATTATGCTATTAATTTTTCTTCAATAACTCATTGGTTATGCATTCAGTTGTTTTCTCTTCTCTCTGTTGTTCTCCTTTTCTATTTTGCCAATTTCCAATTTCCTGCCATCCTCCCTACAACCACCCCATTAAAATGTAGCATTGCATGTGCATAGTTTGAGATTTTTCTTTCTGTTATGTCATTTTTGTGTGTTGCTGCCTTACTTTCTCTGTGGCAAAGAGTTAGTTTACACTATCAGACTGTGGGTTGCTATTCCCAGACAATGTAAAGTCATTTTCTGATGTCTTTTTTCCTCAACATACCTTCTCATCCTCATTTTCCATCTCTTAATTTCTTTTCTGTCTGGTAATGTGTGTTTCTCTTTTACCAAACAAGCTGTCCTTCTCAGGGTCACATTACACACTTAATTGTAGTTTAATGATACATAAACTTTAATGTAAAATGTCACAGTTCATATTTTATTCCACATCAGAAAACATCTAATTCCACCTGTATAGAATTAGCTGTTGCTAATTAGCCAGGAATCAAACCTAGAAGCATCTGATTCACATAGCAAAACTCAACCCATTACTGGACCATTATTGCAAACATAAAATACTTTGTACTTTTTTATGTTTAAGCAATGCAGCAATTTTCATTGCTTCACCTATTTAGATATTAATATTGTCCAAAAATATCAGAAATACATCCTTTCTTGTAAGGTCACAATAGATCATGTGAAAAAAGAATCTTGTTATTCTGGTAATTTTATTCAATCTTATATCCACAAATAATGGAAAATAATGTTCTTGTACTTTCCTTACACCTTTTAAGACTACTGGAAAAATTATCTTGTGTCACTATGTTACCAGGAATGTATTGATGTATACTCACTGTCAATATTTACAAAATTGCTAAAACTGATGGCATCACTTTGCCTGTGGTGGGTGAAGTTATAGTTGCCCCAGTTGTTCAATTTCTCCCATGCAAGCAGAGGCCTGAATGTTCATAATAATTGTAAGACTGATGGACATGGGCTTGGCAATCCCAAGTCTGTGATGGTAGTTCTCAGGGGTCATATGTATGAGAGCATGTACACTCCATGGAGACAGCATAGAGCAAATATGCAGTGTGGCAGATGTATACATCAACCAGCAAGGGTGGCTTTAAGGACATGCAAGGAGAAAAACCCAATGGCTGCATGCATGCATGATGACTTTGCCATTATTGGTCAACCAAGGGGTAAAGAAGGACTGATCAATGGCAGGGCCTGATGCAAGCAGCAGTGTGAAAAAATCTATTCCATTTCATGATTGAGTATCTAAGGAAGTGCAATGGCAAATTGTACTATATACCTAGACTACAGTACGTGCAAACAAAACTTCATATCTACCCGCCACTGAGATGAAGGGATCCTAGCACAAAAAATATTTCAGTCGTGCAATCTACAGCATATTTACTGTTTTGTGAACAATCACAGAACTTGGATTATTGCAAAATCTCTTATGTGCTCTTCTATTTTTATAGTTACAAGTCAATAGCTTTTGGCCCAGTGCTTTTACATGGATTCCTGAATAAGAAGCAATAAGCATACTGCTTTACATTCAGTGCTTTTCAGTCTCAGCGCTTCAAAGTATATTATGACAAACTATGACACTATTGTCTTGCACTGCTTATGACACTATTGTCTTGCACTGCTTCTTTAACTTGTGAACTTTTGCATTTTAATAGTTCAGACATTGTGTGCTTATGCTGTGCTTCAGTAAACAATATTCTTCTGAGCACTATTTTTTTTTCATTTACATAGTTATGTGAAATTATTCTGACTGTTGCAATTCCTATAGGACTGATTAATGACTTGGCACTTTTTCTTCTTGTGCTTATAGACACACCTAGTAAACAAAGCATGAATATGAATGGTCAGTTAGTTCCTGTGCATATCACGATTTAATGTCTCATCAACATTATAGTTATTTAGTATTCCTTTTCATTTTATTACTGTGTAGTTCTAATTTCCTTTACTCTGCACATATCTGCAGATTTAGATAAGGTCAGGCCTGCATCTCACAAAAGCTTGCCCTTTGTACATTTGTAGTCTCTTATCAAGAAGTCACATACCTTTTGGCTCAATTCTTTGGCTCTTTAACATAAGCTTCAATAGCTTCCATTGTGTTTTGATTTCAGATTAAGAAATGAGGAATAAATGGAAGATTTTTTCTAGGTTTAGAGTAACTGTCTGAACTTCAGAATGTGGCTGTTAATTTGTCTTTTTCCTCTTTCTGAAATAAAAAAGACAGTTATCTTCATGGTTTCTGTTCCTTTAATATGCAGAAGCATTGCATATTGTCCTTTTTATGACTATTCTGTTGTTCTTCTAGCAGTATGAGGAAGAAACCGACCATCTGGATCCACAACTTTCAGTTTTCTTCTAAGGCACCTTGGAGGAAGAACATTTTTGGAGTTTGCAGATTGACAACCCTTTCTTTAAAAGAAAGAAATACTCTGAAGGCTTGTCACAAGGACTAAAATAAACCAAACCAAAGATTAATAAAGGAAACCAATACAAACTGACCCAAAAGTTGCTGGTTCTTATTTCATTGCAAGTGAAAAAATGAGACTTTACTAAGAAAAACAAATAGAGAATTATATTTGTGTATTATAGGGTGATATAGGATTTAAAAAACACAAATGAGTTTTTTTCATTTCTAACACTTGTGACTCCAGTTGATATATGTACGAATTAAAGATTAATTTTACTTCTTGAAGCTGCATAACATTATATTCTACAATGTCAGTTGGTTTGCTTCAGGTCAACAAATCCTTTAAAATAATTTTATTCTCTTTGGTAGCACTCATAGTCCTGACCTTCTTTGGTGCGGATGATAATGAATATGACAGCCCAGCATATCTCGATAGCTGTGCCTTTCTCTGAAGATGAAGCTCAATCCATGGATTATTATTTGGTTTCACAGCTTTGGATTGCAGGACGTCCATGACCTCCATAGACTAGCTGTACTTTCTCACACCAGACTTTAAGAGTATCAGCTTGGTCAGTTGTTGTAGAAGTTACTTCAGCTGCTAGTTCACATGCAGACAAACAGCACCTCTCACTTCCAGAAGTCACTATAAGGGAAAGTAGTCATTCACAAAGGAGAAATAGCATGTAACATCCATCTGTACACAGAACATCCACTTCAGTGGGATTGCCTGTTGTAGGTGCTACATTGCAACATAATTATATCTACTGATTTGAGCCTCATTGTCAGTGAGGACCCATGACATTCTAATGCCCTAAGCACATCCAAAGTTTTGTAAGAATGTAGATGCTTAGTGACCAATTTTGTGTTCAATAATTGGTCTACAGAAGTCATAAACTGATGTTTTCAGTGCAAAAAAACTCCAAATGCTCTACATACAGCTGTAGTTTTCCATATCATCCAGGAGTTCATGCAACATATTGGATGCACTGTACCATGCATTCCCAAACCACAACTCATGCTGAGTTATCAGGTCTTCTTGGTTCTGCATATTTGTTGCCATAGTGGTCACCATAGACTTCAAATCCCACAGCAAGCAAGCAGTAAGCAGAGAGCAGCTCAATATAATTTTTCAACTTTCAATATTTTTGATCTGTCTACTTTTCTAACTATAGAGTAAACTTCAGTCAGAATGACTTTATAAATCCAGTATCTTCTGTGGCCTGTGTTTTGTAATGGCAGTCCCAGTCCACAGCTGCAAGGGACTATTTTCATCTGTTAGTTGCTAAAAATACTGCAAATACTTTACATAAACTGGATCCACAAACCTGATCATGATTCTCACCAAGCTACCTCTGTAAGCCACAGTTACGCTGTGCAACCAATCAAAAGTCAGAATAGATACTACCCCACTTAAATGTAAGACTTTACTGATCATAAAGTATTTTCCAAGAGGAACATACAAATAGAAAACCTGATTTAAGTATTATCCCATCTGATTTTTGCCTAAAAATATTTCTGCAGTTTCCATGCACATCATTGTGGCTTTTTATGAAATTGTGTCTTATTTCCTTTGACATTTGTCTTATCACCAGTTAAAGCATGTTGATAATTGTAGTAATAGAGGGGATAGACACACCTCAGCCATTTATTACCTTGAGAAAAGAGAGCAATTAGGCAGGGCACTGATTATATAATAGGGCCAATAAAGATTCTGACGTTTATGTCCAGAGAGCAGAATTAATCATTTTACATGTGTGTCATTTAAAGATGATCAGCTTCACATCTTAATATGAAAGTGTGGCCTGCAGCTACATTTCTGAGCCTTAATAAAAGCAGCTACATTTACTGGCAATTGATTCAATCTTAAGATTCAAATGTTTCTGAAAAGGGCATCGCTACCAAAATGTCACAGATTGCATTTTTGTCCTTTTAATCCAACCCAAAGTGTGTGACATAAAAATAGCAGTCGATTGAAAACATACTCATCTTGTTTCCTGATTATACTTTATTTTGTAATCTCTCTGGACACTATTTTGGGGTTCAGTGAAACCTTCTCTTCTTCCTGCTGGTATTCAACACAATATTTGCTGCATTAAACACTTTCAGGTTGAGCAAGTCAGTCTACATGTGGAAGTATAACAATGTGTAAGACATTTGTTAATTAGGCAAACAATGATAGCTATGGAGCCTATAAAACTCTTTTAAGGAGAAAGACAATAGATAAACATTGTTCAGTTCATTTTGAGTAAAACTTAGTCACAGGTGCCATTATTGCATGTTTTAATGGCTTTATACAGTGTACACCTCACTAGATTCAAACTTCTGGCTCTCATTCATATGAAAACAAAAAGAACATTAGCCAGGTTTGCCACTGCAGCTGTTAGAGGAAATATGTACCAAGATATACATTACAATATATTATTGCTGCACAAAGATATAATACTTGTAAAGACAACCTAACTGGAATCAAACTCTGTACCTTTTGCACTATAAGGGGAATGTTCACTTCATTAATACATTGAGCAACAAAGATATTTATAGAGAAACGATTCTCCATGAATTTATTTTGTTTATGTTCAAAATGCTAACTTGGTGTGCACTGATTCCAGGCTCCGGTGTGTGACTGATGGCAAAGTCTTTGCACATGCACAGGAATTTTCCCAGTTTTTGCCATGTTGCTAAAATTGCCATTTCCCTGCAGTTATTGCTGACCACAGACTTTGCTCTATGCCAATGGTCATGTGATGAATGACTACAAAATGGCATTTTTAGTTTAGAAGAACTTTGTGGTGCATGTATGTGATGTGATTGTGTTTTAAATAGCATCATTTTTATTTTAAGAGAAGGGCAATATAGATGACAGTGATATAGATGCTGCACATGAGGGGATGTGAATCCATGCATATTCCAAACATCCATCCGTCCAACCCCTTTTCCCATTTTTGCATATGGAGTTGGAGTATCACTACAACAGTGACAATCATCTAGAGACAAGGTTCACACTGCCGGGTATAAAACAAAATGAACATTAGCCAGATATGCCACTGAAGGTATAGGACACATATACAAGCCTATATTTTGTGGTCTTCTTTTACGTATTGAAATAGATGTTTATTTAGGAAGTTTGTATCTTGTGTTAAAATGTACTTTATTTTCCACAGTATGTGTGCACACACATGGGTTTTTTAAATTACTGAGGTGAGAACACATTTATGTAAAATATCATGTGTACTACCCACAGACATGGATTATAGATGCAATATCAGATACTGATTGACTGTAAGGGTACAAGCTGTTACAATTTAAATACATTGCCCAAAAACTACATTTTTTTTACCAGCATTACTGTCTCTGTGAATAGAACACTTTAATCAATGTTAATACAACTGTGACATTATTTAAAGGTGTAAAGAAGGTGCAAAGAATGCACTGTTCATACTTTAATTATTGCTTATAGATGAAATATGTTTGCAGATGGGTATATAATGCAGACTGGGTTCAAGCCTCTGCAAGCAAAAAAATGTGTGTATGTACTTGTATGTCACAGCAGTCACTGAACTCCCATGTGATTTCATGGCAGAATGGCTATGAAAGAATGGAAGTAAAATAAATAAAAAGTAATAAATCCACAAGAGGGTCCAAAACAATAAAATGTTAACAATGAGCCAAGTAAACTCTAACACATAAAGAAAGAAAGAATATCATTTTTCCCTGAAGGCATTTGCTTAGCAGTAAGGGAAAAATTACCAATAAATAATTACATGTATAACAGCACAAGTAACAGATGTATATGTAAAATATTTTTAACTATGAGAGATTATTTATTGAAAATAACTGCCAGTTACAAGGCATATTACATATTGTTTGGATTTGAAATCTACACCAGTTGCACTGGAATGGACTCATAGGTTCATAGGTGTGTACTAGGCTAATGGCCCTGGGGCCTTTACAAGCCTAGCCATAGGATTACCCTGGCAAAGTGCCACCTGACCTTAGTTCCCAGTGCCTCTGTCAAGTAGAGCCACTGGAGGTACCCCTGGGGTGAATATTCTGTTACCCATCCACTCATCAAGATTTATCTTGAAGAGGGTCAGTGAGGTGCTTTGCTTGACATGTATGGGAAGTCTGTTCCATAGCATGGGCAGCCTCTGGGTTATGAACCTGTCCCTCCAGCATGTTCTGTTAATTGTGGTAATGAGGTTGAGGTCTCTAGAGTGTGTGGTGCAGAGAGATTGGGATTTTTTTAGATGTAGCATTTCTAACAGAGCTGGGTCAGACATGGCTTTGTAGGTTAAGCAGAGATCGCCTCTAAGTAGGTGATATGAGACAGACAATAGTTGGAGTTTTTTGAGTCTGTCCATATAGGTCAAGTGTTTAAGGCCTAGGATCTTCTTTGTGAGGTACTTTTTCAGCCTCCCCAGTTGTTGCAGGTGTCTAGTGAGGTACATGCCAAATGGGGCATTGTACTCGGTGATTGGCCTAATGAGGGAAGAGTAGAGGGAGACAATTACCTCTTTCTTCCTGGATGCAAAACCCTTAGTAATGAGATGTGCCACATATAAGGACTTAATGAGCACAGTGGCAATGTGGTGATCAAAAGAGAGGTTGCTGTCAACCTGTGTTCCCAGATCTCTTATAACGCCTTCTGTGTTCTGTGGACTACCATCAATGTAGTAATTCATGGAAATTGTTTTTTTTCCAAAGGGGATGACAACACATTTTTTGGCATTGAGCTTAAGGCCATGGTTCTGATACCAGTCGGTCACAGTGAGGCCATTCTGTAGGATGTCAACATCACTTGGGGAGTTAATAATAGCTCCAAACTTGCAATTGTCTGCAAACTTTGTCAGCCAGAGTCCCTTCCTGTTGGCCTGGACTTCAGAGAAGTAGATTTCAAACAGGAGAGAACCCAGGACTGAACCCTGTGGGACTCCACTTGTGACTAATTGGCAGTCAGACTTAGAGTCAGCTACTTTCACACTGTGGGTTCTATCTGTGAGCCAGTTTGCAACCCACCTAGTGATATAGGGGTTGATGCCAAGCTTAGTGAGTTTTTCTATGATTCCTGAGTGGGAATGGTATCAAAAGCCTTGGCCAGATCAAGGTAGGCTTTATGAACCACCTTGCCTTCATCCACAGCTCTGGTGACTTACTCAAAGAAGTTGACCAAGTTGAGCAGGCATGATCTACCCTTCACAAAACCAAACTGTGTGGGATCCAGAGTTTGGAGATTCCCTATATCCTTGTTTATTAGGTCCATGATAATGCATTCCTTAGCTTTGCATATCAGACTTGTCAGGCTAATGGGGCGATAGTTCCCAGGGTCTGTAGTCGCTCCTCCTTTGTGGAGAAGGATGACTGTAGCAGTGCACCATGTGGCAGGGACAAAGCCTGAGGTGAAGCTGCGACTGAACAGGGCACACAGGTGAGGTGCCAGTTCACTCTGTAGTTCATGTAGAACACAACCAAGTATATTGTCAGGTCCCATCAAAGCTGTATTCTTGGCCTTGGACAGTGCTGTTTTAACCTGTGCAGCAGTAATACTTGGTGCATGGCAATCTAATGGTATTGTGACTGGTCCTTTGGAGGGATGTAAAGTTGGCAGTGAATTTGATGGCCAGTATACTGGCATTATCTGTTGGCTCGGTATAGGAGGTACCATTGTGCAGTAGCTCAGAGCAAATCTGGGTATTACCATGGAGATTATTTACATAACTATAGAAGGCCTTGTGGTTGTCTTTACTATCTGCTGCTATTCTGTTTTCATACCTAGGTTTAGAGGATTTGATGAGGGATCTCAACTTTTTGTTGAAGCAGATAAGGGAGTTTTTCCACGCTTGGGACTTCACCTTATTCCACACCAGTTTCCTCCTTCTGTTGTAGAGTAAGTTTATGGCAGGGGACCACCAGATTGGCTTCCTTTTTTTGGAGGAGAGTGTCTTGGTTCTATTGGGTATGGCAAGATCCATGCATTTGTGTACATGTTCATACAGTGCATTGGTGTATGATTCTGGGGTCACGCAACTATTCTCCATTTGCATGGGTGCTGTGAAGTTAGCCACCTCTGTTTTTAGGACCTCAAAGTTAGCTTTGGAGAAAATGTTCATGGTGGTTACCTTTGTTGGGGGGGTGGGAGGGATGTGGAGTTCCAAGGTGATTAGTTTATGGTCAGATCTAACTAGGGAGGAGCTGATAAATTGGTGTAGAGCAACAGTCACCCATGTTAGTAATGACCAGGTCAAGGATGTTGCTACCTCTAGTGGGGGTAAGAATGAGCTGCTCCAGGGCATTGGAATTAATGAACTCCAGGAAACATTGGGTAAGTGTATTGGTACATGAGTAGTTTACGCAGTTAATGGAGGGGTAGTTGAAGTTGCCTAGTAAGAGAGTGTTAGGTTGGACCCTAATATCTCCAGGGGTCTTAGGAACGTGGATTGCGAGTCTGGGGACATGGTTATGGACCTATAGCAGGCTATGACCCGAATTGCTGTCTTACCCAATGTTAGCTGCACCTGAAGTATCTCTGATGCATTATGTTGGGCTACCATTCTGGAGGTGTGCGCATCCTTTATGACTATGGAAACACAACCACCTTTGGAGCATCGGTCCAAGTTCTGGGGCCAAAAGTTGTGGAATGAGTTATAGCCTGGTAGTGCAGGGGTTCTTTCTGCTGCCTTGAACCAAGTCTCTGTTACAGCGCAAATGTTGATGTTCTCCATTTTAAGGAGTGCTTCGAGCGAGTGCATTTTGAGATTTAGACTGCTAGTGTTGAGAAACATGACCCTCAGATTGCATTTGTTTGTAGCTGTTATGGTGGTAATTTGGTCTTTGGAACACCGCCTAAAAAAGGCACTACTCTTCACATCATTAAAATGTATTACCAAGTGACAGCTTGCTGAGAGCCAAGTCGATTACACTTGAAATTAGTTTTGCTTCAGAAATGAGAATTTATATTGCAATACACTGTTTGGGCTTAGGTGTATTTTTATTATGTTTTTTGAACAAGTTAAAGTGTGATAATGTGAGGACAGAACAAATCTGAGAGTGAAAATCAATTATAAAATAAGGCAAACCTAATATAATCATATGTTGCTACAGCATAAAAGACTGAATCTTTAATAGGTGGATATCAACAGTAATATGTCAAATCACATTGAAACAAGTCTTAGAATCCTCTCAAAGGCTAAAAAACATACTTACTTGAGACCGGAGAACATACCCAGCTGCATTATCAACAGTGAAAAGTAGGTGTAGCCATGTATCCAAGACTCATCATAAACTGTTGGACCTCAGCCTAGCCAGAGCTTTTGTGTCAATTAGTTTGAGAACAGCCTCTGTGACTCCACTACTCATGCATGACCCTTCTATAGACCTGGGTAATTATAGGTCCATCAGACTCACAACTATCATATGCAAAGCCATGGTACACACCATAACAGAACTCATTTATGCAGAAAAATGCAGCACTGACGTAGATTTGAATTAGTTCGGCTTTGTGAAGGACAAGTCCTGTTTCCTGAGCCTAGTAAGCATCTTTAAAAAAGTTACATAAACTTTTGATAGTGGTTACTCAGCGATCACTATTTACCTCAACCTGGCCATAACCTTTCACTGTATCTCCTATGGTGTTATTATTGAAAAAGGAGATAAACATATTGTTATCTTCCGAATAGCAAACTGTCAACAATTGTGAAAGTTGTTAGTACTCTGAACACAAAATTAATTCTACAGGGTACCACAGATTCAGTGCTGTGCCCTCACTTGGTTGATATATTTTTTTTGCAAACATCCAAACATATATTCCAAAAGTGTGTTTGACCAAGTATTTTTATGAAGATAAATAAAATACAGTCCTCAGGATAAAGTGCCTCACTGACAATGAAGAGTAAAATCCAAAGAAAAGGTCCAGAGGCAACACCATAAAAAACGAAGAAGACTTTATTGATATATAGCTAAGACAATGTACAAATGAGTGAGCACTTTCGCGGTCTACAGAACGCTTCTTCAGACTTCATAAAATGTCCTCTCTGTGACCATCTGTTAAATACATCCTGGTATCACATTCATTATTTGTTGGCCAATCACCAACTGGTTAATGTTCAAAAAAATCCAGCTCATTACATAAATCACATAAATTAAAACTTAAAATGACATTATGCTTTCATGCATGAAGGCATACGATAGCATATACATTCACAAAAACAACTAGATAAAATATAGAGTATTGTATAAAAAACTATCATTCAATGATAATACATGGTTTAAACACATAAATTGTCCTAAAAAGCTAGCTACATAAAACTGTGGAACTCAAGTGAAAATTATGTTGATGCGGTGTTTAAATTCTTGGATGATGTGTATTACTAGATATGGAGATATATAAATATAAAATTAACTATATACAATTTTCTTTGAAACACTTAATACTCTGAAAAGTGAATTCATTGACAGAGGATATAAAAATAAAGAATGTGAAGACCTATTGAACAATGTGGTAACAGAAAGACAAGGAAGAGGCAAACCCTTCTTCCACAAAGATAAACCACATGAACTAGAAAGAAGGGACACCCCAACACATACCAGTAGACTCACCATTCCATACACCAACAACAATATCAAAATCAGAGAAACAGTGAGGAAACACTGGAACATACTAACAGTAGATGACTTTATTCTAGAAATAGTCAGTACCCAACCCATATATTCATACAAAAACACCAAATGATTGAAAAGGATGCTATGTTATGACAAGAACAAGACATACAGGACACAATCAGATAGGAAAGGGACCTTAGCCTGGAGGAATTGTAATCAGTGCCCACATATAGCCAATATGAACATATTTAGACACCCAGATACAGGAAATACATATACTTTCAAACACTATGCTGACTGTACGTCACGAGTTCTGGTCTACCTGGCTCAGTGCCAGAAATGTAATCCATTCTATATAGGAAAGACAAACAGAACCTTACGTGAAAGAGTAAGGGAACATCTGTACGCCATACACAGGGAGGACAAACGTAACGCATTAGCCAAACACGCCATTAATAATGACTTGTCATAAGTTTGTCTTCCTAGTAATAGAATTCATAACAAAGAACATGAGGCTAGGCGACATTAAGAATCACACTGAAAAAGAAGAAAATAAATGGATCTTGAAACTACAGGCAGACAAAGGACATGGGTTGAATGAGAAAGTGTCTTTAAAACCTTTCCTAAAAGATAGACCATACACACATTGAATATACAGCTGTGATGTCTAAATATATTCACCATTGTGGTTTTTATATTAATAATACTTTTCTCCGTACACATTATCTGTCTTTTTAACTATATATATAGGTTTTTAAGTATTTTTAAGTATATTTACCTATATATATATATATATATATATATATATATATATATATATATATATATATTTTTTTTTTTTTTTAATGTTGTCATATATTTCTGCACATAAGAATGCATTAAGCCACTTTGCACATGCGATGTATACACATGCTGTTTTGCACATAAGTTAACTTTAAACTCTCCCCGGGATTCATGAAGCGTGTGCCAGGTGCAGGCGTAGCATCGGCGTTCTAACACCAAATAAGGCCACCGAGAGATTCAGGTATGAGCTGTTTCCATGTGCATTACCTGCGTACGCTATGCCCGCACAACTCCTGAGTCATGTAAGCTAATTACCCCATGTGCAGCAGTGTAGCATGCAAATGAAGGCATGTAGTGATTCAGGAACTGGTGCAGGCGTAGTGTAAGCATGCAGAAATGTAAACCGTAGAAAACAGTTTACATTTTTGCAAACATAAAATCGGAGCCATGACAGCCGACCAAACACATGTATTATAATGTTAATATATGCCAATGGCTAAATATATAGCCATTGGCATAAAAAAATGTACAAAATATAAAATTAACATTTAATATATATAGTCGCATTATCGCAACGTGGAAGCGCAGGGCAGCGGTGCACAAAGGGGATCGCAAGGAATATATAAAAATATAGAATAAAACCACAATGAAACACATATCACGATTTCCCCATAATAGTCAATGACAGGCATGCCACACCATACTCATGGCGCAAGGGTTGCTAAGGGGCAGTGACAGTGTTATGCACAGTAAGCTAAGAATTAGTAGTCAATGCCATGCAAATGAGAGCAGTAATAGTGAATCGCAGACTCCACGCTGGTGTAAGGATGCACCTCACAGCATAACGTTATAACACCGAGGTGTGCCCTTGAGATAAAGATGACATCAAGAGAGGGGTGTGTCACCATTGCTGTAAGCACATTGGAGCATTGCTAAACCGGTCTGCCCCTAGCTAGGTAAAGCTGCAGGATAGGGGTGTGTTGAATCACCCATAGCTATGCTTAGCTGAGAGTACACAAGGTAACCGAGTATGCATGTGAACAGAGATGAAAATGTGCGTAAACCCGGTAAACGGGTATGCGCGTCACACACTGCAGCCGAAACAGGAAGGATATAGGAAAGAAGTAAGGAAATGCTGCAGCAGTGAAATTGGAGTACAAATGACTAATTAACACCTAGGAGCCTACAGTGGGCCATTGACAACAGTTAAAAGGCTGCAAGCAGCTACCTGCAGAACAGGGAAGGGGAGGGTCTGTACTGCAAAGAAAACAACAAAGTGTCAAAGCAGAACAAAGGCGATATGCAATATATCAGCTACAAGGCACATTTCGCCATGCCTGGGTAGGGAAAGTACAAAACAAAAAAGACGGCAGGTGGATGCATTTCTGATAATGGGAGGGGATCCAGGTCTAAAAGTGAATTAAAGGGCAACAGATTAATCAAGGCAGGCAGGTAGATCTCCACAGTAAAGGCCCCACACTTGCAATACTCATTGCAAAACCCATAATTAATACACTCAGTAGCTGGAATACCTCATACACACCCAGTTACATCAGCAGCATCCATAGCACAATACTATAAAGTGTGAAAGCACCTCACACACATGTGTGTACTCCCATACACTCTGCACCAGTGGTGTATACAGACGGGGAACTTTTATTATGTACATGTTAGGGGCTGCCATAGCTTTGATCCACCAGCATGTGTTGGAGACTGAAGGTGGTGTGGAGGATGATTCACATGACCACTGCAGGCACCAGAGGAGGAGGAGAGTGTTCAGACCCAGGCTAACCTACCAGGGGCTACATGATCTGGAGATAGTAGTGCGTTACAGGGTGGACAGGGACACCCTACAACAACTTGTGGAGCTGTGCCGGCCATGCCTCAGAGCCAGAACAAACAGAGGGGAACCCATCCCAGTGGATACGATGGTATGTGTAAGCCTAAGAATACTAGCTACAGGTACCTTTCAAAGACCAACTAGGGATATCATGGGTATCTCTCAGGCATCAGCATCCAGGGTACTACACCAGTTCCTGGATGCCATGTTACCACATGCCAATGAGCACATATACTTCCCCCGAATGCAGGAGGTGTTGGCCAGCAATATGCATCTCTTCCACCGTGTGGCAGAATACCCAGAGGTACTGGGTGTAATAGACTGCACGCACATACACATCAAGTCACCACTCGGTGAGCAGGGAAGGCGCTACATAAACCGCAAGGGATACCTCTCTATCAACTGCCAGGTCATGTGCAATGCCCAGGGCATTATCATGGATGTGTGTGCTGGCAGCCCTGGAAGCTATCATGACTCCCACATCTGGCATGCCTCACAGCTGTATCAGTTATTTGCCAGGGGGGACATCCCAAATGGCCACCTGGTGGGAGATGCTGGCTATGCACTGGAACCGTGGATGATGACTCCCATCAGAAATGCACACACACCCATGCAGGAATGCCATAATGAGGCACACGCACAGACCAGAATCATCATAGAGCATGTGTTTGGGATGCTGAAATCACAGTTCCGTTGCTTGGACATATCGGGTGGAACCTTGCAATACTCTCCAGGCACGTGTGCCCACACTTTCATAGTGTGTGCCATGCTACACAATATGGTCCTGCGGAAACAGCTGCAGAAGGGACAGAATGGTGAAAGCCCTTACAGCCCACCACCATTGCCAAGGATCCCACAGGCACAGAGGTACTCAGACCATGAACACCCTGAGCCAGCCCCAGTAGGCAGACGGAGGCGTGCCCAGTATGCCCATGCCTTGGCAAAGAGGGAACGTATAGCACACACACACACTGACAGTGTAGGCACCTAGGGACTGACACCTTTCTTCACCTGCACACACAGTAAAAATGGATGGCACACATACAAGACTACCTGTAAATTGTCATGTATAGGCAGTCTACTGTGTGCATCCAACATAGGCAGCCCTCAACTATTGCACACACAACAGCCATTGGCACAAGGTAAGTCAACACCTGAACAGTAAATTAAGCTATCATCATATGCAGATACTGTATGTATAGATTCATAGGTAGGTACTTGGCCAACTGCCAGAGGCCATTCATAAGGTCAGCCAAAATGTGTCAGCTTTTGCCACCCCATTGATTCATTAACTGTCCCTCTGTGGAGCAGAGCCAATGGTGGGATTCCTGGGGTGCATCTACTGTTCCCCATCCACTCTTCAAGGTTTCTCTAGCAGAGTGTTAGTGAGGGGCTCTGTATAATGTAGTTAGGGATGTTGTTCCAAAGTATGGGGAGTGTCTGTGATGGGAAGCTGTCCCTCCAGCATCTTCTGGTTATTGTTGTGGCAAGGTCAGCTCACTACAGTGTGTGGCTCACTGTGACATGGATTCCCATAGGTGGAGCATATCCATCAAGCCTGAGTTTGATATGGCTGTGTTGGTCAGTGGAGATCATCTCTGGGTAAACGAGATGCCACTGAGTAAAGCAGGAGTTTATTCAGTCCGGCTGCATAGGCCATATGTTGGAGGCCAGTATTCCCCTTGGTGAGGTACCTTCTTGGACCCCCCCCCCAGCTGTTGGACATGTCCTCTGAGGTACATCCCACATGGGTTATTATACCCTATGATGGGACTGATGAGTGATGAGTAAAGGGGCACTATAACCCCAGCATTTCTAGATGGGAATCCTTTAGTAGTCAGATGGCTTACATAGAAGGATATCCTAACTACTGTGGAGATATGATTGTCACAGGGGAGATCACTATCTACCTTAGTCCCCAGATACCCCATTACCTGATCTGTATTAAAGTGGCTGCCGCTCATGTGTTAATATGTGGGTGCCAATTCCACAATGGAATGACCATGCAGTTAGTGGCACTTGGCTGGAGGCCATGTCATTGGCACCCTGTGATGTTCTCTGTGAGTCCCTTTGAGGGGTGTCCATGTCAGCTGGACTATCAATCATGGCTCCCAGTTTGTAGTCATTGCCAAACATGGTCTGCTGTAGTCCACCTGTGTTTGCCTGTACATCTGAGACGTATATGCCTAACAGTAGGGTTCCCAGGACTGAGTCCTGTGGGACACCAATCATGACTGTTCAAGAGTTGGACCAGGAGACTGCTATTCGTACCATGTGAGTTCTGTGTGTAAGCCCATTGTCAACCAAACCTGTGATGTATGGGTGAATGTACAAGCTGGTGTGTTTATCAATAATACCTAAGTGGGGCATGGTGTCAAAAGCCTTGGTGAGGTCCAGGTAGTATGTGTGAACCACCTCCCCTGTCATCTAGTGTCTTGGTGACTGTATGTAAGACGTCAAACAGGTTCAGTAGGCATGAACTGCACTCAACCAAGCTGACCTGGGATGGGTCATGTGTTCGAAGGTTACCAATGTCATTGTTAATGAGTGCCATGAGGATGCGAACCATACCATTGCAGACCAGGGTAGTCAGGCTTATGGGGTGGTAGTTACCATGGTCAGTTGTAATTTCTCTGTGATGGAGTGGAATAACCGTTGCCACACGTCATTGTATGGGCATGTAGCCTGTGGAGAGGCTGAGGTAGGAATGTTTAATTAGGTGGGGGGCAGGTTGTCTTGTATAGTTTGCAAGATGCAGTCTAGGTCAACATCTGCCTCCACTGATGCTGTGTTCTGCTGTTAGAGAGGGCCATTTCCACCTGTGTGTCTCTGATGGTTGGGATACTGTACCTTTCGGGTAGTGTTGTGGGCTCTTTAGGGCATAAAGTATGCACCGAATGTATCTGCAAGGATGTTGGCGATATCAGTAGGGTCAGCATATTTTGTGCTATATTTCACTGGCACGGTGCAAATCTGTGTGTCACCAAGTAGATCCTTGACAAAGCCAAAGAAGGCTTTGTGGTTATCTTTTG
Organism: Protopterus annectens; assembly: GCF_019279795.1. Classification (NCBI taxonomy): domain Eukaryota; kingdom Metazoa; phylum Chordata; order Ceratodontiformes; family Protopteridae; genus Protopterus; species Protopterus annectens. The sequence continues at coordinate 1,982,710,088 of NC_056735.1, forward strand.
AATCCTTGCGTATTCTCCTGCTGATGTTAACCTTGGATGATGTCATGAGGGACATATGTATCATACTAAAAGTGGTCACAGATGTCTGCCCTTCGTGGGGTTTGTTGTGTGTCTGGAACACTGTCCTACATCTGTAGTATAGCCTGTTTATTGCAAAGGTCCTTGTCTAGGAGGAGTGAGTCTTGGTTTACTAGCGATGGCACGATCCATACATCCATGTAGGTGCTTATAGACTGCATTTGTAAATCTGTCTGTATCTTGAGCAGTGTTTCCCCTTAGCATGGGGGCTGTGAAACCCCCCACCCCTGTCACTAGTAGTGTAAATTTAGCTCTTTAGGAAAGGTATACACTGTGGTATCCATGGGTGGGGAGAGATGCTGGGGTGTGGAAACAGTGAATAGTTCACGGTAAGATCTAACCAGTGACTGGTTAACCTTGACTGTGGTACACCTGTTGCCCATGTTGATGATGACCACATCTAGTAGTTTCCACCCCACGTTAGGGAGGTTACCACCTGATACAGGGCATATGAGGTGATACATTCCAGGAAACACTGGTACATTTCTCAGTTAATGGTATGGCAGTTGACATTGACCAATGCCAGGGTGTGCGTTAGGACTGTCATGTTCTCCACTGTCTCCGGGTAGGTGGAGTGGAGGTTCCAGATCATGGAGGGTGATCCTTAGCAGGCCACATTCCACAATGCAGTTGTGGCTGATGTTAGCTGCACATGGAAGATCACAGAGGTATCATGCTGCCTCAGTAACCTGGAGGTGTAGGTATCCCTGATGAATATGGATACAGCCCTTCCATGTCTGTCAGTCCATGTTCTGTGGCTGAAATGTGTGGTATGGGTTGTAGTCTGGTAGTGCTGGTGTGGTCTCAGGAGCCTTCAGACAGATTTCAGTTAATGCACAGATGTTGATGTTGTCCATCCTGAGGAGTGCTGTGAGTGCATGCATGTTGTGATCACAACCCCTGGTGTTGAGTAGCATAAACCTCATTGAATCTGCTATTGTGCTGTTTATGGAGCTGGTATTTACCTTCGCGACTCTCCTAAATAAGGCACCATGGGGGCGCCAATAGCCTTGGCCAGTGCTCCAAAGAGTAAGGCTGATACATAGGTCGGTATGGTATCATTGCATGCATGTTCCCCATCTGTGCTTGTTTTTCATCTCCCCTGTAGGTAACCTAGTGATAAGCAATAGAAAGCCTTAAACTCATACAAGTTTTCTAGCTTCCAAGATGGGCTTTTGGAGTGACTAAGTATCAGTGTTCTGTATGTTCTTGCTGTACTCAACTGTTTCCTGACTACATGGTGAGTTCACACTGTATATTGTGATCTTCAGTTCTGTTTATTCACATATTATGGCTGTGATGGCCTGTGTGTTAGAGGTTCACAAATAGCCTACTATCTATCTGCCCAAGGGCAATTAGAAACATAGCAACAGTATGTTGGCCTTCCCCGCACCATTGATGAAGTAAATGAGCCTCTGTCAAGCAAAGCCAATGAAGCAATTCCAGGCAGAGTTGCTGGAAGCTGATGAAGACTGTGGTTGTGGAGGGTAATAGGGGCACTTAGTGATCTAAAGAGGGCATGTTAATGTGGCAATTCAACACCATTCAGTTCCCCCAACAGGTCTTGCAGCTATCAAACTGGACAGGCTCCCCCACCCCCGGCTGTATGGTTCTGGGACACATGATCCCAGGAGCATATAGTCTGTTACCCATTCACACAACAAGATTTCCCTTGAAGTGTGTCAGTGAGGGGCTATGCCTAATGTAGTTAGGAATGTAATGTATTGTGTCACAGTACATTTGTCATACGTTGTTATGCCAAGAGTACATTAAGCTCAGTGAGTTTGGGGGCTCCCCCCCCCCTTTGCTTAGCCTAGCTTACACATAGAAATCATCTAAATAGGAAATAGGTGGAAGCAACGTTAATGTCAACAGTGTAATGGTTACAGCATCCGCATAGTATCTGTGCATTCGAGGTTACAATCCCAATAAAGGCAGGGATGTTTATCATGTATGTGTATATATATATATATATATATATATATATATATATATACATATATATATATATATATATATATATATATATATATATATATATATATATATATATATATATATATCAGTGATGTCTGCATATATATATATATATATATATATATATATATATATATACATATATATATATATATATATATATATATATATATATATATATATATTATATTATAAAGTTACATCAATAGCCATATATATATAAGCATCTATGAACACACTTTGTGACACAGAAGCACTCCAAAGGAATTGGAGTGTACACAAAACACATGCAGCTCTGGTATTATAACAATTAATATTAACCTAATTCACCATAGAAGGGGTGGTTGTTGTGCATGTGAAGATTGGGGTGGGGGAGGAATGATGGGTAATGCAATCATGCATCAAGGAGGGCCTGGATCAGATGTCCAATAAGTGAATTGGAGGGGCATATATGGAGTATGGGGACAATATAAAAAGGACACAAAGCAAGAACCTTACTCATTCATAATACACCCTGTCATGTCACATTGCAACACCTACTTTCACAAACATATGAACATTAGCATGTAGCAGACATATGTACACCAACTGATTGTCACATTTGTTTTCAGTAGTGAAGAATGTCTGTAGTACAATGTATATTCTAAACACCATAACATTTGTGCAAATCTCGGATATCTTAGTGGTAAGGTCAGTGACTGTGGTGTTCATGGTCCCGGGTTCAAGACCTGCAAGGGCTGTTAGGTTATTCTGAGGGCTAGAATAAGGGTTTTTGGATGCAGGCGGATTAAAGCACTCTTAAGCAGTTGTAAGCGGGTTTGCATGTGTTTGCATGACGGTAAGCGGTGCTGCAACACGGTAAATGGAGAAGCGCTTCACATGTTTGTCCTTTGCTTAACGTCGCACAGACCACAGGCAAACCTGCTCACAACCATGTAAATGTGTGTTATTCACACTTTCCCTACCAGTGCCTACTCTGAGAGGTAAAATAATAACACCTTCCAGGAGTAGAACCCTCAACCATGTACTCCATCCTCAGAGCAACCTAACACTAAGCTACCTGGGATGTACCCATCCCAGTTGTGTATGCAGACAGGTTAAAACACAAAAGGGATGAATGTGTTGAAATATGACAACCCGCCATGTACCCAATTAAAGGTGTATGCTCATATATAGATATATAGATATATATAGAGAGAGATACATAAAGACATGTCGATATATACAGGTCTACATATATATGTAGATATATAGATAGGTTAAAAACATCTACACATCTATGTAGGTACAGATAAACGTATGCAATAATGTATATATATATATATCTATATACACATATATACACATACACACACACACACACACACACACACACATATATATATATATATATATATATATATATATATATATATATATATATCTATATATATATATATATATATATATATATATATATATATATATATATATACACATACATACATACATGTCTGTAGACAGCATCCGAAGTGGTCATATCTGAGTATAACATGGACCATAGCAATCACACATTCTGCTCCCCCCCCCCAAACAATATGAACATAACATATGAAGAATATATGCCAATACACTATTACAAATATGTTCTATGGACACAGTCACCAACACAACTGAATTGGCTGCAAATATCCACGACAGAATTACAAAGACAGCTTTCATTTTGCAAATCTTTATTACATTCCGATGTATTGCCAAAAGGATTCAAGGACTAACAGTACCTGCATGCTATACAGGAAGCATTTAATAGTGCCTTAATGAATCAGCCTGCAATTATCATAGTATTAGTCCACTAAGGGATAGGTGTTCACATAGGGAAAGAACACCCACACACATATAGACATTGTATAAAAGGGGTTCCTACACACCTGCATGTACTATGTACACCCACCAACATCTACCCCACAACCGAAACAATTACATCAATACATACTGTCAAATCATAACCAATTATGCAACTACTGTACAACATCTGCTGAAACCTTAACATACCTGGACACAGACACACTAACATGGCCCTATATGAAATCTTTGCCTTTATACAATTGAACAGCTGTTGATGTAACAGGGTTTGTATGAAGTAATCCCATTTCAGAGGGTTGAAAGGTTCATACACCAGGAAGTTTTACTGAGTACTGATTATTAGCATAGTATGATACACAATATTTATTTATTATTTATTTATTTCAGTTTGATTACCGGGGAAGTCCACTGGGCCAAGAAGTGCCCATTTTCAGTGGAGGCCCGGGGAGAAAAGCTCCACAAGCAATACAATGAAACATGGTTACATAAAGTTAATGGTATAATACAAGAGTAAGATTCAAGCAGTCAGGAAATATATTTACATAAAATGTGCAAGAAGAGCAAACATAATGAAGCAATACAGTGCAGAGTAAAATAACAAAAATACATAGATGTGCCCAAAAACTTTTTTTTTTTTTTTTTTTTTTCCAGACTGAAAAAAAGTTGGAGTCAGGAGAAAGTTAGAAATGTCAGGAAAATCATGAAGGTAAGAAAGGGCCAGGAAGTGCAGAGTTCAGGGAAAGAGATCCCTGGAAATTATATCTGGTGAGAGCAGGAACATTTCCATTTGGATGAAAGGTATTTGAGAAGTAGGGTCTTGAAGGATTCGGAGTTAGGTATAGTCCTAAGAGAAGGAGGGAGAGAGTTCCATTTTTTACCTAGAGAGAAGGAGAGTAGAAGTTGGCCGGCAGGACGTTTAGGTTTGTGGATGGAGATAAGGTTTTGGTGTTCAGATCTCAGAGATCTGTTTGGAGTGTATGGTGGAAGGATGTTTATTAAGGCAGGGCATGAGTCTGGGTAAAATATTAGTTTGTGAGCAGTGGTTAGTTGGAGGTAGTCCAGGTGGTTGGGAAGTTCAAGCCAATTTAGAGATCTAAGGGTAAGGCAGTGGTGAGTTGAGGTTTTGAATTTGGTTGCGAATTTAGAGATCTTATTATAGCAAGTTTCAAGTTTTGAGATGTTGGAAATAGACAGATTGGTTAAAAGAGGGGCTCCATAGAGAAGAGAGGGTAGAAGATATGTAATTGCCAGGGTGTGCCTAGAGGAGTTGGAAAGAAATTGGTTGTTTCTGTAGAGCATACCTAACTTTTGGTGGGTTTTCTTTCTGTTTTGTTGAATGTGGAGATCGAATTTTAGGTGTTCGTCTATGGTAATGCCGAGTAGTTTAGCGGAAGGCACTACTTCTATAGCAGTGTTGGTTTGGCTGAGGACTTTGAAGGAATCTTTGTCAAAGGATGAGGAATGTCTGGAAGGGGTAAAAATAAGAATTTTGGATTTATTAGAGTTGAGGGAGAGGTGGTTTTGGTGCATCCAGTTCTCTGTGGTGGAAAAGGCTATTTGTGTTTTAGTCTGGAGTTCAGAAAAGTTAGAGGCAGCACAAACTAAGGTGGAGTCATCAGCATATTGGATGACTGTGGTGTCAGGTATGACAGAGTGTAGATTATTTATAAAGATGTTGAAGAGCATGGGTCCGAGGATGGACCCTGGGAACACCGGTTGGTGTGGGCAAGAAGGAAGAGGTAGAGTTCATCCATCTGACAGCTTGAGATCTTTCAGATAGGTAGCTGGAGAACCAGGAAAGAGTATGTGGGGAGAGATTAAGGTTGGCGAGATGAAAGAGTAGGTGTGTATGGGAGATGGTGTCAAAGGCTTTGGATAGATCTAGTAGTACTGTGGATACAAGGAGTCCAGAGTCTCGGGCTCGGTTGACTGTTTCAAGGAAGGATAGTAAGGCAGTAATGGTGCTATGGCCGGGGCGGAAGCCATGTTGGGTGGAAGTAAGAAGGTGATTCTGACTTAGGAAAGGTAAAAGCTGGTGGTGGACACATTTTTCTAGAAATTTAGATATTGGAGAGAGTAGGGCTATGGGGCGGAAATTAGAGATAGTGGTGTTTTTGCCTCCTTTGTGGAGAGGTAGGATGTAGGCTGAACGCCAGAGTTTGGGTACGTATGACTCATTTAAGGATCTGTTTATCAGGATACTAATAGGGAGAGCAATACCTTCAGCTGCGCATTTGAGAAAGGAGGAGGTATGTTGTCAGGGGCATTTGAGCATGGTTTAAGATTAGATAAGAGCCTTTTTATGAAGCTGGTTGAAACTGGGTTGAACAATAACACCAAACTAAATATGTCTGGTAAGCACACTGTAAACCCCCTAACATTATATGCATAGCTATGCAGCCTTGAGCTGGTCAAACAACCTGGCCAGACTGACACATATGCAGAAGTATTAGCTACAGACAAACCCTGCACAAGTAGCAATGTTCAGAAATATAACAGCAGTACTCACATTTAGACCAACTCCTCTAGGCATTACACACAATATATTACTGTTCATCTCCATACAGCTGTTGCAATAGATTCCAAACAAAACTTCCACACTGTCTTCCTCACAAGTAAGGCAAAGGGACAATGCCCAAGTGGAGTACTCAGTTATACTCCACTGTAGCCATGGTATTGGCTAAGGCAGTAGCAGTGTAGCTGATGTGCATGTAGGAACACCAATTGGCCATCGAGATAGCACATGTCACTGATCTGTAACTATAAAAGGTTGTCTTGTCACACATTCAGACCATCTGTATCTACCTGTAGGACAGTACAAAACACTGAAAGACGAACCAAAAACGAGTATTACACTAGTTAATAACACCTCCAGTTACTAAGACAGTATGTATAACATGTAGTATGTCTGTGTATGTAGTATCTGTACTGTAAGTATTACAGTGTAATCAATGCATATAGTGGAAATAGCTATCCTGTAGCGATGTATTGTTGAGCAGTAATGCTTGTAGTTTTCTATGTGTGTACTGCTGTAGGTCACACGGCACACTCCACATACACCACAAGTGATGATATGGGCATGGAACCCACCAATTCGCTTCCAGCCACTGTCAGTGTCAGGATTGGTCCAACAAGTATGTGCTATTACAGGGGATAGTAAATGTTGATATATTGTAACAGTCGACATATGTATGGGTGTATAAGTAAGATGAACATGTTAAAGGTGGGCTTACCGTGCAAATATGATGTGCATTGTGGGATATTGTGAGAATAACTGTGTAATGTACAGTATTCTAGGCAGATCTGTATTCTATTCTACATAGCGGTTCTGTTATGTTATGCAAACAGTAGTTATATCTATTGCCAATTACAATACTCAATGACAGGATACATGGCATTAGTATTCATCTGACAGGTTAGCAGCATGATAGCAAAGATAATTGGAAGAACCAGGTAACTATACATGCACATAACACATGTAATATCCACCTCTCTACTATCATTTGCAAGCAATAACAGCTGTGCATGTATACATGTTATGCAAATGTGTAGTGACCCTTGTTACAGGGCTGGGCCAAATGGCTAAGTGCACACCTACATAGAGTGGATATTGAGAGTACAGACACACTGGATGAACTACCAGGTTTGTGTAGCCCAACCTCTCACTGCCAACAGCCGCCTGCACATACGCTATGTAAGGTAGTGCACAGCACTGGTAATGAAACAGGTTGCGTATCATCTTTAACTCCAGTGTAACATCTGCAGTAGGAGTGTAAGATGTAGGAGACAGCTGCCCATGTGTAATAGCTGCATCACAGGTGATGGCTCACACTATCTGATTATATCCTGATCATGTTGATAGTGGCATAAGATCCTATTGATACATGACTCTGTTTGGGGAGTGGGTGTCTGTGCCCAACAGAGCTCATGGTCCTGGTGGATATGTGAGTATATACTCAGAGAAGGAAATAGACCTGTAGACACTTGCATCATCTGTAATCAACTAACAGGATGGGATGTGCTCCTCAGAGGAGGATTGCTGCTAAAGGTAGCTACAATGTTTCCGTAATAGCCAGTGTTGTCACATCCATAACACAAATATTTACATGTGAGCATCACTATCTAAAACATCTTCACAGGCAATATGTAAACTAAATACAGTACTTGGTACTTTTAGTAATGACTGCTCATACAGGCATGTCCATTAGTCAGCTACTGGTGTTTCCTACTGTCAGCTTTGTGTATGTAGCCATCCTGGGGGAATGTAATCTCTATGCCATGTACACTGCCAGACCCACCTAAAACCACACCCCACACATTGTCTGGGATGCAGCTACAGGGGTAAGCTGGAAGGCAGCTGTTAGAAAAATATGTATGAATGTGTGTATGCTTAATGCTAATTAATAGTCAGAAGAATTAATACGTTTTTCATTCTATTTTACATGCACTGTGTTATATATAAATTGAGTTTCATATAAGACTGAAAAAGATGATTTTTGAAAACTGCAATATGCTTTCTGAAACTTGCAAGATGCCCTCTGACCTGGTAATTGCTAGCACAGCAATATTCATGTTTATGCCGTTTGGAAATGTACTTGAGAAGCAGGTGCTTATCTGCTAGGTCAGAAATGAATGAATGAACAATACTATATTCTGTAAATGTAATGATTTTAAACAATCAGCTCTGTTCGAAGCATGAGAACATGTACAGCTGCAGAAGCTTAGAGATAAAGTAGACAAAGGATTATTAGAGAAATGAACTGTTAGCTTTGTGCTTGAATTAGCCATAGTACCTTGAATGGTAACATAACATGTATCCAAGTGGTGGTAATCAAGGCCACGTTGTTTTCCTCAGGAAGTTTCTCACAAAAATTGATAAATCAGAAGAAATTCATGGGACTGATGGTCAACAAATGATGATGAAAAGACTGGTAATTTATTACGTCAGCTTGGTAGGCCATGTCTAGTTAGAGAATGTATAAAAGTGAAAGTATTTCCTGTTTCTAGTTAGACAAACTCTGTAATAGCACGTTTTTGTCTCCTTGCTGCAAGATTAAAGTGCCTTAACCTGAACCTACCGTGTTTTGATCATTTTTAAAATATATTTTTCCTTTGACAGTTTGGTCCTTCGGACCGGAAAGTACCTCTTGCTCTAAGCCTAGGTCAGAATTGGGCCCGGTGGCATGCATCCGTACGGAGAAGAGGCCAAATCGGCTCTTCTGTTTTGAAAGACCTCCGACTGAATTGTCGTTCGAAAGAGGCCAGCCACTGTTTCTGATCTGGGATTGGAGGACGAGTCAACAATTCGGTGGATCAACTCACGGAGGGTCAGGTAAGGAGGAATTTACCTTATTTCTGTTTTAAGATCAGGGACTAGTTGCAGAACTGTTTTTGTCGGGAAGATTTGCATGTGCAGATCAGGGACAAAAAAAAGGTTACTGTCTTGTCATAGATCAGGGAAACAGAATAGGTAGACAGTTATTCTAGATAAACTGTGGAAAGGTGTAGAACCGTGGTACCACGTGATAAGAAGGGTTACGTAACAATTTACAGCTTAGCTAAGGCAACATGGGAAATCAGTGCACGAAAAGTTCCCGAGACCCGCCCCTAACTGAAGACGCGAAATATATGCAATTAAAACGTGCCGACAATGTTAAGTACTATACAAAATGGGTTGATAAGTATAAATTTGATGGTAATTTAGATAAACTTGCACTTATTAAACTTGTCAGGCAACTTAAAACAGACGCAAAAGGTCAATTAAAAAAGCAACGACAATTAGGAGTCCCTCGGGCACATAGGTGGCTTGAGGAAGCAAATCGCAGGGAACAAAAGATTAAAAATTCAAAAACAATGTTCTTAGACAAAGAAGATAATAACTTGGTAATAGCAACGGCCCCTCCTTCGCCCCCTCCGCTTCCCTTACCAGAATATGAAGCGAGTGGACAAGCTGATCCACCTCTGCTATACCCAGCTGTTTCTACAGCATCAAAACCGTTTGTCAGGGATCCTATCGAGACAACGTCTCAAACACGCAACTTGAGAGGGGAGATTGAATTATATGAAATAAATAGAAAATCACAAGCTATGAGTGAGGAAGAGATATGTCCACTCATAGAAGTACCAAATCCTCAGGCAGGACAGGATCCGACTCTTTTAGTTTATAGACCGTGGACACCGGAAGATGTCCGGAAAGCCACAGAGGGAATTCCCCATCCGAAAGTGAATTTTCAAAAATTTTTAGAAGACTTACAGAGTATGAGATTAAGTTACCATTTGAATGGAGAGGAAGTAGAAAAAGTAGTTAGACAAATTGTGGGTCCAGATTGGCACATGATCAGTGGCGACTGGAATCCCCGTGACGCAGAGCTTAGACCACTCCCACATACTAATGCAGAACTGAATGGCAGAGTAAAGGGTCTGACAGACCGAATCTCTGAAAAATGGAAGCCTAGGGCTGATTGGACTTGCATTAATCAGTGCATTCAACAAGAAGGTGAAACGGTTGATAGATATTATCTAGATTAGTAGAGTGTTTTAATAACCACTGCTGAATGCAAATACCAGAAAATCAGACACATGATTCCCCATATGAGCAGCAGCTAAAGAATGCATTCTTGAAAGTTAGTATAACTCCTATTAGCAGCTTTATTATGAAGCACATGGTAGATCATCGTACAAGTAGATTGCAGCCATTACTTGAATATGCAGGACATGCAGAAAGACATTTTAATAGTAAAAAGAAAAAGAAAACTCAAATATTTTCAGCAGAAGATGGATCAGAAGTTTATGTAGTACAAACTGGGAGAAAGGGTAAGAAAAACACCCAGGGAAACAAACAATCTGATAAACGATCAGAAGATTTTGAAGAAAGAAAGAAAGAAAAGAGGTGAATGTTTTAAATGCTGGAAAAAAGGACATTTAGCAAGGGATTGCAGGCTAAATAAAAAGGTGACTACAGAAAATAAGGAGGATGAGGAATGACTATATGATAGTCAGGAATCACTGAATGAGAATAAATGGGAAAAGACAAATGTGAATGTGATAGCAAGGGTAGAGAATGTGACAGAAGGGGTAGAAGATGTACATGAATTTGTAGATGTTGAAGAAAATGAAATTTTAGACCTAGACGTATTGAGCCTAGAGCTCTACTTAACAGACACAAGACCGGAAGTGATGCTTCTAGTAGAGGGGAGGGAAGTCAAATTTTTGTGTGATTCAGGGGCTTCACGGACCCTGATACATCCTTCCAAATTACAGGATGATTCAGAATCACCAGATTATATACTAGTAAAAGCAGCTAATGGACAGCTGTATCGGGAGCCACTCTCCCATGACATAGCAATAACAGACCCCGTTTCAGGAATGACCCAGAAAAGTAAAATTGTGGTTTCTGCAAAATGCCCAGTAAATCTTCTGGGTAGAGACTTAATACAGATATTTGGCATAGCCGTAGTTCCAACCATGCTGGGTATGGAAGCACAGCGACAAATGGATACTTTTGTAGTGCGACCGGAGGGTGAGACATATTATTGGTACAGCCAGGACTTGGTTACGACTGGTCCAGGGGCAGTAACCGAAGAACTGATGAACGTAGCCATCAGTAAATTCCCCTCCCTTGACATTGACAAACAACATTTGTTGCATTGCACTCTATATTACTGTAATAGACCAGGACCTGATAAAGAATATGAGCAGGAGTTGTTTTAAAACCATGCAAACAGGCTAGTGTTACGAAACTTGTACTGGGACACAGAAGGAAACAGTGTAATAAGCTGTTCATTGCCCCAGGAATTTTTAGCACTTTACAAATCTAATCGATTGCCACATGTTAGCTTAACCAAAAATAGAAGTCTGAAATGGGCAGACTTAGGAGAAAAAGTCACAAGGTGGGAAAAGCAGACAGAATTAGAACTCTCCGAACAAGGAGTACAGAAGCAGAAATTGAATTGGATAACACAGACACACCCAGCTGTGCACTCACAGGCTAGTGGGAATAGCTGAGTATTACTCTTATTGGAAGAGGAGGAAAAAGCCTTGCGAAACATACCAGAGACTCTCTGGTCAACAGGGAAATCAGATGTAGGGCTTATTCGAACAGCAGGACCAGTCACTATTACATCAAAATCAGCATTTAGACCTCAGAAAAGACAGTATCCCTTGAGAAAGGATGCAGAGATAGGGATCAAACCTATAATAGCAGCCTTACTTAAGGAAGGAGTCTTAATAGAATCTCCTGATTCACCATGTAATACACCCTTATTTCCTGTTAGGAAAGCAAATGGGGAATGGCGTATGGTCCAAGATCTACAGGCTGTAAATAATGCAGTTATACCCAGGGCACCAACGGTGCCAGATCCGCACACTTTACTGAATGATTTGAAGCCTCAGCAAAAGTATTTCTCTGTGGTAGATATTAGTAATGCATTTTTCTCAATACCGATACACCCCGACAGCCAACATTGGTTTGCATTTACATTTCAGGGGAAACGGTATACATATACGAGATTACTACAGGGATATTGTGAAAGTCCAACAATATTTGCACAAGAAATGGCAAGCAACCTGGCGGGATTTATCCCACCGAAAGGTAGTCAGATTTTACTTTATGTAGATGACATTCTGCTGGCAGCCCCCACCCAGCAAGAATGTAGAGAGGATACCATAGCATTATTACAGTTTTTAGCTACTCAAGGACACAAAGTAAACAAAAACAAACTGCAACTTTGGAGAAAACAAGTTAAGTACTTGGGATATGTAATATCCAAAGAAGGCAGAATATTAGATGAAGATAGAAAAACAGCAATATTACAAGCACCTAGACCAACTACCAAGAAGGAAATGATGTCCTTCCTGGGAACTACTAACTTTTGTCGGAGTTGGATACCAAATTATGCTTTGGGATCTGCTCCACTGACTAATTTGATATTCAAAAAACCGATGGCAGCACAGGATTTATTACAATGGACACCAGAAGCAGAAGCAGCTTTCTGCAAGTTAAAACAACTGATAGCATCATCCTTAGTTTTAGGATTACCAAACTATCATAAGCGATTTTTTCCAAACTGTAGACTGTAAGCAAGGTTATATGACATCAGTGTTGACACAGCAACATGGGGACAAACAACGCCCCATAGCTTACTATTCATCACAGCTAGACCCAGTGGCGCGATCCCTGCCCTACTGTGTACAAGCAGTAGTTGCAGCTGCAATGGCAGTGCAGGCTTCAGCCTCAGTAGTGTTGTTCCACCCTCTCACATTGAGAATGCCTCATGCAGTCGCAATTATTTTACTGCAAGAAAAAGTAGCATATATTTCTCCTGCTAGACACCTTTCCTGTATGACTATACTGTTGAGCTAACCTCATATGACAATTGAACGATGCACAACTTTGAATCCGTCAACCTTGCTCCCAACCCCTGCAGATGGCAAACCGCACTGCTGCCTGCAGGAGATTGAGCAAAAGACATTACCTTGACAAGACCTTACAGATGTTCCCTTGGATGATGCCGAGGTGACATACTATGTGGACGGCTCGTGCAGGAGGGGTCCTACAGGACAGACTCTAGTGGGGTATGCAGTCGTTTTTGATACTGAAACTTCAGAAGCAAAATCTTTACGACACAACTTATCTGCACAAGCAGCAGAATTGATTGCCTTGATAACGGCATGTACCTTAGCAGAAGGTAAGAAAGTGAATATTTTTACTGACAGTCAGTATGCTTTTTCTACTGTACATGTTTTTGCACAGCAGTGGAAAAATAGAGGAATGATAACATCTACTGCTAAACCAATTAATCATGCGCAGTTTATTTTAGATTTATTAGACTCTATTCAGTTACCTCAAAAAGTAGCTATTTGCAAATGCGTAGCTCATACCAAGCAACAGGATAGAATTTCAAAAGGTAATGCATGGGCTGATACAACTGCAAAACAGGCAGCTTCAGCCTCAGAAGCTTTTCTTTTGAGTGAGGAATTACAACCCTCTGAGATTTTAGATTTAGAAATGCTGAAAACAATGCAGACACTTACTACAAATGTAGAAAAACAAAAGTGGATGAAACGAGGAGCAATTCTTGAAAAGGGACTGTACATCTCCAAGGAAAAGAAACCAATTCTGCCATCTAACTTGTTTAGATATGCAGCTTTGTTGAGCCATGGGCAGAGCCATGTCTCAACAGGGGGGATGGTACAGTTAGTGAATTGAGTGTTTACAACGTATGGATTTACTAATTATACAAAAAATTTTTGTGCAGCATGCCATGTTTATAACAAGCATCATGCACAAGGGGCATTGAAGCCTAAGCAAGGGAGTTTCCCTACACCACCATATCCATTTCATACTATTTGTATGGATTTCATAGAACTGAATAAATGTGAGAATAAAAAGTATTGCCTTATCATTATAGATATGATTTCCAAATGGGTGGAAGCTTTTCCAACTAAAAATCCAGATGCAGCTACTGTTTCAAAGGTACTTGTTAAAGAAATCATACCTAGGTTTGGCATACTGGAAAAGATTTATAGTGATAACGGTACACATTTCGTGAACCAAACAGTGCAACAACTTAGTCGCTATTTCGGAATATCGTTAAAAAATCACTGCGCATACCACCCCCAATCTGCAGGATTAGTAGAGAGGCATAATGGGGTGTTGAAGAATAAACTTGGGAAATTGATGAGTGAGACACAAAAGAACTGGGTGCACTGTTTACCTCTAGCACTGTTGAGCATGAGAACTGTTCCAAATGCAAAGGGATTGACTCCTTTTGAAATTTTGTTTGGGAGGGCATATTATACACCTCAGTGGAAACCTCTCATGTCTGCAGAGCAAGAGGCTGACAGTTCACTTGCAGGGTATATGAGACGATTTTTGAATAACAAACTTTTGCAGTTAAATTCTGTTTCAGATAAAGAGCAACCAAAATCGGAAGCACCAGTAGCCCCAGCCACTTGGGTCTGGGTGAAGATTGTGAAGAGAAAGAACTGGAGTTCTCCGAAGTGGGAAGGGCCATACCAGGTACTACTGTCGACACCCACTGCAGTCAAGATCGTGGAGTGAGCTTGCTGGATTCATTTGACGCACTCTAAATTGGTTAAGAACTTTGAATTGGACAAAAACCTTGTTACTGTTGTACAACGAGAACACAATGGCCAGGTATAGAGTGAATAGAGACATTGAGCAACCTCAGAAAACTTGCATGATCATTTTGATAGCTATGATAATCACATTGTTCTTTTTGTTGTGGCCACTCCTTTTTCCTGCCACAAAAGTTGAACTGATTAAACGTGATGGGCCAAACATAGACTGGCATCCCAACTAACACTTATCAGGCAATTACACGTGTGTATGCTGAGACTTTTAATGTTTCGAAATGCTGGGTCTGCACGGCCATACCAACAGCATACGGGGGTTTATTGATGGCTGCTATCCCCCTAGGGGTCAATGAGACCTGGGAAAATCTGTTTTTTGACACAGTTGCTATTAAAGCATATGATAAAGTAGCACTGTATTTGCCTGTAACACAAAAAGGAATTGTATGTTTTTACAAAAATGATACCATCCAAATGGGATGGAGCAAGTGTAATGTCACTGTACAATATAAATGTTATACAAAAGCAAATGATTTAGGTCGATCTTGTAGTACAGATTATAACTCATTTCTTAAATCTATGCATAAGACTCTTGATCAGGTAAAATGTAATCCTGTACTTTTTAAACAGTTATCTGTAATAGATAGGAAAATGTTTCATGCAGTGCAGTCATTTCGTAACAAAGTAACAACTAAAGTAGAGGACTGTTATTTTGTGTGTGGTAAAAAAGCATATAAATGGTTACCTGAGAATTGGTCTGGCAGTTGTTTTTTGGGATACCTGGTCCGACACACACACTGCAGTTTTACCTCAGGGAAGTATTCGAAATACCCGAGATGTAACCAAAAAGACTGTTAAGAAACCTGAGAATCAAGTGGGACAGATCAAAGCGGGCTGGAAAGACCATCATAATGTGGGAACCAAATTTGCGCACATGGACTTGAGTGATGCTGTCATATCGTGGGCAGGCATATTACCTGCATATGGTGCAGTTAAATCGATTTGGGAGCTGCGAAAACTGTCTAAACTTCTCGAAGTAATGAGTAATGCGACTTTCTCTGCTCTTGAACTGATAACTGATGAACTGAATGCCATGAGAACTGTAGTGCTCCAAAACCGAATGGCTCTTGACTTCACCCTAGCAGCGAGGGGTGGGACGTGCGCTTTAATCAAAGAAGAATGCTGTGCTCAGCATGAGATTAACGATCATCTTGAGGTAATTCAGCAAGTGTCGGCCATGACCAAACCAGGCCCAAACCCTCTGACAGACTTTTTCCAGAATGTATTTGGGGGGTGGGGTTCCATCCTAATGAACATATTGATTGCCATTGGGGTAGGATTACTCCTAATAGGAGTTTGTGTTTGTTGTGGAATCCCCTGCATGAAGAAACTAATCAAAGAATTCATAGACATATCAGTATCTGAGACTATGTATCAAAGTACTGAATTTGAAGAGCTGCTAGAATGTGAAACACTTTCATAAAAGTTTAAACTGAATGACTTTCTTAACTGCAAATCCTGATTGGAAGAGGTTAGGAAAAGAAGCAAACTATTTATTCTTTTCTGAAAATAGAATTAAAAAGTATTAACAGGAGGGAAATGTTAGAAAAATATGTATTAATGTGTGTATGCTTAATGCTAATTAATAGTCGGAAGAATTAACATGTTTTTCATTCTATTTTACATGCACTGTGTTATATATAAATTGAGTTTCATATAAGACTGAAAAAGATGATTTTTGAAAACTGCAGTATGCTTTCTGAAACTTGCAAGATGCCCTCTGACCTAGTAATTGCTAGCACAGCAATATTCATGTTTATGCCTTTTGGAAATGTACTTGAGAAGCAGGTGCTTATCTGCTAGGTCAGGAACGAATGAATGAACAATACTATATTCTGTAAATGTAATGATTTTAAACAATCAGCTCTGTTCGAAGCATGAGAACATGTACAGCTGCAGAAGCTTAGAGATAAAGTAGACAAAGGATTATTAGAGAAATGAACTGTTAGCTTTGTGCTTGAATTAGCCATAGTACCTTGACTGGTAACATAACATGTATCCAACTGGTGGTAATCAAGGCCATGTTGTTTTCCTCAGGAAGTTTCTCACAAAAATTGATAAATCAGCAGAAATTCATGGGACTGATGGTCAACAAATGATGATGAAAAGACTGGTAATTTATTACGTCAGCTTGGTAGGCCATGTCTAGTTAGAGAATGCATAAAAGTGAAAGTATTTCCTGTTTCTAGTTAGACAAACTCTGTAATCGCACGTTTTTGTCTCCTTGCTGCAAGATTAAAGTGCCTTAACCTGAACCTACCGCGTTTTGATAATTTTTAAAGTATATTTTTCCTTTGACAGCAGCCCAGTCTACAGCCATGACTGGACTGGACAGTCATGAGGTGTAGGTTAACACATGCAGCTCATCAATACAACCAACACATACCCTTACCAGAACACAGTAAGGACACCCACACACACTACCGCAAATCACACACATTCACAGATGCGTCTAAGTATTTGGCCAAACAAGTGACCCCCCAAGCAGGAAGAGACAGACACCGAAATACACAAACTGTATGACATAGTTTGCATAATTGTGCCACACCTCGGAACACATGACTGGAAACATGCCCAACATTACTAATTTGTGAATGCAAACTCTAGCACTATGTTACACACCGACCTATATGAGGGCATATATATTGTCAGCTTCCTGTCTGCCATGATTAGTCACATACTTTTACACTCAGACCACCTTCTGAACTATACACATGGCTCTGGCATATTCCATGTTGTTGTGCAGGACCTGTGTTGCAGTAGCCTGGACTGCATGGAAACACATGTAGGAGCTGTCAGGTCTTGTAGCCCATGCAGGTATGTTCCAAGGCCTGGGTAGCATTCTGCCATTGGCCAGAATGATACTGCAGTACAGGAACAAAAGGATTGCATTCCACAATTGTCTAGTGTAGTGGTGCATGTCGCAGGGTATCCAGTATCTGTCATCCTGGGATAACATGGTTGACAGACCATGATGCTTTGCCAGACAGGCTTGCACCTGTCACCCCTTGGAATCTGGTTACAGCCTAGGGCTCATACTTCCCCTATAGTGCCTTCATCATGCACAGTTCAGGTAAGGGTCCACTGCTGTTACAGGGGCAGCCAAGCAATAAACTGTGGGTCTTGCTACACAATGATACATGTCAGATACACTATACGGACACACATATGTCAATCCCTAACATGGAGAACATATCTGTGCAGTGGCTGAGACATGTTTCAATGCTCTGAAGAGCACACCTGCATGAACATATATAACACATACCTCACCTTTTGCCCATTATCCTTTATTGGAACACACGGGCTGCAGGTGTGCCCATATTCCTGAAGGATATGTACACCCCCATGATAATTGCACTTGCATAACATCAGATGCATTATACTGAGCAACTACCTTTGTGCCACAGTGGAATTCAAAATGCACCTTGAGACAAATCACCCACCAGGCCACGGACCACCAAGCTGTTATAATGTGCTGTAATGGGGAAAATTAGGTCTGAGACAGAACCATAATACTGGCTACTCTCAACTATTCCATTATGAACTGGGAAGACTCCTCATGTACCAACACCTGCGCTCAATGCATGTTGGATTCCATTGACCCCACTGACCTGGATCATAGTAGTCACACAAACAGGGTTAACAGTATGCTACACATAGTTAGTCTCCAATGCCAATGTTATGTTTCCTAAGAGCAGAGTGGTGAGTGCCATGGCACCCATGCAGATGGACAATGCATGTGCAAATGCTGAATCCTACACAAATGAACCTTAAGCAGTCACATATGTGCAGTGATTGTGCCATTGAAACAGAACCAGGAGTCAACCCAACACAAACAAGTAGGCAAACTGGTGGTACCATGCTTTAAACTGTACCACAGAAGGTAGTAACTGTTGCAAGAGTGAACACACATGAGTGTAGGTTATCCCTGGTCAGCCTCAGTAAGATGCAGATACACCATATAAAACCACGCAAAGCTACTGTGAAACCAATCAGCCACATATTATGAGGCCAAGCACAGGGCATTCTATAGTTGTGTCATTAATCGTAATGGCAATGACAGGACTTGCTGTGCTGCACAGCACTATGGCATGGGAAGTAATGCACCTACAGAAATAGCACCCGTTCATCCAGATAGGGTCTCGGAGAATCTAAACCCACTCCCACCTCCCCCCACCCCAACAGGTACACTTAGAAATATATCCATGTACACTACAGGGTCCCTGTACTAACGACAATGCAGGTACAAGCTGCACTTTCCAATGCCATTCATGCAGCTTTCATGAGACCTGTCAACATCCCAGGGTGTATCCTACACAAATGTAAGAACATTCAGCTATCCACATACACATCATGTTCAGTCATAGCTCCATGTCAGGCTGTGTACACACCGAATGGTGCACAGCAACGGTTATCACACACCACAAAGGGGGAGACATCATTGATAATGGGACATAGTGCACAACTACCCTGCTGAGTCTGGTCTGTACGGCCATGTACCGTGGTCAATGTAATTGATGTACTCGGTACAGCTGTAGATGACAGTAGGGTTGATTCACACTGCATATCATGACCTTGCCAGGTTGTAGGACACCATCACCCATACTGTGTTCCAGCTACACTCAGTAAACTAGGTGTATAATCCTATGTGACAGGAGTGGTTGGCAACTGGACTGCTGGCAGAACCCACACTACAGAAGGTGTCTGACAAATACACACACATCAAACCAGTGCCAGCCACAGTAATACAGGGGTCATTCCTGGTACTCCCCCTCTTTGTTATCTATACCACATAGACTAACACAGAAGGCATCAGCTTATTGATGTCTGCAAATGACTGTGAACTAGGAGCAATAATCGACTCATTGTGTGCTGCATTCAACATACAGAAGGGCCTTAGTGTGTCAGATGTGTGGTGTGTGATGTATGGCCACAATCTAACAGCTAAGTATTGCATTGTCATCCCCTGTGTTAAAACCCTGTACCCATTAACTACCACCTAGGCAATGGTCAACATAATGGCAACTGTGTGTATGGGATGCAGCTGGACAGTACTTTCCTTTGATGGTTACATCACCACAAAAGACAGGTAGTCATATGTGGCACCCCTAATCATGACAGGGTGCCATCCAGCAATATAGAGATAACTGCTCAGCCATACTCAACACCCATGTGACCGATAATAGATCACATATTTCCTTCAAGGGTTATTGCCCATGTGTAGATGGCCTACACTGCCCTTTACAATCCCTAGCTACACTATATAGCATGCAGCCTACCCTGAATAAAGCCATGTCCAACCCAGAGGTGTTGGACATGCTACACGTAACACATCTTGATCCCAAATAAACATATACGTCATGGACATCCACCTTTCTAGTACAAGGATCACAACATGCCTGACAGATCCCTGTCCCATACACTTAACATACTCTTGCCATACTATGCATCCCTGTCCAGCGAAGCTGCACATTGCCCCTCTCTGTGACATGGTGTGATGACCACATGCCAAATATATCAGTAACCATGTGTATCGGTTCTGTGGCACTGCTTGAACTGGCCACTGAAACATACCTGTCTGTTGCCTACAGCTAGGTAACCTGTCTGCCTAGGCTCATAAATGGCCCAAGGCATATAGCCTGCTAGATCACTATGACCATACATGCCATAGTTGATATACAACCCTGCAAATACCATCAGGCTAGCTATTGTCCCATGTGTTACACATGTGCAACACAGGCAATACATGGCAGGATGCTACACAGCTGTACAGTGCCATGTAGATGTATATGGCAAAACACATACATGCTTGCAAGTCTGCAGGGTCACAGGTCATGTCCCTAATAGCTATGTATGACTATATATGTGGCATATACACAGCATTAAGGTCGATTGCATTAATGTGAACACATCCAGGCATGTGCTGATAGGTAAAGACACCACTACAGGCAAACAGTCATGCCCACGTCAAGACAACATCCACATGGTGTATGAGCAATGTCATCACATGACACACACGTATATGGTGATAACATCACATCACCAGTAGGTGTCAAATGTGTGTGACTTATACACGTCAGTGGTGTTAGTGTCATGTAGATCTACAAAGACGTATTTGTAATCTTAATAAATGTGATACACATGTATGTTCAGCTGTACTGCTGTACTTCTCTGTGAGTTACTGTGACCTGTCTCCATCGTTATCTCTTCCAGGTATGCCATGTAGCAGACTGCCGCCGTACAGCCGCTTGGAGGATGAGGTCCTCATCCCATACCTCCTCGACAACTACACGACACTCTTCAGCCATGTGCCACAGGATGCACAGCAGCGGGATGCCCTGTGGGAGGAACTCTGCAGGAGGGTGAATGATGTTGGCGGTCAAAATTGCACTTATCAGCAGGTGCGCCAACACTGCACTGACATGATAAGATGGGTGAAACAGCATGCTAATGCAATTGCCAGGGAACAAGGTGCAACAGGTGGGGGGCCACTCACCCAGCCCCCACTCACACGTACCAAGGAGCTACTGGACAACCTGGGGACACCTGCAGACCTCCATCCACAAGCTTTAGCTGGTATTGTGGAGGTGGGTGTCTCTCAAACTCCGAGCCTGGAGTTGCCTGGTAAGTCACTTCTGCACATAAAACATGACCATATATCATATAGTTACATGTGTTACTGTACAATATGTAATGTAACATCATATGCAAGACATGTATGCACACATGCCACATACTATAGTCTGCTACTCTATGTATGCACAGATGTGCATACTCCATAGTATAGTGTATTGTACTGGCTTATGTGCTAACATAGACAATGCACCCTGTAGATACCACACAGGTGTGGATAATGATATTACTGCTGTGCCACTCCTGTTTAGGTACCTCTGGAGTTTTGCAGCGACAGCAGACTGTGTCAGGTGAGTTTGCTATTATTTACCAGGCTTGATAATGCACAGAACATATTAATTGCATGCTATCTGCCATAACACATGCACACATAATGTATGGTGGTCCCGGTAATGGACACTGGTTAGACCTGCAATGCATCACACTGTTTACCTATGTGAAACAATTGAAGATTATATGAAACACCTACACTAAACCTTCCAAACTGTTATTGCCAGATGTGTGGACAACAGTGAATACAATGCAGGAGGTGTGTTCCACTGTAGGGACAGGTACTACATAGCAGCATTACACATGTTGGGAATACAAACAGTACTGTACAGAGAGCATATGTGTGCACACACACTAAATGTGTTGGAGCTGGAGTATGCCCAGCCCACAGGATACACCCTTGTGGAGTATACCCTTGCTATGAATGTCACACAATTTCATGTGATATCAGACATGTCCATGACATGTAGTGGGCTGACTGCAACACTGCTCAACTACACTGCAAAACATGTCTCACATCCCATACATACCACCCTTTGTCTGCATAACCCTGTCCTCAGTGAAGCATATGACATCTATGGGTGTATGTCATATGGGATAACACTGACATGTGAAATAAGATGGTCATCACAACTATTGGACTGAGCATGTGTACATATAGCCATGGAGGATGGCCAGAGACATGAAGCAAAACACACAGTAGAAGTGATGTACATGTGTATACACCCTGGTGTACATTGGCTCGCCACAATACAACTATGGCCTTTGTGTAATGGTGATATTGCAGATGTGAAACACTAAACATCATACAGGCCTGTGCACAGCTTGTGTAGGCATAACATGAAACTACCACATAACATGTCTTGAACATCTGGAGTGTATCACGATATGGAAGCATTCACCTATACAGTATCCAAATACGTGCATGTGTTGCACAACATACACATACATCCACATCAAGCCACAGATACAGTACATTCACCTTGATGGTGTCAGACATCACTGTCATGCCTCCTCCTCATGTGTGTGAGGTACACAGATGGCATGTGGGAGATAGAGTACTTGTAAGTTAGCCATGTGTGGGTATAGTTGCTAGGTATCAGTAATATGGTTGCAGATGTGCAGGGGTGCCATCCGTATACCCTTCTGTGACCTGTGTCACACATTCCACATTAAGGTTTATTGTGTATACACCTCGGTGACGTGGGTCACATTCAACATTAGATATGTATTGTATGTGAACATAGTCATGGCTATGAACTGTGTCAGTAGCTCACACTGTATAGCAATTGTGAACCCACATGATGCCTTGAAATGGCTATGCACATCAGCTCAATGTGCAGTATGTCCCTGCATATTTGTAGGGTGGACACACAACATTGCATCAGCTGAAGGCCCATGTTAGTATAACATGTCCCTGCATTCAGACACCATTACCGTACTGTAGATTGGAAAGGACACCATTGTGTTACACATGTATGCATGTCATTCAACACGTCAGCAGAAGCCATGTCATACTACATGTGATTGGCAAGGTCATACGCCACACAGCAGGTCAGTGTACTGTAAACCTGTGCTGGTCTGTGGCACCATTGCAAAGTAGGGACAGCCATGTCAAATGTGTGTACAGCCACATGCACAATGTCTACACTCAGCTCAGGAGTAGGCAGAATAATGTTGAACAGACATGCACTGCTTTGGGGGAGATATGCAAGCTAGGGCTCAGGCAAACATAGTATGCAGTTGACATACCCTACTGCTCATGTCCTCACACATAGGGGTGGTGGCCAACAAAAAGCATCAGTGGCAGATGTACAAAGGTCAGCGATGGACTGTTAACATGTGGTGTATGTTGCACTCACCATGGCAGTGCAGTGCAATGGTGCAAAGTGCATGCATTGTGTTGCAGGTATGGAACATAGGCTACTAACACAAATGGTGCAATACAGGTATGTATGCTAACCACCACTATAATTATGTAAGGCACATGCCGTCTGCTATACCACATGCATGCTGTTGTATGCAACTCAGGGATGTATGATAACTACCACTATAATTGCCTAAGCTGAAACTATAATTCTCTAAGCTGAATGCCATCTGCTATATCACCTGCATGTAGCGTGTGTCTGTGTGTGTCTGTGTGTCTCTGTCTGTGTGTCTCTGCCTGTCTGTGTGTGTCTCTGTCTATCTGTCTGTGTGTCTCTTTCTGTCTATGTGTGTCTGTCTGTGTGTATGTCTGTCTGTGTGGGTCTGTGTTTCTGTCTGTGTGTCTGTGTGTGTCTCTGTGTTTGTGTGTGTGTGTGTGTGTGTGTGTGTGTGTGTGTGTGTGTGTGTGTGTGTGTGTGTGTGTGTGTGTCTGGTATAACTTGTAATTTACAGTTCTTGTCTTCCCCTCACAGGTGGTGACGTAGGTGCGTTGCCCTCCTGCGGTCCACCTGATGTTAGTGTCTCCAGAGACTCGAGCAGTGATGATGATAGTATGATTGAGGCACAGGCAGGGTTGTCAGGGGCTGAATCTGTGCCATTGGTTGCCATTCCACCTGTCTCCCCCACGTCCTCGCACACAATTCCCCTGCCTGCACATACCCCATCACCACCGGCCATAGAGAAAGGACAGTTGGCAGGTGGTAGCATGGAACAGGAAAGTGTGGTGACTATGGAAGGTGTACCTGCACACCATGATCCCAGTCAACAGACTGGTGATGTCCCACACAGGCATGTGCCCAGCACTGCTCGAAGGAGGACCACTGGCCAACATGCCCCTGCGAGACCAAGCACTTCAGCTGGAGTCACCAGACGCATGTTTCAGGCTGTAATGGAGGCACAGGCATGTGCTGAATGGCACATCAGAGATAGTCTGAGGCTTCAGAGGGCTGCTGTCTGTTCATTAACTGACAACATCCAGGCACTTGCAAATGCTCACCATCATCTTGCAGACATTTTGGATAGATGATTGGGTGACATGGTGGGAGTCTTGACCGTGGCATGTCAATCCTTGAGCATGGAATGTCTGTGCTGGAAAATATGGTAGGAGTAAGGCATCGGGCACATGGATGTAGGCCAGCTACATCACCTGTTGAAGGTCTGCGTGAACATGCTACTGCACATGCCCACTCCCATAGCAGCGGTAGCAGCAGAAGTGCTGCTGGTGCTGTGCAGTCCACACCAGGATACAGCAGGCCATGTGTACGTGGTCCTGGATGGTCCCAACAGGGACGCAATTCCAGTGGACATGTGTCATCAAACTTTACCCAATCTGGACCTCTGCCTGGTAGTGCCCGTGCAACCCCTGGCAGGCGCAGGTCACATGGTCATGGTCAGACAATGTGAACTGTGACACCTGCCTTGTACAGTCTGCAGCTGTCAAAATCACCCCTGTGTAGGTCAGCCACATGCCAGACCTGTGTGCATGCATACACATACACTGGAAACAAATGTAGGACACCTCAACACACACACACACACACACACACACACACACACACACACACACACACACACACACACATAACATCCTCACAAGCCCAGTGATATCACAGGCCCTATCACACATGCATGATGTCATCCAATGGCACAGCCTAGGCCTCTGTAAAACATTATCACCCTGTGCATATGATGATGACTGTGCTGCATCCCTGTCATCCACATCATCTTTGCAGGGACATGTTCATATGGCAGTTTTAGAATGCATTTTGTACATTTGACAGCATGTATCATGTGTAACAACACTAACAGCATGTTGATCTTGATGTTCTGCCTTCCTCTTTCAGGTGTAGTTGCATGTGCCGGGGGATGTTGGTGTTTGCGGGAGTTCCATATGTACATGTTGACTACCCACAGGTCAGTATGACAATACCTGCATGCACTTTGTAGCTTCCACATCGCAGTTATATTCGCCCATGTTTCAATTATGTTTACTGTTCTAATGATCCAACAGCATGATAGCTGTGTAGTAAGCTACTGTGTTCAGAGCCGTCACATCCATAGTGGGTGACATCACAGGTATAGTTACCTGGAGCACGGAGTGGGTAAAAGAGTGGTATGCTGGATGACAAGGGTAAAGGCCAGTGGAAATAGTGGCTTCTCATTGGGAAGCAGTAATACCCATTGCCATGACAGCATGCAAACACAGGCACACCCACACACTCAAGGATTCCAGACACAGTAACACACACTCTGACACACACACAGTTGCCAGTGTTCGGATGAGAATCCCTGCCTATGTGCATGTCATCATTATAGTACTACGCAATTACATGATGCACCACAGAGATTACACATGTACAGGTAGTTGGAATGGCCTAAGATCGAGGACATCAACAGGGATACTACAGTGCAGTGAGTGTATGTTGGGAGGGGGTTCATCAGTAGGCTATGTTACAAAAGGGCACACCCCAGGGCATATGTGTTAACAGGTGGTTAGTATGCCCATCTATGACTGATGATATCAACAGGGATGCTAGACTGCTTTGAGTGGATGGGGGGAGGGGGCATTAACATTTCACTATGGTAAAATGCAGTCTCACTCCAGGAACCAGACAGCCATACACACACACACACACACACACACACACACACACACACACACACACACACACACACACACACACACACACACACACACACACACACACACACACACACACACACACACACACACACACACACACACTGGCATTCACAAAGATATACACCTATGTCACAAACACTTTACATGTGTGAGGTTTAACCACCTGCCTATGCCTTTCTTTCTACACTTCACTCTGTACTGGTGTGAACAACAGTATTCAGGAGAGTGATAACATGTGGGATGTATTCCCAACCATACGTGACCTATATGGACACACACCCTCCCATGCCAGTATTGTGAATCAAACACCTGCCTATCTCATGATAGGTACTACAGCAGTACAGCACTATCACATCTGGTACAATGCTTATTGACTCTTTCCTTTGACAACTGTGTTGATATATGCACAATACATGCACAGGGGAGGTATTACTGTTACAGGTGTCATTGGGTTTGCCTTCGGTGTCACCTTTACGGCATTCTACATTGTCTATCTTTCACTTCAATCAACAAAACCAGACCTTAGCAGGTACACAGGTTATTGTAGGCCTGATTGTAACACACCAGTGAGCGTTCTTCAGTAAACATTCATCTGCAAAGAAGCCCCACCACTTAGTAGTCATGTCTAAACATCTGTCCAAACCTCATGTACGGATTACTGTACTTGGAGCATATCACCATATACATTTGGCAATGTTGAGGCTGTATTGCAACAGCATGATGTACTAAGACATCAGACACTGCACACACATGGAATCTACACAAACAGCAATACATATACACATATGCGGTCTACATCAATATGTGCACTAGCAGGTCAAGAAGATACATTCCACACCTTCCCCATGCCATGTGTGAAACATAGCCGAGAATTACACCATAATGGATGTTGTATTCATGTACTGGTAGGACACCACCACTTTCACTGAGTAGCCAAGTGTACAAATATTACAACAGCACATATCAGCGTGACACACACAGCATTATTCCATGTTATGCTCCTACAAACTGTTACTTTGCAGTGCCATGGTGAAGCCAGGGCACTGTAATTGTCAACAGTGAGCACATCATATTTGCCACACACACCTCATGTGTACTGCAAGAGTGCCAGCAATGTGCTCTGTTAGAGCTAGGCAGTACACTCATTCAAGCATGTGCAAGGTCTGTGGCTTGTAAACATCTCACCCCAGCATGTACTGGCTATTGTGGTACTAAGGTTAATGTCCAGACAGCACACAGCATGCATGGCTTGCAAATGTTGACATGGGGTATATGCAGGAGCTGTGGCCACACATGGTTGTACATGTCATGAACATATCACCTGTGACTACTCAGGAACATACAGTGCAGAGCTGGATTTCCCTGAGTCTATCAAAACAGGCCTTGTGTAGGTTCCATGATCCTGTTATTTGGGTATGTTTGTAGGCATTGCATTAGGTAGAAATGTCTGAGGACATACATGCCACATGGGGTGTTGTATGATATGACAGGTGTCATGGGTGACCAGTTGAGAGGGGATATTACCTCTGTCAACATAGATATCAAACCTTATGTACTGTTAGCATGCTATCTGCCATGTGCATGTGTGTAATAACTGTAGCCACATGTATGTAGAAAGGTAAACGAAAGCTATGGTAATGTAATATATGTTGTATGAGTGTGGGATGTACATATCCAGGGCAGGCATGGTTAGGTCATATCCAGCCATGGGGGTGTTGTTTACTGGTGTACCCGTGTTAATGCTGACAACATCTGAGGGACACTGGTATGTGTACAACTAAGCAGGTTACAAACAGTGGTATTATTGCATTGCATAACACATTATGCAGCTGTGTCTGTACATGGGTACATTGCACAGTTGAGGTAGGCCTAGGTACAGTCCACCAATCGAGGGTTATCTGGTGGTCTACCATACTATGTCATACCACATATGGATGTGTGTTGGTAGTCTGGGAACAAGGTGGTGGATGTATATGAGGACACAACCTAGAATGCAGCATTCACCACTGTCACCTGTACCCGACTCATCTGTGATGCTTTATGTCAGAGTAGTGTATTTACATGTGAGTAGCCTTTATGAATATGTGTACACCACCACCTGGTATGGTCCATACCACTGTTATGGCCCACATGTCTGGATCTGGGTTATACAGTGGTAGTGCAATTGTGCACTACAGAGCCTTCAGCCAGGTGTTCCTCACTGCACAGATGTCAGTATTCCCCATTGTAGGTTCTACATTGAGCAAATGGATTACTAAAGCCACACATCTAGCACCGGTTAGCATAAGCATCCAATGCAGTTGTCATGTAGGTGTCAGGGTGTTACTTCTGTGTGTAGGACATTTGCCTTGGAATGCAGCTATATGGGTAAATGTGACCTAGGTATTATCCACGCACACACATGTAACACGGATGCATTTGTTCTGTGTTGAAGGCTCTTCATTCTGTCATGACAGCCCGGAATGACAGACATTGGACAACCTCATAATAACAGCAGGACATTGGCTCATTGTTTTGGTCTAGCAGTTGCCACCCATACCACGACGTCACTGCACATGGCATTAATGTGCTTGGTAGCAAATACCCCATATAAGGTGACGGACAGTGGCAGAAATTGTGTATATGACCAATGTGAGATATACTTAGGGTAGCAGTCCTGCTAATAATGACAACTACTACCACAGCCGGGAGAGGTAATCTTGTCACCTGCACCTCAGTACCATTACACAAGGTGGCTCACACATTATGCTTGCACATGCCACTGTTCCACCTATAATGCCACTGTCCAGAACCTGCTATCAATGTATGCCTTTCAGGGCAGCAAGGTGTGTGACACATGCTGTAGATAGCATCCACATGTGCGACCCAGGTAACCTATTGTCTGTCATGTCCACACATGCATGAATGTGTATACGTAACATATATATGTCAGTACTTCATGTACATGTATGCATGTGTATCACACAGCACAGACACAGATATATCATTTACAGGCCACATACAGGTATCAGGTAGTAAACCAGTATGATGTGCATATATACTGACAGGTAAGATGTACCTAATTATAAACCTGTGTGTTTACAATAGGAGTCCATTATAGTGTGTTCTGTCCATGTAAGTGTTTGAGCATGCACACTGTGGCCTTCAGTGGTTAGAATCGGAGTACATCCCAAACAGCCCTGTGCTATTATGTGTATGAGTGTACCCACTGCCACCTTGTGTAATTTGAGTCAGTGCATCCAACAAGCCCTTTGTTACTAAGTGTATCAGCATGCCCAGTATAATATTGTGTAGTTGTAGTCATAGTGCATCCCAAACGGCCCTGTGCTACTAAGTGTATGAGCATGCCCACTGTAACCCTGTATAGTGATAGTAGCTATCCATTCCACAGATGGCCATACTCCAGTTCAGGTTCCTGTTGTGCTACAACTATACCTCTCAGGCCTACCTGTGGATGGTGTGTCTTGTTTGTACATACAGGTTGTAATGGACACCTGCTTTAAACACACAGGTCTACAGCTATGTACTTTGTGACTGTCAGTCTCCCTGTTGTTGTCCTCAGTTGTAGAAGGGCAGTCTGACTGCCTTGGGATGTGTAATCTCTGTGGCGTGTCTCGTAACTGCGTAATACTGTAATAATTATCCTTAGATAGGCAGGAGTTCTGATCCCACCACTAGCAACTGTGTGTGTGTTTTTGTGTGTGTGAAAACAAATGCCTGAGTGTGTGTGTCAGCAAATAGCTGAGTGTGTTTGTGTGTGTCAGCATAGGCTGAGAGTGGTTGGGTGGGTGTATTTGTGTCTGCATCCTGTCATGGCAGCAGGTTTTGCTGCATTCCAAAGAGATACCTCCTTTTGCACTGGCCTTTATCCTTGCCAGCCACTATACCTCTCTCTTCCCCCCTCCCCACTGCAAGTAATCGGTCCTGTGATGTCACCAAGCTTAGACGTTGAATCAGTAAGTGTAATTGTATGTGCTCTGTGGCACATACCCCAACTGCATACCACTGTACCAGTTACCTTTACATAGGCAAGATGTGTATGCACAATACTGGCAGGTGTGTGCGTGTTTGTGTGTGTGACTACCCTGTAGCCAGGCATACACGTGTAATGTCTTTTAGCACACCATGGTAGCCATCTGTGGTGACCGGTGTCTACAAAGTATTACATAGTTAGGAATGGTAAAGAATACACAGTCAAGCACAACTACAGTTGGGTATGTTATTTTCCTGTGCCACTGTCAAGCAGTGACATAGAAGTGGTCACTGGGGTGCAGGTCCATACCCATTATATCCCCACCCTAACTCCACAATCCCTGGGATAGATTACATAGGCCATCATTCCCCACCCCAAACTCCACATACAGAACAACCATCCCTTCTCTGGTGAACTGAGAGAGAGATACCAACTGCTTATGATTTAAATGTTATAACACAAGAGATGCCTCTGTTTTGTGTACACATCAGTTCTTTTGGAACCCTTCTGTGTCACAAAGGGCATTCAGATGTGTGTGTGTGTGTGTGTGTGTGTGTGTGTGTGTGTGTGTGTGTGTGTGTGTGTGTGTGTGTGTGTGTGTGTATATATATATATATACACATACACACACACACACACACACACACACACACACACACACACACACACACACACACACACACACACACACACACACACACACCTCTAGGACCGCTGTAACCCTGTATTCTCTGTAACGCGTGCTGTAACTGTATATTGCTATAGTGTGATAAACTAGTTAGATAGGAGTTCTATTCCAAGAGAAATCAACTGCTTATGATTTAAATGTTATAACACAAGAGATGCCTCTGTTTTGTGTACACATCAGTTCGTTTGGAATCCTTCTGCGTCATAAAGGGCGTTCAGACGTGTGTGTATATAAATATATATATATATATATATATATATATATATATATATATATATATATATGGCTATGGCTGTGTCTGTGTATACGCATATATATGTGTGTGTGTACACATCCCGTAGGTGTGTGTGTATATATATATATATATATATATATATATATATATATATATATATTTTTATATAAGTATGACAGTTGTACAGATGTAGACTTGTCCTTGTTGTTTCACAGAGTACAGTACATTCAAGGCTACTGTACATATGTACACAAAGGGACTGTCTCATTTGTTTTCAGTACTGTGGAATACCTGTAGTAGGATGTGCATTATAGACTCCATGCAATGTGTGTACACCCCAGATGGTATAGTGGTATGTCCAGTGACCTCAGTGTGCATGGTCCAGGGTTTGAGACCTGCAAGCCTTGTTGATATTATCAATTAGGACTCCATAAGACACTTTTAAGCAGGTGTAATTGTGTTTTCATGACAGTAAGCAGCAGGTACACGCAGGTAACAGACATGTACAACCCGCGGTACACTTGGAATGCCCTTCTTTGGCAATCCTGCTGATGTCACCCACCTACGTATACACCTCTGAAAGTACTGTAACCCAGTCTTCTCCGTAGCGTGTGCTGTAACTGCGTATTGCTGTAGTGTGATAAACTACTTAGGTAGGAGCTCTATTCCAACAGAGACCAAGTGTGTGTGTGTCTCTGTCTACCTCAGACAGGAACAATACTTTTTAGAGTATGCACACTCTTTTTGATTCACAAGACCACCTTTGGCAATCCTGCTGATGTCACTCACCTAGGAATATACCTCTAGGACCACTGTAACCCTGTATTCTCCATAGTGTGTGCTGTAACTAAGTATTACTGTAGTGTGATAAACTAGTTAGGTAGGGGTTCTATTCCAAAAGAAACCAGCTGTGTGTCTCTGACTGCCTGAGACAGGAACTATGCTTTTTAGAGTATGCACGCTCTTTACAATTCACATGACCACCTTTGGCAATCCTGCTGATATCACCCACCTTGACATACACCTCTGGGACTGCTGAAACCCAGTAATCTCCATAGCGCATGCTGTAACTTTGTAATGCTTTATTGTGATGTGCTAGTTAGGTAGGGGTCCTATTCCAGGACATGGCAGGTATGTGTGTGTTTGACTGTCAGAGCCTGTGTGGAGGTGGCTGTGGGTGTCTAACCACTGGACATGTTGGGGAGCGGATTTTGTAGTTTTCCTATATGGTGTCCATCTTATATGTCACAATGTCCACCTCACGAAGAATACAGATGTCAGTCAGCCAAGGGACTGTGTTGGCAAGCCATACCCCTACATCTGGCAAAAGGCCTGGTGAACAAAGTATGCAACCCTACTATTATCCTGAATACATCCTGAACCCATGTGTCATACACAAACACACTTGCCTAGAATATCCCGCTATGTTGCTAGTTCCCTGCACATTGATGACAGGTAGTAGGCATGGTGTGATTGCAGTCGGCTGCAGAAGGCATGGCACCCTGTACAGCAGTACAATAGGCACATAATTGCGGACAATGTGCCTTCACTATGTTCCTCACTAGATGCCTGCAACATATGTGGTGCCATCAAATGTGATCCACAGAGGCCATACAATGCCTTACACATGTGCCCTGTATGGGCCGATGCCACTGACACCAGGGAATACCTGTATCATGCTATCAATGCAGGTGCAGGGTCAACCTGCTGACTATAAGCAGGTTCTGCCACATCAGGCCAGTATTGGCATATCGGAGGATAATGATCTGTGTACACAGCATGTGCCAGCCAAACCAGGTACACCTGTACATGTCACTGTACATTATTGTAGGACATGCACATCCCAGGCAATGTCCATGTCAAGGACTATCAAACACAGACATGGCATGCATTGCAAAGCTATGGCCATACACAATGGTAACCAGGATGTCAGGACAGTTCATACAATACCCATCTGTGTGGGACATTGCAGACACTACACCGCTGTACCACACTGCACACCATTGTCGGGTGGTGTGATGCCAAGGATTACCCCTCACCCAGCCTTGTACAGCCATCTTGCACAGCCAACCACTACACACCCATGAAGCAATGCACACATGCATGTCAGTACTGGCACCTTGTGTCTGCATGTGGGGTATGATGCTCCCAACCACAGTCACTCCCAGTATAACTCCCATTGGCATACCGACAGATTTCAAACGTGTTCACATGCTCTAGCCCATAGAACCTCCGGATATCCCCTGTGGTGCATGTAGTACCTGTGCATTACTGCAGTATGGCAAACTAAGTAGTTTGGGAGTGTATTTGTGGGCCTGGCAATGTGAGTCCTTTAAAGAGTGTGGTTGTGTTGACAATGACATCCATTCATGTGGACAGCCATGTCTGCTACACCTAATGTCTGTCTACTATATCTCTGTTGCAGATGTCGCACACCAACACACATATATGTTCTTACAGCACATCAACATGTCAGCTTTGTGGCATATGTAGTAACTGCATGCACTTGTAATAGTAATGACTAGTCAGTCAGGGGGTTGAACCCCTGTACTGGTAGGTGTGTGACAGGCAATGTTTAGGTTTTAGTCTCCAAGCCCTCTCCAATGTACTTTGCCTCTGTCTGTCCCTCCCACACACTCTCTGGTGAATGTGGAGGTGTACACCTATTCAGCAGCAGCTTGTGTATTGTACGTGATGGTCATGTCCGGGTGATGGCCTCTACACCTATTGCAGTCTTCCTCTAGCTGATTGCATGTGGAACAGCTGAGTTGATGTTCCCAAAGCCATTCACATGAAAAACACAGTACAATATCTAGGAACATCATGTTGGTGGTTGCCCATGACAGTCGCTGCAAGTGGTACCTGGATCTGGTGTTTGGTAAACGGCATCACAGATGATATCTGGATGTTCCTCAAACAACATACACAGTGGGAAATAGCCTGAAGACAGGAGGGTGATTTGTCAGACATGACTACAGCATGTAAGTGTAACTATGCTTCATTGAGACAACTACCTGTTTAACAAGGTGTGTGTGGTAATGGCTATTCTGCATGTTTTAAAACTAACAAGACAGTGTTCTGTTTGTGAGGGATCCCCATCTGTAGGGCCATCTGTGCACTGGCCAGTGTGTGGAACCATTTGTTTCCTGTGTTGCTCACTGAACACACATCTGTGAACAGCAGGAGCATAGTCTGAAGATTGCAGCCAGTACATGGTGATGGTGATGAGTTACTGCCATCGCATCCCTGACTGGACATATGTCACATGAAACAGTGGTATGACATACACTGTTTGGGGTTCTCAGTGACATGCCAATAATGGGCCACTGTTCATAGCTGCAGTCACAAGTCTTCTACATGTTGTACAGATGTCATGCAGTATATATGCATGTGTTGTGCTCTCTCAGCAAATGTATACCATCTGTTGTGTTGGGTTGATGGTCATATCTATGCATGCTGTTGTAAGTAATCCTGAATGCTATTGACTATTACTAAGCCATATCTGTGTTTAAACTGCAACATCATAGGCTGTATGAGTTTGGAGGTCCTGGCAGAACCTCCTGTCCCACTTCAGCTGGCCATGGCATCAGGCACCAGCACATCTGGGGTCCAGCCTTGGACCTCCACTTCTGTTGGCTCTGCACTGCCTTCTGGTGGTAGCGACACTGAGGATGGGGCTTGTCCCCCCTGGGAGCAGGTCCAGACAGGGACATGTCCGCTGTCGCACAGTCCCGGACGTGGTGCAATGTGGGCTCAATAAGGGGTTTCAAGGCCAGATACGCCAGCTCAATGGCAGAGTGTCAAATTTACAGGGTGAGGCTGCCCCTCCTAGACAGCCGCCAGCACTGCCACCTTTGCAGCTGTTTTGGTGCAGTGGTGGCTGCCCATGGTTGGGGACCTCCATCCCACTGTTTCCATCTGAGGGCTCATGGGCTTGTGAATGCCGAACTCCCCTCCCCGTCTGAGGTGTATCCCCCCACATGTGTCATATACTGACCCTGTATGCTGTCTTGTCTGTCATCCTACCCTACCTATCCTCCATGAGGATACCTACTCTCCTTCCCCCACATCCCACTCTCACCCTACGGAAACAAAGGCCAATCAGTTCCTAGAACAACATTTGCCCCACACATAGTTGTCCATTTCACACACATGTCCACTGGACACATGTAACCCTTTTTAATACGCATCACAACATACTCCAGTTGTCCTCACCCCTGTCTCTCAGGCACATGATCCTAGTATGCACATGACTCCTAAATATTGGAGGTACATGTGATGAGGATGACCCCATTGTACACGCAACACTACCAGTCCCTCTATGGTTATCCAATGTACCTTTATCATGATGATGATGTCGCACACAGCACCTTGCAAGAGTACTGTTCTCACATAATGATTGGACAGGAACTGTTGTGTTCATGTAAATAACATGCACAGAGTGATGCATATGGCCAATGTACACATGTTTGCGTGTATGACTGACACATGTCTGTCTGAGGGAGTCTTGATATTACATAGGATGACACCACTACATAATACAGGCATTGCTGGTGTTTCCCTATTCATTCCTTTGCAATGCTTTCTTGTCACATGGGATGTTCCTGATATATCTATATATATGTATGTATCTATATGCTAGACATAAACACTCACACATACATCTACATGATGGAATACATTTCCTATACGGTTGAATGACTGCGCTGGATGATATGTTTGTGATAAGGTCCAATGTCTGTATATCTGCCATGCCTTAGTGGTAAATCACAATAGCTGTGTGTGCAGGGTCCTGGTTTCGAGCATTGCAGAGGCCGTTTATTTTGTTGCTGGGCAGAACAAGGCCATTGGATACGGTGTGTTTAAGGCACATTAAAGCAGTTGTGAGCAGGTGTGTGTGGGTTTGCATGGTGCTAAGCAATGCTAACCTCTGGTTACAGTTTCTTACACTCAGTTAGCCTCTACATTGCTTTACCAGTGTAATACTTGCATTC